>NC_143554.1:134658125-134981250 GCF_054136105.1 Typopeltis vanoorti | reverse complement strand
TGGGTATTTTTCCTGTCAACCTGGCAAAGAACACTTGTTTTGTTAATCTTTCCTCGCCCATTGTTTAAGTGACCATACCACCCGAGATTAGCTCTGCTAACATATTTCTGGATGCTAACAATGTCAAGTTCTTTCCTAATATCCTCGTTTTTAATATGTTATTTCCATTGGTGCCATCTGTTTATGCCAATAATCTTTCTCAGGACTCTTATATCTGCGGTCTCTAGTCTTTGGGTCAAGTATTTTACTTCTAATCCAGCTCTCAGATCCACAAGTTAAAGTGGTTTGAACACTGTCTTGTATACAGCTAATTTAGTGTTTTGACTAATTTCTCTTTTATTCCATATAAATTTATTCAGTTGACTTCCTACCATACCAGCTTAGTTGATTCTGTTCTCTATTTTTATATTTAATTTACCATCTTCACTAAAAATCAACCCTAAGTAGCTGAACTGTTTTACTTGTTCTATAGGTTCTCCATTCACAATGCAGTTGATATTTTCAATGCTTCTGCCTATTTTCATCGTCTTTGTCTTATTATTGCTGAACTTCTTCTCATATTTATTATAACAGTTATTGAATTGAGTCAGGGAATCTTGCAGACTTGTACCAGATTTATTTAGAAGTATAACATCATCCACATAAAGCAAAGAGCTGAGATTAACATCTCCAGTTATGATATCTGGTTTAATACCACTTTCCTTCATAATGTGATCCATACAGATAATGAATAACAGAGGGGATAATGTACATCACTGTCTGACACCAGACAAGGATGTACATTATCCCCTCTTTATTTATCATAAAACCATCTTCCTGTACTTCTTTCAATTCTAACTGCTGCACTGACACCATTCAATTAGCATTTTGAATAGCTTCTCTCTTGGCAACTTGTCATATGCTTTTTCCCAGATCTACAAAACTTAAATAAAGATCTTTGTTATATTCCCATGATTTCTCCACTATTTGTCATAAAGTGAAAATCTGATCTTGACAGCCTTTATCTGGCCTTCTCTTCAGACGATGAAGAGAAGCTTGTTCTTCAACAAGCTTCTCTTCCACAATCCTTCTCAATGGTTTCTCAAGTACACTGGCAAAAATCTTACCAGCAACACTCAGTAGAGAAATACCTCTGTAATTCTCACATTCAGTTTTATTTCCCTTTTTATATATGGGTACTATGAGAGCTCTACTCCAATCATCTGGAATTCGTCCCTCTGTCCAGGCCATGTGAACTATGCAGTGCGGCCACTGTAAGACTTTTATACCTCCATACTACAGCATTTCTGGTCAAATATCATCTACTCCAGCTGCCTTTCTGCATTTCAGGCTTTTTTTACTTCAAGTATGGATATGTATTCCTGATTGCATGCCTGGTCAGTGTTTTTACCCATATGTTGTCACAGCTTGTTTCATTTAACAATTTTTCGAAGTAATTATGCCATACTTCAAGGATATCTTTTTCTCCAGTTTTCATGTCACCTTTATCATCTCTAATTCCTTTTACAGCACTCTGTCCTCCATTTCTGAGCTTCTTCAACACCATCCAAAATATCTTACCAAAGCCTTCCCTTAACTTTAGTTTAGCTAGTTTTATAGTGTTTAGATTTCTTACATTTGTCTCTGTATTCTCTAAGAGCAGGGACGGCTCATGCATAGGCACTGTGGAACTGCAGCACCCCCACTTTTTCTCAACATATAAATATATTTATTATATTTGCTTTAATTTTATCATCAACAATTCTATACAATTATATTATTTTGTATAAAAAATAATAAAAATCCATCTTGTAGTACTTAGGAGGGCAAAGGATACTAGCAGCACTGTGTTTACCACAGTATCATGTTGCTACACAAGAAAGCATATGCACGTCATAGTGAGATGCAAACTATTAGTGTAATGCTGCACTGTCCATCTTGCAGTTCCACTGTTTATATGCAGTTTGCGCGAGTAGTGGTGTGTTCGTAGTGCTTATCGTGCTTACTCCATAAACAAGATTTTATTTTTAAGTAATTTTGAATTATACTAAACTGTATAATTTTATCAATAATAAACAATATTTTTTCAATGAAACAAAACAAGAAGAATATATTTTATTTTTAAGTAATTTTGAAGGGGTGGAAGGGGTGGTGAAGCGCAATACATAGCCTCTCCCACTCAAATGTCAACCGCACCTTCCCGTGGTCCATCCTGTTCTAAAAGTACAAACGAGGCACTGGCGACCGAGTATGGGCGGTATAACCTTAACACCCTAACAGAGTAAATGCTGTTAGATCTGCCTGTCTAGAGGCGTTAGGTAGCAGCCCTACCACTGGAATTACCCAGCGACAGGTTAGTAACCAGCCCTGGGGAAATTCAAAATACTTTCAAGTTTCATGCAAAGAAAAGCCGGACGGAATGTCAGGGAAAAGACCACAACCCAGGAAACGGTAAACGAAATTGGAAAAAGGAACACATAATGAAGATTGCAACATGGAATGCGAGAAGCATTGCACACAAAGAAGAACTTGATAAACAACTAAACCAAGCTAACATAAAGATATGTATAGTAACAGAAACAAAGAAAAAACAAAAAGGTACAAAAGAAACAAACAACTATATACAAATCTACAATGGGGTAAAAAAAGAAGAAAGAGCAAAAGCAGGTATAATGATTATGGTACATAAATCCCTAAAGAACAATATTGTATATTATAACTATTCGAATGAAAGACTAATAGAAATTAGACTCAAGACATTAAGAGGCCACATAACAATAATTGGTGCATATGCACCAGAAGAGGGAAAAGAAGAAGACAGTAATATATTTTATAAAGAATTACAGAATGCCATAGATAAAACAAACAAAACTGACTATTTACTGCTAGCAGGAGATTTAAATGCCAGAATAGGAAACAAAAAATACAAAACAAACATAGGTAAATTTGGCGAAGATACATGTAATCAAAATGGTCGCAGATTGTGCGATTTTGTCATTTATAATAATATGAGAGTTTAAACACAAGGAAATACATAAATATACTTGGTCAGCCAGAGGATACAAATCAGTAATTGACTACGTTATCACAAATTTTAAATTAGCCGAGTTAATTTTAGACGTAAGAGCATATCGAGGCTTTGAATTAAACTAAGATCATTATATGGTATCAGTAAAAATTCGTTTTAAACCGAAGTGGCTAAAAAACACATAGAATTGAAAATTCTTACCAGCCAAGCTACAAAATTTCTTCATTACAGGATCCTCAAGTTAGACTACAATATCAAAAATGCACAAACTTAAAAACAGAAACCACACATCAATCAAGTGACATAGAAGATGAATGGGAAAATTTGAAACAAATTCTCACAAAAGCAGCAACAGAAACCTTAGGAATAAAGCACAAATGGATTAGAAAAAGAGGACTACGAGACTGGAACAAAGAAATAGAAAATATAATAAAAACCAAAAAGGACAGTTACCAGAAATGGCTAAATTCCAAAACAATAGAAGCAGAAATAGAGTATAAAAGAAATAGTGCAATTGCAAAACGAGAAGTAAGGAAAAAACATAGAGAAAGATGGAACAATTTCGTAACAGAACTAAAAAAGGATTTATTTAAGCCACAACCCAAAACCTATAAAGTAATAAAATACATGAATAAAGAAATAAAGGAAAAGAAAAGGAAAAGATAAAAATACAAACAACAGATTTAGAAAAATGGGCGACCTATTTCCAAAATCTCCAGACAGATGAGAACAATGAATTAAAATTTTATAAGACATTTTATAATGACCTAATAGAAAATATCACAATGTTAGAACTGAAAAATATAATAAAGAAGATGAAAAATAGGAAAACACCAGTAGAAGACAATATAAATATAGAACTATATAAAAATGCAGGTGAAAAATTTAATGAAAGACTTATGAAATTTTTTAATATGGTTTGGATGTCCGGAAAAACCCCTAACTCTTGGAAAAAAGCACTGGTTATCCCAATCTATAAAAAAGGAAATAAAGACAATTGCATAATTATAGGGGAATTAGCCTGCTGAATACAGGATATAAAATATATGCAGGAATATTAAAAGAGAAACTAAGCAGCATTGTAGAAAACAAATTACTAGAAGAACAAAATGGTTTCCGAAAAGCCCGATCCTGCATAGATCCAATTTTTACTTTAAAATTATTAATAGAAAAGAGAAGAGAATTTCAAAAAGAAACACACGTGGCCTTTATTGATTATGAAAAAGCCTTTGACAAAATTAGTAGACAAAAAATGCTTAAAATATTAACCAATTTAAACATACCAAACCAACTTTTACAATCTATTCAAGAAATATATACAGGAAATAAAATAGCAGTTAAATTAGAACACACCTCGGAATGGAAAGATATATCAAGAGGAGTATGACAAGGATGTACCTCCTCACCTCTGCTTTTCAAAAAATAAATAAATAAATAAATAAATAAATCAGCTAACACCTTTTTATTCCCGTATACGGGAGTAGGCGAGGCCATTTAGCCCTATCTAACTTTTGGAGACTGTGGGCAGTTCAATCTCCACTGGTACCAATCAGAGATAGACGGCCCAAGTCTATCACTAATTAAGCGGTACGCCTCTGCTTTTCAATATATATATATATAAATGAAATATTAACAATCTGGAAACAGCATAACCCATTTGGTATACAAATGACCCTGCAAATGAAGATAGATATACACTACTATTTGCAGATGATCAAATAGTATTAGCTACATCAGAAGATGACTTACAAAGATCATTAAAATCATTAAATGATATCTCAAAGCAATATAATATGACAATATCCAAAGAAAAAACAAAAATAATAGCATTCAAAGGAGAAAACCCAATAAGAAGTAAAATAGTGATAGATAATAAAATACTAGAACAAGTAAACACTTTCAGATACTTGGGATGTGATCTGTCATACGAAGAAGAAAAAGACATAGAACTAAAATATCAAACTTTGTCAAAGTAAATGCCATAATAAATAATATATTTAAACCATTCCTGGTACAAAAACACACTAGAATCAGACTATATAATGTCTTGTCAAAACCAACTCTACTATACGGAAGCAAAACATGGACCATGAAAAGGAAAGGTGAAAAACGAATTCAAACAGCAGAAATGAAGTTCCTCAGAAAAACAGCTGGATATACCAAGTGGTACCACAAAACAAATGAAGAAATCTTACAATCCCTGAAAATAAAACCAATTAATTACTACATAAGACAGTATAAACAAAAATGGCTAAATATTTACATCGAATGGACAACAGCAGACTACCAAAAATATTATACAGATAAAGGCAGTTTGCAAAGCAGGCCTTGATGCCAAACATGATCAAAATCCCAGGAAATGTCAAGGATAACAGCATACATTTCTCCAAACCTTTCCATGGCATGTATCCAGTAGCAGATAATGTAGGCCAAGATATCAGTAATGAATCTCGATTGGTGGAACACACATACTGGTGAGCTTCTAAGTAGTGAAGAAGTTGACTATTGATAATGTTCTCCATTATTTTGGAGAGGATTGAAGTGATGGAAACTGGTCATTAGTTGGATGATAGGCTTTTGTCTCCTCTTTCAGAGAAGGCATACCGTGAATAGTTTGTAGAAGGAGACTTGCCTTGGTTGTCCACACAGAGTTGGAGGTAAAATATGATATTAAGAGGTTCACACCTCATCTTTAGGAGATATTGTTAATAATTGGTGGATTTTTATATTGAGGAGATTATTCATATATATTATCTTAATATTAATCCTACCATAGAGAATGATCTCTGTTTCTAACAATTATTTTTTTTAATTCCGAGTGTACCTATATGTTATTATATGCACAAGGGTTCACTCCAATTGGTGCAATGATCTTAACTCTTTATTTCAGAATCCAAATAATCACTGACTCAAGACCAAAATACAAAATAAACACATTTAATAAAACAAAAACTATATATACATACACTTCAAACAACTTTACATAACTAACAACAAATTAATTGCATCCAAGGCCTTTTAAAAATAAACTTACACTTAAGACTAGACTAAACACTTTGTTTGCACAATCACAAAATGTTCATAGCCAGTTTCTTTCTCTGTCAAGGCCCTTTTTCGAAGATATATGACTCTAGTCTTCATTTTTACAGGATCCTTTCTCATCACTTATGTAACACACTTTAATTCTTCCCGACTTAATTCTTTCTCTTTTCTTCAGTAGAAATAATAGTCAGATCTGGCGTCCTTAATACAGATGAAACTTCCTAATCAGAGTTTTCTCGAACATTCCTTTAGAACGTAAATAGCAAATTCTTCTTTTATTCACTAAATGCTTATTGACAATCTTAACTCTTCCAATAAAAAAAATTTACAGTTCTACGATTCACTTTTCGGAATCTACTATTAATCTTTCAATTAGTGTTTCCTCCAATATTCCGTTTCAAACGCATATAGCAATATTTTCCTTTTATTCATCAATACTTATTCCACTTTGAAACTTAATAGTTCCATGATTCCTTTTTCGGAATATACTATTAATTTTCTTCCGAATGTCACTTAAAAAACTTAAGTTCCTTCCGAACCTAAATGTCTGCCGGCCTGTGTTCTAAATTCCTTTCGAACGCTCTCTTGTTTACAACCGTTACCCAGATACCGAACGCTTTCTTGTCAGCTGTCAATTACTCATCAAACTTCTCGGTGAGCATGCGCACTCCGTGGCAAGCGAGAAACTAAGTATTGTATAATGGCTGACACGTTGTCTCCGTTAGTGACAAGAGAATGTCCTCATAAAACACAAAACTTAATATTTCAAACCATAATAAATTTGTTTAAAGTAACACAACTATTCAAATCCGGTGAGTACATAAATTTTGAACTGCTTTACATATCACTTTTAACAAAACAATTTCCATAACGGGCACATCGCAAGTGCTGACAATGCGTGTTATGAAAACAAAACTAATAAACATACTAACATAAACAATTCGTAAAAATATTCAGAATTTTAATTATGATTATTTTTACAATATTATCACTATGTCATCAGGAATGTGAAAGGTGGAAATGTGCAAGAACAGACGTTGCATCCTACAGCTTTGGCAAGGGGCCTAAATGCTTAATTGCCATTTGAACAAGAGACAAGTTTAGTGCATTTGACTCTTACAAAGTTAGCTTTAGATTTTAGTCAGTTGTTATGAGATGATTAGAAACTGAGTAAGAGGCTGGAGTTTTTGACGTGGACTGCTTTGGCATAATTGTTGCAGAACTACAGTTTGGATAAGAGTCAAAGGTTTCAGGGGAGTGGGGGATAAAAGCATTCACCTCCATGAGAATAATATAATTTCTGTTATTAGATCAGAGTAGGTGATAGGATCAGAAGCTGTAATCAGACCTTGAAAAGGAGGCATAGAAATCCCAGAAGGCATCTCAACTGGCACTACTATAGTGCCACAGAATATGAGGCTGATGGGGAAAAGAACAAACTGTAGAAAATGAAACAGGGACAAGATTATGGTTAGACTTACAAAAGGAGATCTAACATCAATAGTATATTTGGAGGGAGAACTGGTTTAGAAAAGCTCCAGGATATTGAGAGAACGATGAGGATTATCAGGAATTCTGGTGGATTGGTGAAAAATTTGTGCTAGATCATTACTGGTAGCAAACAGTTCAGCTTCCTTTCCAGCTTGGTCTGTGAAGTTGGAGAAGAGAAACCAGTTGGAATTGTGGATGTTAAAATCATTAAGGTAGATTATGTCACTGTTTGGGACATTAGACTGCATATGATCAACTTTCAGAGATAATTAGCCATACAGATTAGTGAAATTATCAGAGTTAGGAGAACAGTAGAAGCAATAAATCAAAGCAACACAAAATGAGGTAAAGAGATCTTAAGCCAAAGAGGTTCATACAAAGGGATTCTCAGTCTGACAACAACAGGCATGAGATATTAAACCTGACAAATGTGCAAGTCCCACTGTTCTTATGTAAGACATCATGGAGGATGTAATGAGAAAAGTTGAGGTGAGATGATGTTGTAGAAAATGTCAGTTGTGATTCAGAGATGAATAACATATTGGGTTTGAATGTCTGTGGTGGTGCACATTGCTGATATTAGTATTGAGAGTTCAGAAATTGGTGAAGTGAATAGAGATGCTTTTCTTATTACGAGGAATTGATATTTTGTTGGATTTTGTGTATGTGTGCGTGTGTGTGCATGTATATATATTTTTTTTTGGAAAGAGGGGGGGGGGGCATTTTTGATAATTTCTGAGATTTTTTTGGTGCTTTTAATCTGTTATGTTTATTATCTAAGTTATTTTAATTTAAGGGGATATTTTATCCCACATTATTTCAAAGCTGAATAAGAAAACTCTAAGATAGAAATCAAAGAGTTTCATGCCGAATATAGCAAACTATAAAAGTTCGGAGAGCCCAAGCGTGAGCAAACACCTGGGTGGTACAATACCGGGCAACTCGTTGTAAAGGTGGATAAAGCTACGATCGCTATTCTTAGCATTTGCTCTAATGTAAAACTCGTCCCCTAGGAGATGTATGTTGTTTTACATTAAGGGAGATAGGTCACTACCTAGACTGGTTTCCACCTTAATTGAGGTCTCATCAGTGAGTAGGTAGACCAAAAAATACCAAGATTATAGAGATAATAGCTTTAATACTTTACAGTACGAGTTGTCAAAAAGATGCACAGATAAATTAATGAAATAAAGAGCCAAATGGCTTCACTTTGGCGATGTTAAAATTATTTTAATTTAAGGGGATATCTAAGTTATGTTAAGATTCTATGTGACATATAATTTTAACAAAAACAAGCAACATTTCCAGAAAACTCACATTGCTCATAAGGAAGGTGTTACTGAAACTGTACAGAATTGCACCATCTTTACTATGAATTGCTCTTGTATAACCTGGACTGGAGCAGATGAAAACTTCTAACACAGGTGGCTCATGCTCATGCACAAAATATTTGATTTCGTATGTTTGCTTTTGTTTTCTTTTAAATATGCACACATGAATCCATGCATGCTAATTTTTAACTGTTTGTAAACTTTCATTTGAAAATACAGTCTTGCCATAAATACTGTTACAACTTCTCCACACTGCTCAGAGAACTGTGTAAACCCACTTCCATTAGTGGCACTGCGTGCAACTAACATTCATTTGTTTATCAGTAGAGAGAGAGAGAGTGTTGTATAGCTGTATGGGTTAACATGCAGTGGGGAGATTATGAGATCCATGTAGATGTAATAGCACTTCCCAGTTGGAATGCAGACACCTGTTATTTTCAACACACTAAAAAACATTCGAAATCAGTAGGGTGTTTGTGTATTAGACTATTAACCATTATAATGATACAGAATGATACACGCATAAAGTGATGTTGCAAGAGATAAATGTTTCACGGAGAATGAGTCGTGTACTAACTGATGACCTGGGGATGAGAGTCTATCATCATTCTACTGGAGACTTCCTAACACCACAACTTATGTGGCAGGTAAAAGAGAGTGATAAAAGTAAAAGCACTTCCCCAGTGGTACGCAAACAACGGATATAAAGATATCATCTTCACAAATGAGAAGATTTTCAGCATTGAAGAGCTGTTTAATGGTAAAAATTTTCTCATTTGTAAAGAGAATATCTCTATATCTGTATGTGTGTTAGGGAAGGTGACATATCAGGAGGTGAGGGAGGTATGCAAGTTGCATTTCTGCGAGAAAGGGGTAAGCCTCTGCCAACTTGTATCAAGATAGCATGTTGGAAACTGTGGTACGACCCCTGAACAACATGTTGTTTCACACTAGGAAGTGGATCTTCCAAGAGGACTAAGCCCCTTACACACAAGGTGAGGACCGCACAGAAGTGGTTGGAGGTGAATGTGCCCGACACTACACATCACCATCTGATTGGTCATATGAAGGTCCCAATCTGAATGTGTCAGACTTCAAATTGTGGTCCGAGCTTGAGAGAGCAGCCTACAAAGAAACGACTTGATACCAACTTGTATCAAGATAGCATGTCGGAAACTGTGGTACGACCCCCTGAACAATATGTTGTTTCACACTAGGAAGTGGATCTTCCAACAGGACTAAGCCCCTACACACAAGGTGAGGACCACACAGCAGTGGTTGGAGGTGAATGTGCCCGACCACACATCACCATCTGATTGGTCATATGAAGGTCCCAATCTGAATCTGTCGGACTTCAAATTGTGGTCCGAGCTTGAGAGAGCAGCCTACAAAGAAACGAGACACCAGCATCGCAAGCCTGAAGGTGGATTTGGAACAAGAAGTGGCAGCATTTTCATTAGATGTTGTGCATGCCACCAACGACATGTGGCCTCATAGACTTCGGTACATATAAACCACATGATTTAAATGCATGTGGTTTATATGTACTGAAAGCTGTAAATAATTTTTCTGATGATTAAAGGTTTATGTTCAAGTTGTAACAGTATTTATGGCTATACTAGGTGCATCATTTGCATTTTCAATCAAAATAAATATTTGCACAAAAAAACTTTCTATAAAATAAAACTATTAGGAATAATGTTTTTATGTACATTTTATCATGACCATTAATGGGTTTTGGTTAGAAATATGTTACTCATTGAAGTTGTTACATCCCAGAAAAAGTATGTTTAAAAACAAAAAAAGTTTAAAAACTAATGTAATGGCAATCATTAAAAGTTTGCTTGGTGAGCTGAGCCCTTCTGACCAAGCAGGCAAATTAACATTTGCTAAAATATCATTATTATAACTTATAAAGCTTGTAACCACACTTGTCCCAAATTGCCATTAATTTTATTTTTTATCAGTGCTTTTTTTTTTTTTTTTTAATTTTTCAGGTGCATTTTCTATACATGTGTAACTACATCCTTTTGATGAACAATAATGCAGCACATTAACTGAAATGCCTCTGAGTGATTTCAGTTATCAACAACTAATAATCTAACATGCATGCTACACTAGATTTATTTCTTCATAATAATAAAAATTAGAAATTTCTTCACAGTTAATTAAAAATTTTTTTTAAAAAAATGTATTTTTAGTGGTAAGTGATGAATTTAAAAAAAAAATCCTTACCTGTTCCAAATCAACATGACACAAAAATATATTTTGAGAACTGTGATAAAAATTCTTCGTCAGATCCTAACACAAAAAGATGATTCAAATGAGCAAAGTAAAAATTCAATAAGCACTACAGAATTCAATAAGCAATAATTTATTTTTATGATAATACCATCTAACGTAAACTATAGCATATTTAGTATGGGCTAAGGATTAGACAATCCAAGAACACTGTTGTAGAGACCAAACTGTTTTTTCATTTATTTAAATTAATTTTTTTTGAGGTATTAGTCATTATACATCAAGTAGTCTTAATGTAAGACTACACCTACCATCTTCCAATGAAGAGGATAGTAAGCAATGATAATCAAACACCACCCAGAGACAATCAGAACATCCAAAGTCATAGTAGGATTCAAATCCATAGCCTAAAGATTCGAAAACACAGATAATATTAACTTAGTCCACTCCTTATTAATCTCTAAAATGCTCTTTTAGAGATTAATAAGGAGAACATATCCGATATGTTGTGGGAAGAGTCAAAGAAATAACACAGGATACAGCCAAGAAACATCCAGACCCAATTAGAAGACCAAGAGACATATAACTCACTCAACATGGGATTTGATCAAGACATGGAAAATGTAGAAACAAAGACACACAAAGAATGAAGAATGTAAGAGATCACATTGAAAAAAGTTAGGAAAACGCCAAATATTAAACTAAAAATGTGAAGATATAAAGTATCAGATAAGAAGCTATAATTACAAGAAGATGTTTAAGATTGTTTACGAGTTTAAGCACAACTTTAACCCAAATTGAATGCTATTATTATTATGTAACACCTCTAGGGAGTCCTAAGGCTCATCAAGGAAGGTCACCTACTCAACAACTCTCTGTCTCCACCATCCATTTCACCAACCACAGCTATCTTCATCATCTACACCAACCAACGCCATCTACTGCTGACCATCACCACCACTAGTATTTTCACAGACAATCACAAACATCCATGCCCATGGCGGGATTCAAACCCACTGCTTTTTGGTTGGAGAGCGGATACGCTAACCACTCGGTCAACCAGGCTGGCATCAAGGACAGGAATGGGACAGGAACAGACAGAAAAAGTACTGTGAGGAACTGTACAGGGACAAGAGAGAGGGGAAGGGGGGTGTGGAAATTTTTAAGACTCCTCAGGTAAATGTTGAGTTGTAACCACATCCACTTTGGCATGAAGTTGAAAGAGCAGTTAATGAGCTTCATACATTCATGAGTGCAAATGGAACCCAGGCAGAAATAATTAAGGCCACAGGAGATGGAAGGATAAGTATTTCATAGAGAACTGAAGTATGAATACTGAAGAGTTCAGTATTCATACAGCACAAGAAGGGAGATATGAAAGACTGCAACAACTAAATGGGTTCAAGGCCAAAGTCAAGGCTGAAATGCCTGAGCAATAGGCAAGTCACTGAGAAGAACACAGAGTTTAACTTATTTGGTCACGTGCTTCACTCTACTCAAAAGCTTTGATTGTGTTCAGCATATGAATTTGTAGAAGATAACGAATGGGTTTTCCTCAATGCATTATCAAGTTGATAGCTAATTTGTGCAGTGAACAGAGGCCATAGTAAAAATAGGTGTTGGATTAAGTGAGATTCAGGTAAGCAAGGGCATTAGGCACGGATGCCTGTTTTCTTCTTACATGTTCAGTATCTATGCTGAGGGTATTGTGCATGCATGTCACACTGGACAAACTGAAGATGGGAATTAGAATGTGTCAGATGGGTTAGCAATCTGACATATGCTAATGACAGAGTGCTCCTCTGTACTGACAGATAAAAGCTAAAATAAATTCTTGAGAGTTAATGAAATCATTAGAAGCTGAGGACCTTTGCCCCATCACAATAAATTGGGAAAAGAAAGACTGCTTTTGGAATCTGCAGCTGCCCTCAGAAAACAACCGAATTTGAATAAATATGGATGCAAGAAACTTCAGGAAACATTAATCCTCTGAGATCCCAATTTACAGCCTAGACCTCCTACAAATAACCATAGAGGGTGCCTAGATAGGACTGTTATATCAACATGTTTAACATTTAGTATTGTGTTGCTTTTGTGCGTGCGTGTGTTGCAAGCATTAGTCTGCATTCCCTGAATATGTCTTACTGACTGAGATGAAGTATTGGATAGAATTAACAGTTTTCAATCCTTTCCCAGTGCTGCTAATACTATATTTAGCCTCCAACATGATGTCCGTGCCTCATGCAATTAAGCCTTAACACATGGATAGAAAAAATGACAAATCAGCATCACAAAGATAAAGATGGAAACATATTTTGATACAATCTCAGCGAACAATATACAATTCAACAAGATAGAAAATTGTTAATCCCATCACATTCAAAAGTAGGAAAACACATTCTAGAAACTAAAGGGATGCTAACAACTAAGGAGAATATAACGGCTTGACTTTACACTCTCACAAGCTAATCAAGCAGTAGTCATATTAGAAAAAGGATGTAAAATCTGTGGATAATACGACAAATTTAAGCCATTCAATTTTGAACTCATTTAAATCTTCAAAAGAAATTATCTACCTTGTTTACTATTCTTATGATCAAATAATTTTTGATTTTTGTTTGCTTCTTATGAAAATATACTTCATCTGAAGATGGATACTATGATGCATCCAAAATGTAGAGCAATAAATAAGGTACCTGAATTCTATTATTGATATCTCTATGTGGAGATCACAATAACAGTCAGAAATTTCAGATGATCAGAAATGGATCCAAAAGCACAGAATCATGAAAGACAAAATGGGTGAAATCTTGATGAACCAGAAAGAAACAAGAGAGAGGACAGAATACTGCTCACAGTAGGATACAGAGGTCCAAAATTAATTAACAGTTATATAATATTGTTTAGAAAGTGCTTTACATGGCACCGATGTGTACGAGAAAAATGGAGACCAAAGCTTCCTTTTATTCACTGAGTTTAACGCGAAGTACTGCCTGTGATGCAGGGTGTGTGTTCAATGTATTCATTGCTGGGAGTGAATGGTTTATGGTATGAAAGCAAGAATGGAGAAGGATGTGTCAGAAATGTTTTGTTATCAAGTGAAAGATAAATTGAGAGCGAGAAGGTATTGTATGAAGGTTCCATAATAAAAGGTGTACTTAATGAGAATGTGACAAAAGCATATTTCCTGTGCAAAGATCGAGGAAGGATGTTATGTAAAGTTATTCATTTGCAGAGGAGAAAGAGAGTGAAGACTGAGTCCGCAAAATCAAGGAAACCAGGAATAGAAGGATTACAGCCAAGTGTTCAGCCACTTCTGAGACAAATGAGTGAGTGTATGGTAATTATTATTATTATTAAGAGACCTCCAGGGAGTCAGAGACTCATCAAGGGAGGGAGGCTAAATACCACACACACACACACCAGCTATCATACTTAATTCTTGAATTCATTCACACTGCTTGCACTCACAACATCCAATGGCAATCCATTCCAATCATGCACTACCATTTGAGAGAAAAATCTAGCCCTCACGCCCTACTTAGCAGCCTTCATTCTCAGCTTCCAAGAATGTCCTTTCCCCACCCTCCATAAATTGAAATCCTGTATGAACCTTTCAGAAGTTTGTAGGTCTCAATCATATCAGCCCTCTTTCTCCTATTCACTAGTGTGTGTGTGTGTGCAGTCTACAAATTCTCAATCTGTCTTCATAATCAGTATTCCACAATCCTTATATCATTTTTAACACTCTCCTTTGCACTCTTTCAAATATATCAGAATTACAATGGAAATCAGGGAACCAGACCTGCACACAACAGTCCAAGTGAGGTTTTATCAATGTCTTATAAAGAAGAAAAATGACATCCTTATCTTTACATGTGAAGTTTGTTTCAGCATTGCAATTATCTTTTGAGTCGCATTTGCAATCTTTGCCACATGGCCCCTGAACCTCCTGTCTACTAACACACCAAGATCCCTAGCCTAATCAGTTTCTTCTAGAATAATCTCACTAATGTAATAAGATATTGGATATCTAATCACACCGAAGTGAATGACTTTACATTCACTGACATTGAACTGACACCCATTTTCCCCATGCCTAATTCCAGCCTATTGAAATCATCCTGCAAGTACAGCAGCATTCCTGATTACCTTACTTTTCTTTGCATCATCAGCAAATAGCTGTATGTGGCTTGTCAAATCATTTCCAATATCATTAATGTACAGATTGAATAAACAGTGGACCAAGCACTGATCCTTGTGGTACACCACTATCATCATCATCGTCAAATTCCTGCCATGTACCCTCAAGGGGTGTACAGGATATGACAGTACTACATGAAAAAATTACATCATTACTAACTTCCTATCTACAATTTTCCTCCAAATCAGTCTGTTACTTGTCAAGACTCCAACATTATCAGATCTTATATTTCTATCGTCTAAGGCACTTTGTACCGTATCAATCCACCTATATCTAGGTCTTCCTCTGGGTCGTTTTCCTGCCAACCTGGCAGAGAACACTTGTTTTGCTAATCTTTCCTCTCCCATTCTATTTAAGTGACCATACCATCTGAGATTAGCTCTGCTAACAATGTCAAGTTCTTTCCTAATATCCTCATTTTTAATATGATATTGCCATTGATGCCATCTGTTCACGCCTCTAATCTTTCTCAGGACTCTCATATCTGCAGTCTCTAGTCTTTGGTCAAGTGTTTTACTTCTGACCCAGCTCTCAGATCCATAAGTTAAAATTGGTTTGAACACAGTCTTGTATACAGCTAATTTAGTGTTCCGACTAATTTCTTTCTTATTCCATATGAATTTATTCAATTGACTTCCCACGATACGAGCTTTGCTGATTCTGTTGTCTATTTCTATATTTAGTTTACCATCTTCAGTAAAAATTGTGCCTAAGTAGCTGAAATGTTTTACTTGTTCCACAGGTTCTCCATTCACAACACAGTTGACATTTTCAATGATTCTGCCTATTTTCATTGTCTTTGTCTTTTTATTGCTGACCTTCATACCATATCTATTACAACAGCTATTCAATTTAGTCAGAGAATCTTGCAGATTTGTAGCGGATTTATTTAGAAGTATAACATCATCCGCATAAAGCAAAGAGCTGACATTAACATCTCCAATTTTGATATCAGGTTTAATACCACATTCCTTCATAATGTGATCCACATAGATAATAAATAACAGAGGGGATAATGTACATCCTTGTCTCACAACAGATTTAACATTAAACCATCTTCCTGTACTTCCTTCAATTCTAACTGCTGACTCACAACTCAAATAAAGACTAAGTATTGCTTGATATAATGCCCCATTGACACCATATAATTGCAGCGTATTGAATAGCTTCTCTCTTGGCACCTTGTCATATGCCTTTTCCAAATCGACAAAACTTAAATACAGATCTTTGTTATATTCCCATGCTTTCTCGACTATTTGTCATAAAGTGAAGATCTGATCCTGACAGCCTCTATTTGGCCTGAATCCAGCTTGTTCTTCAACAAGCTTTTCTTCCACAATTCTTCTCAACCGTTTCTCAAGTATACTTGCATATATCTTGCCAGGAACACTCAGTAGGGAAATACCTCTGTAATTCTCACATTCAGTTTTATTTCCCTTTTTATATATGGGTACTATGAGAGCTCTACTCCAATCATCGGGAATTCGTCCCTCTGTCCAGGCTTTCTGAACTATGCAGTGCAGCCACTGTAAGACTCTTATACCACCATACTTCAGCATTTCTGGTCGAATATCATCTACTCCTGCTGCCTTTCCACATTTCAAGGCTTTGATGGCTTTTTCTACTTCAAGTATGGATATGTATTCCTGACTGCATGCCTGGTCAGTGTTTTTTATCACTGTGCTGTCATCACTGCTTGTTTCATTTAGCAGTTTTTCAAAGTAATTACTCCATACTTCAAGGATATCTTTTTCTCCTGTTTTCATTTCACCTTTATCATCTCTAATTCCTTTTACAGCACTCTTTCCTCCATTCCTAAGATTCTTCAACAACCTCCAGAATATTTTGCCACCTTCTTGATATTTATTTTCTATATTCTTGCCAAAGTCCTCCCATGACTTTTGTTTAGCTAGTTTTACACACTGTTTAGCTTTCTTACATTTGTGTCTGTATTCTGTAAGAGTAAAAGCTGACTTATTTGCCAGGAACTTTTGATATGCTTTCTTCTTTTCCTTCACTGCCTCTTTAACTTCCTGTGTCCACCAGGGAGTTCTGATTTTTTTATCCTTGCACACAACCTCACCACATGCCTCTCTGGCAGAATCAATCAATGTTTCCTTCAGAGTTTGCCACTGAATCTCCAAGGTTTGATTCCTGTTCTCAAACTCTTTCATTTTCTTTTCAATAATATTTCTGTATTTTAGTCTACAGTTCACATCTGAGAGCTGCTCAACTTTTATTCACTTTAAAACTTTCTTACATGTTATTCTTTTCAATATGAAATTCAATTTTATCCTGCTCAAGACTAAATAGTGATCACTTCCAATTTCAAATCCTCTGTACACTCTGGTGTCCTGCACCAGGGAGAAAACATCACTATCAACAATAACATAGTCAATGAGACTTTTCTTATTCCTAGCCTCTTCTCTCCATGTGAATTTGTGCACATTTTTATGTTGGAACATGGTGTTAGTAATAACCAGTCCGTGTCCTGAGCAGAAATCCAACAGATATTTGCCATTATTATTAGCTTTACTCTTTTCTCCAAATTTTCCCAAAATATTTTTGTATGTCTCACAATCATTTCCTACTCTACTATTTAGATCCCCAACAAGGACCAACTTTTCCTTTTTCATTGTGTCAGTTGCTTTTTCTAAAGCCTCAAAAAATTCCTCCACTTCTACCTTAGTAGAATCTTCTGTGGGACCATAGGCACAAATAAGTCTCATTGTCCAGTTCCCCATTCTCATATTTGCCCACATTACTCTACTTGAGACTGACTGCCATTCAAGAAGATTAGCCTCGTATTTTGTGTTGAATACTATGGCTACTCCTTCTTTTCCTTGATTGTCATTGCCTGAATATAACATTTTGTATTTATTGCTCAGAAAGGTACACCACTAGTTACCTTAAATCTTGCAGACTCGCATCCCCTGGTATAATAAATTTAGTTTAATCCTTTATCCAAGTGTGTGCAAACAAAGTTTGTGTCTGAAAGTATCTTCAGAACTGGGGTAAAGTGGTACAACACCAGGCGACTCCTTGCAGAGGTGGAGCAAGCTACCAACATTCCCACCTCAGTATCTCCCATAATGCAAAACACATCTCCTTGCAGATATGTATAATGTTTTGTATGAATGGAAGGGCCACTACCCAGACTAGTTTGAACCTTTATTGAGGTCTCTTCAGTGGGAGCCAGGCCCAAGTGGAGATACCAAGGCAGAAACATTAGCAAAATCATCTCCTCCTATAGGAGCTACCAAATGGTGTGCCACCTTTTTATTAAATTACTCAAAGATGTTGAAAGTTTATTTTTCACTTGGTCAGACTATAATAAATTTAGTTTAATCCTTTACCAAGTGTGTGCAAACAAAGTTTGCACCTGAAAGTATCTTCAGGACTGGGGTAAAGTGGTACAACACCGGGCAACTCCTTGCAAAGGTGGAGAAAGCTACCAACACTCCTATCTCAGTATCTCCCATAAGCCAAAACACATCTCCTTGCGGATATGTATAATGTTATGCATTAAGGGAAGGGCTACTACCCAGACTACTTTCGACCTTTATTGAGGTCTTTGGTCCCTTTCTCAACTATTTGTCGTAAAGTGAAGATCTGATCCTGACAGTCTCTATTTGGTCTGAATCCAGCTTGTTCTTCACCAAGATTTTCTTCCACAATTCTTCAAAACCGTTTCTCAAGTATATTGGCATAAATCTTGTCCGGAACACTCAGTAGGGAAATATCTCTATAATTCTCACATTCAGTTTTATTTTCCTTTTTATATATGAGTACTATTAGAGCTCTACTCCGATCATCAGGAATTTATCCCTCTGTCCAGGCCTTCTAAACTATGCAGTACAGCCACTGTAAGACTTTTATATCACTATACTTCAGCATTTCTGATCGAATATCATCTACTCCTGCTGCCTTTCCACATTTCAAGCCTTTGATGGCTTTTTCTACTTCAAGTATGGATATGTATTCCTGACTGTAGGCCTGTCGAGTGTTTTTTACCACTGTGCTATCACTGCTTGTTTCATTTAGCAATTTTTTGAAGTAATTACTCCATACTTCAAGGATATCTTTGTGTCCCGTTTTTCAGGTCACCTTTTTATCATCTCTAACTCCTTTTACAGCACTCTTTCCACAATTTCTAAGCTTCTTCAACAGCCTCTGAAATATCTTACCACCTTCCAGATATTTATTTTCTATGTTCTTGCCAAAGTCCTCCCATGACTTTTGTTTAGCTAGTTTTACACAGTGTTTAGCTGTCTTACATTTGTCTCTATATTTTCTAAGAGCATAAGAACTTATTTGCCAGAAATTTTGACATGCTCTCTTCTTTTCCTTCACTGCCTCTTCAACGTCCTGTGTCCGCCATGGAGTTCTGATTTTTCTATCCTTGCAGACAACCTCATCACATGCCTCTCTGGCTGAATCAATTAGAGTTTTCTTCAAGGCTTGCCACTGAATCTCCAAGGTTTGATTCCTGTTCACAAACTCTTTCATTTTTTCTTGAATAATTTTTTTTCGGTATTTTAGTCTTACAGTTCACATCTGAGAGCTACTCAAGTTTTATTTGCTTTAAAACTTTCTTACGTGTTATTCTTTCAATATGAAATTCAATTTTATCCTGCTCAAGACTAAATAGTGAACACTTCCAATTTCAAATCCTCTGTACACTCTGGTGTCCTGCACCAGGGAGAAAACATCACTAGCAACAATAATATAGTCAATGAGGCTTTTCTTATTCCTTGCCTCTTCTCTCCATGTGAATTTGTGCACATTTTTATGTGATAACATGGTGTTAGTAATAACTAGTCCAAGTCATGAGCAGAAATCCAACAAATATTTGCCATTATTATTAGCTTTGCTCTTTTCTCGAAATTTTCCCAAAATATTTTTGTATGTGTATATCTGACAATCATTTACTACTCTGCTATTTAAATTGCCATCAAGGACCAACTTTTCCTTTTTCATTTTGTCAGTTGCTTTCTCTAAAGCATCAAAAAATTCCTCCACTACTACCTTAGTAGAACCTTCTGTGGTACAAAAGGCACAAATAAGTCTAATTGTCCAGTTCCCCAGTCTCAAATTTTCCCACATCACTCTAATTGAGACTGCCTGCCATTCAAGAAGATTAACCTCGTATTTAGTGTTGAATACTATGGCTACTCCTTCTTTTCCTTGATTGTCATTGCCGGAATATAACGTTTTGTATTTATTACTCAGAAAGATCTCACCAGTTTTTGTCTTTTTTGTTTCAGTCATCCCTATTATGTTGATCTGGTACTTATCTAATTCCTTAGCTAGCTCCATTTCTTTGCCATTCAGGCTTCTTATGATGATAGTACCGATCTTTAACTCTGGTGATGTTTGAGTTGGGGTGTGCTTTCAAATTTGATCCACTAGCTGACTTTTCGCTGTTTGCCCTGGTTCCCTAGCGAAAATAACAGGGGCTTTGTTTAATCGGGCCCCAGCCAGCATGAAATTTTGTCATTGTACCATCATTTTGTATATTGGTTTAAGCCAAGAAGAATACAATTTGGTCGGTTAAATCACAAATTGCCAGCCCATCCTCGTTCATTCAGTATCCAGGTAGATACCCAACAGGGTGCACCACGAGAAGGTGAGGATTGTACATTAGGTCAGAAGCCCTGATCGGTTCTCTGTATTCCTTTAAAGGCTATGTGGAGGTCTCCTCTCAGTCATACAGCTCTGACCCTTAAGACCAGTACAATTTCCAGTACAATTTCAGCCAAGAATAATAAAACAAACAATATTTGGCACTTTTATGATTAATGTGAAGATTCAAAATTTGCAAAATATGCAAACTGTAAACATCTTAGGGTGGTAGAGGAAAACATGCAAGTACAACTTCTATGATTAAATTCTAAATTAATTATGTTCAATGCAGATCATATCACTATGCAAACACATAGTGATATGTTTGCAAAACAAAACAGTTAAACTATTTTATTTTACAAACATATCACTATGTAAAATTCAACAAAACAACAAATGTTATTTGATGTCATAGAAAAATCTAAAAAATGGAATGTAGATGTCAAATGCATGAAAACTTTGTATTATGCCATAGCTGAAATACAAATAGGGATGCTTAAGGGTCAAAGTTATATAACTGAGAGGAGACCTCCACATAACCTTAAGTAACTTAATGGTTGCACCTGTTTGGAAAACTCGTTCGCAGAGTATATAAGTTCTTTTCGCTATACACTTTGGTATTAGGTCTAGCTACTCACTGATGAAGCCTCAAAAAAGGCTGAAACCGGTCTGGGTAGTGACCTCCCTTCATAATGTAATAACAGCATACATTTCCTTGGAAATATGTTTTTACATTATGGAAAATACCTAAGAATAGCGATCTGAACTTCCCCCACCTTTGCAACGAGTTGTCCGGTATTGTACTACGTACTAGGATCACTTCCATTGGCTAACGCTAGTGTCGCCGATACTTTATAGTTTACTATATTCAGCAAGAAACTCTCTGATTCCAATCTTTGAGTTTCTTATTCGGTTTTAAAACTATGTGGGATTTAATATCCCCTAAATTTAAGTAAAACAAAATGTTATATTTCGGCAATGAAAATCAAGGAAAAGAAGGACAAGCCATAGAATTCGACACTAAATACGAGGTTAATCTTCTTGAATGGCAGGCAGTCTCAATTAGAGTGATGTGGGCAAATATGAGAATGGGGAACTGGACAATGAAACTTATTTGTGCCTATGGTGCCACAGAAGGTTCTATTAAGGTAGAAGTGGAGGAATTTTTTTATCCTTTACAGAAAGCAACTGACACAATGAAAAATTGGTCCTTGTTGGAGATCTAAATAGCAGAGTAGGAAATGATTGTCAGACATACAAAAATATTTTCGGAAAATTTGGAGAAAAGATCAAAGCTAATAATAATGGCAAATACCTGTTGGATTTCTGCCCAGGACATGGACTGGTTATTATTAACACCATGTTCCAACATAAAAATGTGCACAAATTAACATGGAGAGAAGAAGCAAGGAATAAGAAAAGTCTCATTGACTATGTTATTGTTGATAGTGATGTTTTCTCAGAGGATTTTGAAATTGGAAGTGATCACTATTTAGTCTTGAGTTGGATAAAATTGAATTTCATATTGAAATTAATAACATGTAAGAAAGTTTTAAAGCGAATAAAAGTTGAGCAGCTTTCAGATGTGAACTGTAAACTAAAATACACAAATATTATTCTAGAAAAAATGAAAGAGTTTGAGAACAGGAATCAAACCTTGGAGATTCGGTGGCAAACTCTGAATAAAACATTGATTGATTCTGCCAGAGAGGCATGTGGTGAGGTTGTCAGCAAGAATAAAAAAATCAGAACTCCCTGGTGGACACAGGAAGATAAAGATTCAGTGAAGGAAAAGAAGAAATCATATCAAAAGTTCCTGTCAAATAAGTCAGCTTGTGCTCTTAGAGAATATAGACAAATGAAAGAATGCTAAACACTGTGTAAAACTAGCTAAACAAAAGTGATGGGAGGACTGTGGCAAGAATATAGAAAATAAATATCAAGAAGATGGCAAAATATTCTGGAAGTTGTTGAAGTAGCTTAGAAATGGAGGAAAGAGTGCTGTAAAAGGAGTTAGAGATGATAATGGATGACATGAAAATGGGAGAAAAAGATATCCTTGAAGTATGGAGTAATTTCTTTGAAAAACTGCTAAATGAAACAAGCAGTGATGACACTACAGTGGTAAAAAAACACTGACCAGGCATGCAGTCAGGAATACATATCTGTACTTGAAGTAGAAAAGCCATCAAAGGCTTGAAATGTGGAAAGGCAGCAGGAGTAGATGATATTCGACCAGAAAGCTGAAGTATGGTGGTATAAAAGTCTTACAGTGGCTGCACTGCATAGTTCAGAAAGACTGGACAGAGGGACGAATTCCCGATGATTGGATTAGAGCTCTCATAGTACCCATATTTAAAATGGGAGATAAAACTGAATGTGAGAATTACAGAGATATTTCCGTACTGAGTGTTCCTGGCAAAATGTATGCAAATATACTTGAGAAACAGTTGAGAAGAATTGTAGAAGAAAAGCTTGGTGAAGACAAGTTGGATTCAGGCCAAATATAGGCTGTCAAGGTCAGATCTTCACTTTATGACAAACTGAAAAAATTGAGAAAGCATGGGAATATAACAAAGATCTGTATTTAATTTTTTGTTGATCTGGAAAAGGCTTATGACAAGGTACCAAGAGAGAAGCTATTCAATATGCTACAGTTATATGGTGTAAATGGGGCATTATATCAAGCAATACTTAGTCTTTATTTGAGTTGTAAGTCAGCAGTTAGAATTGAAGGAAGTACAGGAACATGGTTTAATGTTAAATCTGATGTGAGACAAGGATGTACATTATCTCCACTGTTATTCATTATCTACATGGATCACATCATGAAGGAAAGTGGTATTAAACAAGATATCAGAATTGGAGATGTTATGTCAGCTCTTTGCTTTATGCGAATGATATTATACTTCTAAATAAATCCGCTACAAGTCTGCAAGATTCCTTGTCTAAATTGAATAACTGTTGTAATAGATAAAGTATGAAGGTGAGCAATAAAAAGACAAAGAGAATGAAAATAGGCAGAATCGTAGAAAGTGTCAACTGCGTTGTGAACGGAGAACCTGTGGAACAAGTAAAACTACTTAGGCACGATTTTTAGTGAAGATGGTAAATTAAATATGGAAATAGACAACAGAATCAACAAAGGTGGTATGGTAGGAAGTCAATTGAATAAATTCATATGGAATAAGAGAGAAATTAGTCGGAGCACTAAATTAACTGTATACAAGACAGTGTTCAAACCAGGTTTTTTAACTTATGGATCTGAGAGCTGGGTCAGAAGTAAAACACTTGACCAAAGACTAGAGACCGCATATATGAGAGTCCTGAGATAGATTATTGGTGTGAACAGATGGCATCAATGGCAATATCATATTAAAAATGAGGATATTAGGAAAGAACTTGACATTGTCAGCATCCAGGAATGCGTTAGCAGAGCTAATCTCAGGTGGTATGGTCATTTAAATAGAATGCGCAAGGAAATATTAGCAAAACAAGCGTTCTCTGCCAGGTTGGCAGGAAAACGACCCAGGGGAAGACCAAGATATAGGTGAATTGAAGCGGTACAAAGTGCCTTAGACGATAGAAATATAAGATCTGATAATGTTGGAGTCTTGACAAGTAACAGACTGATTTGGAGGAAAATTGTTGATAGAAAGTTAGTAATGATTAAAATTTCCATGTAGTACTATCATGTCCTGTACACCCCCCTGATGGTATATGGCAGGAATTTGATGATGATGAAATAAAAATATACAGATAACATGATGTATATACACAATGGCTCAAACTAAAGGATTTCCGAATGGACATTTTTCAAATGTTCAATTCTAAATGACAGAATCTAAAATATTAAGAAGTCAAGCTAAAATAGATAAGCTTTTTAATAAAATAAACTTAGACTTAGGATACATGAATTTATTGTTTCACTAAAACGTGAAATTTTATCCAATATACTGGAGGTAGTCAAGTCGTCAGCCCTATTCTTTGTACCTTTGATATGATAGGACAATGGTGTTAATCCTCTTCTGAACAACTACCCACTTCGTTTTTGGTGCTGCCTTTACTATTCTACTCATTCTGAACTCACATATTTCGGAGCCAGCGTGTTCTTTTTGTAACTCTGTTATAGATGAATACAAACTGGGATGGTGTTTTTCCAACTACTTCCTGGAAGCGGTTATGAAACCCTTCGTTCAGGTTGTTCATCCGTTGTTGACTATGAATAGCGTACTCATATTGGTTCCACAGAGTACATGGATAACGAGGGGGTGTTTAACGCCTTCTTTCCTGGGCTCTTCGGCCAGATATATAATTCAAATCAAAGTAATCAAAAATTGTTAAGATATCACAGACTTCTTCTCCCAATTCCTCAAAGGCATTGACAACGTCATCAACAGGGACAAACGCTAAAATGCTAATTACACGACAGTAGCATATGTAATTCATCCTTTAGTTGATGATCTTCAGGGTTGTTATACAGTTTTTGTAGTCCCTCAACCTGAATTCTTCGCCACAAAGATTGGGATAAGTGGAAAAGACAGCAAGATACTGTTGAATTTGGGAACACAGCACTTACGCTATTTCTGATAGCCAATTTGAAGTCACATATTATTCGAGTTGGCTGCACAACATCAATTGCAAAATCATGGGCTGAAGGCAAAATGTTATGCAAAATCTTATTGTAGCAATTTTGTTCTTTATTTCCTAATAAGGTGTAAATCAATGGAATACATAACACTGTCGCCATCTTCTGGATTTACTCCAGGCCTTCTTAGTACTCCCAGAACAGTAAACATTTGCACAAAAATACTGGGGCACACTTTTAACTATCAAGAAACCACTCGACTCGTTAAAATCTGTGAATTTTCTTTAGCTCCAAACACAATAACCCTGTTTTCATGACTTTCTTCGTCAGTATAGAAATCATACAGAAGAAACTTTTCACCCTGAAGAGTTTTAATGTATCTGTCTGGAATCTGGAATAACTCCTGAAGTGATGCAAGAATCATGAAATCTTTTCCTTCTAATGGATTTTTTTTAATTTTCTCGTTCATGTAAAAAGCTTAAAATACCTGAGGGCACCTTCTGCAATTCATTTCACAGTATCTGAGCCAGTTGAAGCTCTGGATGTTCTTGGGCAATATGTTTTAAATTTTGTTTCACATTCTCTGCCCCTGCTTCTTCTCTATTTGGTGGATGGGAGTGAGATGATCGATCGTCCCCCCCCCTTTTCAACAGTTATATTTTGACCATCCATAGTTGTAATAGCTCGTGCCGAACATTCTTTTGTTCTAATTTTTTACACTTCCAATATATTTTACCCGGTGGACCAGATTTACTCTTGTAGTAAATATATCCATTTAGTAGTAGTTTCAACCCTCCTTGCCCAGGGGTGTAGTCCTAAAAGAAATAGTACCTTGGAAACAAAACTCCAGAGCACGAAGTAAGGCATTATTATTATTATTGCGGCCATATGGCAGAGAGATTGCCTTGTTTTCGGAAACGAAAATGACAAGAGCGGCAAGCTGCTATTTTTTGACCAAAAGCTGGAAATGCATTATAAGTCTCATTATTATAATTCTTATAATTTATTATAATGAATTTAAAAATGTTGATAGTTTTAAAAAAAGTACCAGGGCGTCACCCTAGCCCTACACCCCTGTCCTCGCCCCGATGTAATTATCTTAGGGTCACCTTGTATTTTCTCCATGAATTTTAATTAATTTTCTGGCCAACTATTATTACTTAGTGATGGTGAAATGATTCTTGATACAAATCAATGACTATTAATCATGATTCTCTATGTTACTTAAGGCTATGGTATTAAGAAAGTGAAAACTATAAATTTTCATAAAAATATACATTCGGAAAAATAGTCAGGAATGGGCTAAAGAGCAAACTTGCTCCACAGTACAATATGACTGGAAGAAAATATTTTACAGAAAAATAATTCCAGATATTTATGCCTGATTAGTTGTAATTATTAAAAACAAGACTGCAAATGCTAAATATATTTCTCTTACATTAGATATATGGATCTGCCAGCATATTTAAATGTTTCATTAGCTTCACAGGGCACTGGCTTGATACAAACTTTCAATGTAACCATATAGTTTTGAACTTTCAACATTTTCTTTGAAGAAGTCATACAAACGATGATTAAAGAAAGGTTTTCTGCTATGTTACATATGTGGGATATACATATTTCATGGATTCATGTAATGGTTCAAGACAATGGTACTAATATTGTTAAGAGATGTGATGACGCCAAAATTGCATTTCATGTTTTATTCACACATTGCACGTTGCAATTAGTAATAATGGACTCGTTAATGTACAGATATCAATTTCACGCAATACAACTATTCATTCCTTATTTTTTCATCTCAACAAGTTCCTGTTGAGAAATTTATGTATCTTTGCATTTTTTTTTTTTTTTATTATTATTATTGAAGATTAGATGGAAAGCTATTCTCTGTTTGTAGGTAGAAGTGACAGTTGTCAAGTAAAAAAATGCTGGAATGTTCCATATAGCTGATGTTTGTTTCACTGTTGATGTTTTTAGTACCTGTTTTAAATAGAACCTGGATATGCTTGAAATAAGACATATGATATATAAGACACATGAGTTGGAATCTAACAAGATCAATTACATAGTGGGGTGTTGTTCCAGACCTGGTGGGGTGGTTGCTAGTGATGAAGAAATGCATCACCAAATAGAAAAGATGAGTGTGAAAAGAGTAATCATAATGGGAGACTTTAATTATCCAAATATTGATTAAATAGCAGTAGAATCTCACGAGAAGAATGAAAATGCATTTATTGAGCTGTTGCAGGACAACTTCCTCAAGCAGCATGTGAAGAAGAAACTTGAGGTCAAAAAATGTTAGATTTGATTATAGTGTCAGAGAGAATTTCAGTTAAAGACAACTATTCTGCCTCTGGTTGGTGACAGTGATCATGCAGTACTCACTTGGGAAGTGACCAAGTTTATGAATGTTCCATTCAGAAAAGGTTACATTTGAATTACAAAGCAGGAAATTATGACCAACTAAGGTGTATACTGAGTTCAGTGGAATGGGATTGGTTGCTTGCTGGATGGGAAGAATAATACTGACAGTGCACAGGAAGCATTTAAACAATACTTAAATGATGCGATATCAGAATGTGTCCAGTGAGTTCAAAAAATAAATAAGGCAGGAGTCAAATGGATGTGTAATCTTATTAAGCAAGAGATTCGAAAGAAAAGGATGATGTGGAAGGAATGCCATGTGCATAAGGATGACATCTGTTATGAATGTTATAAGCAGCAGGCTAGAATTAGAATAGTCACAATTGTTGTACAGAAAGCAAAGCTGGAGTATGAAAAGAAACTGGCTCTGCATGCTAAAGACAACCCACAAGAATTCTATCAATATGCTGCAAGTAAAAGAAAGAATAACTCTTCTAAATGCAGATGGCACAAGGATTACAGATGCAGAAAAGGTTATTCAACTAATGAGTGCCCATTTTGTTACATGACTGAATGTGTGCCCATTTTGTCACTGCTACCTCTTCACTGGATGAAGAAACGCGGATGTATGAGGACGAGTTATTAGAGCTGTTACACAAACTGAATAAGAATTCAGCAATAAGGACTGATGGGATATCAGCATGTGTGCTAAAAGAGTGTTCAGCTGAACTGGCTATTCCTTTGACCAGGCTGTTAAATATGAGTCTCAAAACAGGGAAGATTCTGCAGGAATGGAAAGACCGTATGGTAATTCCATTGCACAAGGCTGGTGCAAAGACCGATGTATCCAACTGTTGATCCATTAATATCTCAGGAGTGGTGGTGAAGATTTTGGAAAAATTGGTTAGGGTCTGCATTCAGAAATGGGTTGCCAGTGAATCTCCACTTTGCAATGAGCAACATGGTTTACTAAGGGAAGATCAGTTTTAGCAACTTGCTCACATTCTATAAGAATGTTACTGCTGAACTAGAAGGTGAACAGATACACCATGATACTTTTGGATTTTGCTAAAGCTTTTGACAGAATATAGCATGGTAGACTGTTGCATAAATTGAAGAATATGGGTTTGGGTTATAGAATATTAGTGTGAATAAGAGGATGGCTGACTGACAGTTATCAAAAAGTGGTATATAGGGGATATGAGTCTGCCAGATTTATGGTAACCAGTGGTGTACCATAAGGATCAGTGCTGGGTCCACTGTTATTCAATCTGTACATTAATGATATTGGGAAGGATTTTGACATATGACACATACAGCTGTTCGCTGATGATACAGTACTTGCAGAATGATTTGAATAGGCTGGAAATGAGAAAATGGATGTCAGTAAATGTAAAGTCATTCATTTCGGCATGATTAGATATCCAATGTCATATTACATTGGTGGGATTATGCTAGAAGAAATTGATGAGGCTAGGAATTGGAGTGTTAGTAGATAAGAAGTTGAAGTTCAGGGGGCCATGTAGCAAAGATTGCAAATACAACTTAA
This sequence comes from Typopeltis vanoorti, assembly GCF_054136105.1. Taxonomy (NCBI): domain Eukaryota; kingdom Metazoa; phylum Arthropoda; class Arachnida; order Uropygi; family Thelyphonidae; genus Typopeltis; species Typopeltis vanoorti. The sequence continues at coordinate 134,951,805 of NC_143554.1, read as the reverse complement.
AAGATAATTGCAATGCTGAAACGAACATTCACATGTAAAGATAAGGATGCTATTTTTCCTCTTTACAGAACCTTGATAAGACCTCACTTGGACTATCATGTGCAGGTCTGGTCTCCATTGTGATTCTGATATATCTGAGAGAATGCAAAGGAGAATGTTAAAAATGATATCAGGATTCTAGAATGCTGATTATGAAGACAGATTGAGAATTTGTAGACTGTAGATACTAGCAGACAGGAGAAAGAGGTGATGTGATTGAGACCTTCAAACTTCTGAAAGGGTCATACAGGATTTCAATTGATGGAATTTTTTGATTTATGGAGGGGAGAAAGGACAAGAAAACATCATATTATTTTATGCACTTGACGTTATACTCTTAAATAAATCCAGTACATGTTTGTGAATTGAATAACCGCTAATTCTACAAATTTAGTATAAAAATTAGCAAGAATAAGAAAATTGGCAGAACACTGACAACATCAGCTGAATCCTAAATAGAGAACCTATAGATCAAGCAAAATAAGCTCAACTATTTAGGCATAATTTTTTGTGAAGATGGTAAATTAAATATGGAAATAAATCATTAAAGAAAAGCAAAAACACTAGGTGTATACAAGACAGTGTTTTATTTCTAACTTATGGTTAGACTACAACAGTGAATCAATGATTGGAAAATATGGTTACGAGAGTTCTGAGAAAAAATTGTAGATAAACAGATGGCATCAATGACATCCTATCCTTCTCATCAATCCTTTAGGATGGGTTGAGTCTCCTAATGAGGGGTTTATGACAAATTAATGCAACCGTATCATCACTTCTCTGCAGCATCCCCCAAGGGCAAGTATATTCATATATGTAGATCTGTGTGTGTTCATGGGGTTTGCCTGTTCTGAAGGATGAAAAACCAAAGTATCCAGCTGAAAAAATTGTCTACCTTCGTATAAGACTGGCTAACTCTCCTCCAGTCAAAAGAGACTGAAGGAGAGTTAGCTGGTCCTCAAATATGGTAATCTCAGGTCTTTCCAACCAAAGTTCTTCGTCTATACTGACTGATCTACGGAGGCTCATCAATGATATAATCATATTAAATATGAAGATATCAGGAAAGAGCATTGACATCTTCATTTTTAATAATTCTGCCATATTTTAATACATTGTTAGTATTCTAGAAATGTGTGAGCAGGGCTAATCTCAGTTGGCATAGTCATGTAAGTAAAATGGGAAAAGAATGGCTAACAAAATAGGTGTTTAATGCTGGGATGATAAGAAATACAAGCCAGAGGAAAATCTAAATCTAGGTGGATTGAAGTGCTTTAGAAAAATGAAACACAGATCTGATAACACTAATTTGGAGGAGTTTATGAAAGCCTAAGTAGCTCAGTGGAAATAGCACTAGCATCCATAATGCTACTGCACAAAGAAATACCATTCTACGTTCAATTCTAGTTGCTTAACTGGTTCCTGAGTTAGTTGATTTCTGGCATGGGCAAACTGTTTTTTTTCTTCCAAAAACTTGACTTTTCCACCCTGTAAACTGAAGAAAATCTACCAAGAACCCACACCATTTCAGACAAAAGTATATTGTGTTAGGTACTACAAGTTGACAGTAGGTGTCTGCCATGCTCTCTAAACCAGATGCATTTAACATCATTGATAGTTTGGACCAGCTATTGCTTGGGTGGAGTTTATTGCTCTTCAGTCTCCTAAATGACTAAAAAGATAGGACCTTGCATACTCCCTTTGGGGAATAAAAGGCGTTAGCAGAATATTATGAAGTTATTATGTAAACGTTTCATGTAGTACTGATAGAATCCAACACATCCCTTGAGGTACACACCAGGAATTCGATGATATGATAAAATGATATGACAGAAAACTGTTCCAGATTAAAATTTTCAATACGTTTAAATGAAGAAAGTTGAAAAGTAGCTCTTCAGACCACAAAGTAACATACATGGTTCAGTGACAATAAAAATAAGTTTTAAATCATTCTTGTAAAAAAAAAAAAAATGGAAAAATGAAGTTATCTTACATAAACAACAACATAATTTTCTGTGACCAGTTGACGGACATAGGTGGCAATAGGTGGCAAGACTCCTAGTTTTTCAGCTCTTTCCATTTCAATATATCTCTTATTCAAAATTATCCTGTAATAAAAGAATATGCGCGATTACTTGTAAGGAATGAAATTTTATATGAAAATTTTTATTTTCATGTAATATTTTCTAGTATATGCTGATAATAACAGAAAATATCCTTATGATTAATTTTTCTGTTGAACATAGCAGTGAGAAGTAAACTTTGTGCATTTCAAGGATTTGTGCACAAATTCACATGAAGAGAAGGCAAGGAATAAGAAAAGTCTCATTGATTGTGTTACTGTTGATAGTATGTTTTCTCCCTGGTGCAGGACACCAGAGTGTACAGAGGATTGAAATTGGAAGCGATCACTATGTAATCTGGAGCAGTATAAAATTGAATTTCATATTGAAAAGAATGACATCTAAGAAAGTTTTAAAGCAAATAAAAGTTGAGCAGCTTTCAGATGTGAACTGTAGACTAAAATACACAAAGATTATTGAAGAAAAAATAAAAGAGTTTGAGAACAAGAACCTTGGAGAAAACCCCGATTGATTCAGCCAGCGCAGTATGTGGTGAGGTTATCTGCAAGGATAGAAAAATCAGAACTCCATGGTGGACACAAGAAGTTAAAGAGGCAGTGAAGGAAAAGAAGAAAGCATATCCAACGTTTCTGGCAAATAAGTCAGCTTGTGCGCTTAGAGAATACAGAGACAAATGTAAGTAAGCTAAAGAGTGTGTAAAACTAGTTAAACAAAAGTCATGGGAGGACTTTGGCAAGAACATAGAAAATAAATATTAAGAAGGTGGTAAGATATTCTGGAGGTTGTTGAAGATGCTTAGAAATGGAGGAAAGAGTGCTGTAAAAGAGTTAGAGATGATAAAGGTGACATGAAAACGGATGAAAAAGATATCCTTGAAGTATGGAGTAATTACTTCGAAAAATTGCTAAATGAAACAAGCAATGATATGGTAAAAAACACTTAACAGGCATACAGTCAGGAATACATATCCATACTTGAAGTAGAAAAAGCCATCAAAGGCTTGAAATGTGGAAAGGCAGCAGGAGTAGATGATATTCGACCAGAAATGCTGAAGTATGGTGGTATAAAATTCTTACATAGTTCAGAAAGACTGGACAGAGGGATGAATTCCCGATGATTGGAGTAGAGCTCTCATAGTACCCATATTTACAAAGGGAGATAAAACTGAATGTGAGAATTACAGAGGTATTTCCCTACTGAGTGTTACTGGCAAGATTTATATAAGTATACTTGAGAAACGGTTGAGAAGAATTGTGGAAGAAAAGCTTGGTGAAGAACAAGCTGGATTCAGGCCAAAGAGAGGCTGTCAGGATCAGATCTTCACTTTACGACAAATAGTTGAGAAAGCACGGGAATATAACAAAGATATGTATTTAAGTTTTGTCGATCTGGAAAAGGCATATGACAAGGTGCCAAGACAGAAGCTATTCAATACGCTACAGTTATATGGTGTCAATGGGGCATTACATCAAGCAATACTCAGTCTTTATTTGAATTGTAAGTCAGCAGTTAGAATGGTCACTTAAACAAAATAGGCAGGAAGATGGTTTAATGTTAAATTTGGTGTCAGACAAGGATGTACGTTATCCCCACTGTTATTCATTATCTATATGAATCACATTATGAAGGAAAGTGGTATTAAACATGATATCAGAATTGAAGATATTAATGTCAGCTTTTTGCTTTATGCAGATGATGTTATACTTCTAAATAAATCCGCTACACGTGTGCAAGATTCCTTGACTAAATTGAATAACTGTTGTAATAGATATGGTATGAAGGTCAGCAATAAAAAGACAAAGACAATGAAAATAGGTAGAATCGTTGAAAATGTCAACAATGTTTTGAATGGGGAACCTGTGGAACAAGTAAAACATTTCAGCTACTTAGGCACGATTTTTAGTGAAGATGGTAAATTAAATATGGAAATAGACAACAGAATCAACAAAGCTGGTATGGTAGGAAGTCAACTGAATAAATTCATATGGAATAAAAGAGAAATTAGTTGGAACATTAAATTAGCTGTATACAAGACAGTGTTCAAACCAGTTTTAACTTATGAATCTGAGAGCTCGGTCAGAAATAAAACACTTGACGAAAGACTAGAGACCACAGATATGAGAGTCCAGAGAAAGATTGTAGGTGTGAACAGATGGCATCAATGGCAATATCATATTAAAAACAAGGATATTAGGAAAGAACTTGACATTGTCAGCATCCAGGAATGCGTTAGCAGAGCTAATCTCAGGTGGTATGGTCACTTAAACAGAATGGGCGAGGAAATATTAGCAAAACAGGTGTTCTCTACCAGGTTGGTAGGAAAACGACCCAGAGGAAGACCAAGATATAGGTGGATTGATACGGTACAAAGTGCCTTAGACGATAGAAATATAAGATCTGATAATGTTGGAGTCGTGACAAGTAACAGACTGATTTGGAGGAAAATTGTAGATAGGAAGTTAGTAATGATGTAAATTTTTCATGTAGTACTATCATATCCTGTACACCTCTTGACGGTACATGTCAGGAATTTGATGATGATGACACAATAGATAATGAATTAATATTATTACAGATTAAGATACTCAGAATTCTGTTTTAAAATTGATTCCACATAGACTTCAAGCAACATGGTTCAATGTTTTTAAATGCTGGGTGTAAGATCAACATCCTGTTTGTTGGAGATAGCTTGAAAAATTTCCATTTAAATAAATGTGTTTAAAAAATAAAACTGAAATGCAAGGAGATGCTAAATCATCTTCAAACTATTAGTGCTCAAGAAACATTTTTATAGATGATTTCAGCTTTCTGAACATTCTAATTTACATACCTAACAACATTTTCCATAAGATGGAAACAATTAACAGTGAGATCATTCTTCCCTAGTCTTTGTAATTAAAAACTAACAATGAAGCATACTGAGAGGACTGGAGAATCAAAGAGGTGAAAACATTTTCTTCGAAAGAGAATAAAAATCTTCTCATTCATGGCCAAACCTCAAAATATACATTAAAAGATGGCCTTATGCTTTAATTTACTGTGTGTTTCCTTTTATATGTAATTAGGAATAGAAGAAGCCTTTAAAATATAATTTCAATATATTTTAATGACCTCTGCTATATTACAAATAGCTGGGTGTGGCATTTCTAACTTTACGTCATACACAAAAGAATTGCAGTATTTTAAATAAAAATATTTATTTAAAAAAAAATAAATTACAGTATTAAATTGCAAATGGAGTAACGAGGGTTTTTATTTGGAATGAACAATATGAGCTCCATGTAGCTTAGTGTAAATCTAACCTATAATTCAGCTTTTGCTATGCACATTTCAACATTTTTGGAGTACATGCAGTTGTTAATAAACCACTGAAGTTCTTTATTAAGAACAAAGAAATAAAAAAACTGAATATTTTTTTAAATTCAATATTTCACCTAACAGTAACTGGGGCATTTTTTAAAAGATAAAGTAATTTAAATACAAAATTTGACACATCTTAATTTTTTTATCTTAATGTTACCCTATAGAAATCTGTATGTTTTTTTTTTTTTTATTTTATTTTTGTTTTTTTTTATAGAAAAGAACATCCCTAACCTAAAGTATGATGTAAAACACTTCCAAACATTTGGGAGACTGAAATTCTGCATTAAAAAAAAAAAAAAAAAAAGCCACCTTTGATCCCTTAACAGCAATATAATAGAGCCATTAATGGATTAACTGTATAATTGTTCCCAAGGAAAATAAGAAATTTCATGGTATATTTGCTATCTTTTATTTTTCAAAGCAGTGCAGTGATATAATTTATGTTCTTTAAATTTACTGACTATATTTATACTATTATTTTCTCATTATTGTGAAATGCTTGAACTGAAACAACTTTTTTTTTGTTTCTTTCATACAAAACTTTTTGTATGAAACATATCCTATATTAATTCAAACTGTATACTCATTTTCAAGATTTCCAACTGATCTTCTTCCCCTCTCCACTCAAGGAACTAAATTAACCACTCTTTGTCTAATTTTGTACTGATCTGAAAGTATTCATAGAGAGTATTCAAATTTTACTTTTCAAGAAAAGTACAATAAATGTTGTTGTGTCTGTTGAAGCAGGTACTTCTAAAACTAGGATATTTCTTTGCAATTTATTTCAGCCACTACCTTTTTTCCATCCATTGTCTCTTTACTGAAATTATTCTAAGTTTTATAAATACATTTCATGTCATACTTTTTCTATATAAAAATCATTTATATTTATGCCACAATTTAGTTTTGGGAGTTTGTTGTTTTAACTCCCTTTAAAAAAATTCAAATATTTCTACTTCTCTGCTGCTGGTTACCACTTTGGAAATATGCAATGTCTTAGAAATTCTAGGTAATAATTCTCTATCCTAGCAACAGGGCTGAAAGCTTAGATTACCCTCTCAGCAGTGAGAAAGAAAAGAAAAAAACACTTCCTCCAAAAGACACACTAAATAGCCCCAAGTAGCAGTGCAGTATATATAAGCTAGTTCTTGTTTTTTTTATCCATTTCATTGATTAGTAGATATCCTAAACAGAAAAACCAATGCTTCCTTAGCAGTCTGATATAATATTTTTATCAAAATTAATTCCACCTAATCATCCTTAAGATCATAATTTCTTAAATATAATCATATCCTTGTTTTATTATTAAAAAAATTATAAATTATATATCACTGATATATAATATGTTATGAAATAGCAAGTTACACGTGTAACTTGCATAAGTTACAAGTGTTTGTAAAGTGATGAAAAAGCCTTTCAACAAACTAGAACTCCTGCTTCTTAGCATACTAAAATAAAGCAATATTTTATTTAGTATGCTAAGCAAGCAGGAGTTCTAGTTTGTTAAAAGGCTTTTTCATCACTTTACAAACACATTTAACTTAATTTTATGTTACTTGTATCTTGACTGCTAAAGAAATGGAATTGAATTAAGTCAGTCACAATCAGATATTTAAGATACTTAACAAAGTGACACTTAACACAGAGCTATTTAATATGCTGATGTGGGGATTCATAGTTATGACAGACACAAACCATAGATATTCAGCAGAGAACACACACATTATTAACATTCACCAGAGTAGAAGAAAGGTGGAAGAAGATAGTGAAACAGGCATCAGACATCAATGGCAGTGAGCCCATGGTTCGTGATGATGATGAGAGTAGAAGCAGAGAGTCTGCTTTTACTCTGCTATAATCCTATTCAGGCATTCTTATTTAATGGGATTTGTAGACTGATCAAAGCCCTGTTACACCAGTTAATTTCTCAATAACATTAAAAGAAAGTGTTAGATCCTGAATGAAAGAATCTTGCAAAGAAATCATTCATTCAGAATGCAACATATTAAACTTACTAAAAAAGAGAAATACCTGCACATCAGCTGAAATTAAAAGTGAAACTTCTTCACTTTATGTATAAAATTTGCATTCCTTATTTCATGTACGATATATTTAATCTATTGTGTTCATATTAAGATTTTATTAGAGTATGTTTTATAAGAGGGATAATCTGACTTAATTTAAGCCTCACTTAAGCTGTGTAAAATTAACTGCGAGTCATCAAATAGTTACTAAATAATAATTCTTGGAAGGTATAAAACTACACGTGTACAGCGGAACGTTAGCGACAGTTGCTTAAGCGGAATGTATATTGATGCGAATTCTGGGAATACAAGAGCATAACAGCGTTGGGAAAAAGCAAGGGATGAACCCAAGGGGTGAAAAGATATGGGTCGTGTGCAAAGGGGACTGAGGAAAAAGAGGGCGCTCTAAGGAGGAATATAAGGGGACGAGCGTCATATGGATCTCTCTTGTCATATCGTTTTCCTGTTTGGCGGCTTGGAAGTTAGCAGGAGTTCGCGTAAAGGGGGGGGGGGGGGAATGAAGCACCTGTGCTAAGATAAGTTGTACGACAGCAGGCTTTCTTGAAAATGGAGAAGGATTCTACGCAGAGCTGAAGGTAAAAATTTCCAGTCCTAGCAGAATCAAGCCATCGCTGAGAAGTCCCATCAAGTTATTCCTGAAACGCAAAGATTTAAGTCCGTTTTTGGCAGAAATAATGAAGACAGCGTAACCCCTACGTTGGTGTGTGGACAGCCAATAGACAAGAATAACCAGACGTGCACGTGGTGCTGAAAGATGCAGAAAAAGTTCGGTAAGGTGAAATTACTCTATTTTTGTGTATATAAAATTCATTAGAAGAGGGAAAATTGTTTGCGAATGTGAAATTAAGAACAGTATTCTAAAGAACTCTGTGGACAGTCTCTAATTAGAAAGTTAACCTCTTTTGAGAGAGTAAGAAGAATTGTTTGGAAAATATCTTTAGTAATTGTATGTGATAGGATTAACTTAATGAGATCAGAATTGTGGATTTTAGTAACTGAGTAACATTAGAATGTTTGTTTATATGATCTTATGAATAGCATTACAGAAAGGAATTTTATTTGCTATCTATCCCAATATGCAGTTACTGTGTTTTGCATGCTTTATGACCTTTAATTAATTTAGAATATGTTAAACTCTTAACTCGAGTTTCATTTAGTATTGAGTCATAATCGAGTGTGTGAATTTTGTATTCTGTTTAGATATTCCAATAAACTTGTCATATTTACCTGAACCTGAGTCATGCCTGATTACGATCCCAAACTATCACTTATAAAAATAGAACCTATTTGGCAGGAAGGAATTAAGAAGTGTATATAATTATAGATTTAGGTCATGACTGCAGTTATCTGAATCTATACGGCAGTGTTAAAGTAAGATATTGTGTAAGAAAGCCTCAGAATCTAGTATTGTCTCCCTGAGCAAGGATCTTCTCTGCTATAGGATACTGGCTGGCGCAGCATAATATAAATTTGCCAGTATCTGAAGAGGAAACAATCCTAGATATAAGTATATTAGGCCCTATATCTGATGGAGTAAAATAGCGATAGAAAGACAGAATAGGAAGATATATAGCAGTAAAATATAGAGAAAGCAAGCGACATAACAACAGAGCAGCCGGTAGGATTAAATTGAATAAGGTTTTGAATAAGAAAGGACATAATCAAGTAACAACTAATTAAGTATAAAATATATAAGTAAATATATTTAACAAAAGTGACATATTTCAGAACAGATATTTACAGTAATTAGTTAAATGAGATTTTCAATATTTTATAATTATGCAACAATACCATAAGAGATGCAAATTACAACAAATTTTTTAAATATTATTTTGAAAAAGAGCTAGATAGCAATTTAATTTTTCCTATTCGAATTAAAAGTGGCAAATATGAGCTTATATTAAGAATCACATTTACAGCTATCTTTTTTTTTTTTTTTTTTTAGATTTGAAACACAGAAATCTATTTACAGTTTTTTTTTTTTTAGAAATTTGAAAAAAATCTTCCATCATTTTTAAACAAGCTTACCTAAATACTCTGGCACATTTACTTCCAAACCTCTCTTGGACAATAAACGACACACTTTCTTCTACCATTTTCTGTAAAATTCGTTTGACATTAACAACAAACATACCACCACCTCTTTCATCAGCTTTTGAGATAAATCCCTCCTCTGTTAAAACAGCAAGATAGGGATCAAATTCCTGCAACAGAATAGAAACATATTTTAAGCACAAATTAATCTTTTATCAAGAGTAAAAATTTCACAAGAAAGTGTCACACAACATGCCACTATAAACTTATTTTTTAAATAACTTAATTTGCAATATAACTTTTAAGTAAAAAAAAAAAAAAAATATGACTACAGTCAACTTTTGTTAGAGCCAATTTGTGAGGACTACACAAATAGATTTTTTTGTGGTGAATTCCATTGTTTATAGATAAAATGTATTTGAAATTTCATTTAAAACAGCAATGCAGTTATGTGGCTTTGGTCAACATTTTTCATTCGTTTCTTTTAGGAAGTTGTTGTTGTTTGGGGTTCCCCCAATTTTCCTCATCTGTCCCTTAGGACAAGTTATGAAGGATTTTAAGTATGCATTTTTGACTGTAGAGCCATGCGTGTTCACGGGCTGGTTTGCCTGTTTTGAGAGACAAAAAACTCCAAGTTTCTGGGTGATAAAATCTTTTACCTCCATATGAGACCAGCTAACTCACTTTTAGTCAAAAGAAACCAGATAAGGTTCTTCATGTTATGGACAGGAATCAAACCCAGGTCTTTCCAACCAAAGGGCTTCATCTATACCAACTGAGTTATGAAGGCTCTTGTTATAACAAGTGAGTTGGTTATAATAATGTTTGCCATAGTCAGAGTGGACTGACTGTATATAAAAAGAAATAAATATTAGTAAATTAATGCAACGTGTATTAAATTTAAAGTTTCAGAATTTTTTTTTTTTCTTTCATCAGAACTGCTTCAATTTGGAATTTAGTGAAGTTATGTGCTTATATAGAACTCTTAACACAAATCAGAGTTAGATTCATGACTTATCATCCAGTGTAACACTACCACCTACTTATTAGACGGCTTGCAAAATTCCTGTTTGATCTCGAGTGAAGGGGCTTCTGATTATTTAACACTCAGTTCACCTATAATACTGATGTACTATAGACTACTAGCCTTTCATGTGTGGGATACACACACATGTGAACATAATAATACTTCACACCTGAATAGTTCAAATGACTGCTAGGAGGCAATGGGAAAGAAAGATGACAACAAACGAAGCATTTGCAACAAGAGACTTGAATTTTCCTCTGAGTAAACTATTAATGGCTCATTTAATCTATTTCAGTGTACTTCAGTCTTCTATGCATTTCTATGCATTTTTTTTTTTGGTATGTCTCTTGTCATCATCATCATGCATGTTAAGGATTTAGGGCTAGAGTTGCTGTTCTGGCCTTACAAGTCATTGTTGAATCTCTTAAGAGGATGTCCTGGTTTTTTTTTTTCCCTAATGTAATTTAAGGCTTGTTTTGGTAATCTTTCTGTTTTCATTCTTTCAACATGTAACATCCATTTATGTTTATAGTTTTTAATTTTTTTCTATTACTGATTTCTGGTTTAATTCTTTCATAATTTCTTCATTTCTTTTGTGATCAAATAGAGTATAGTTTGCAGTTTTTCTCATAAACCTTATTTCAGCTGTTTGTCTTCTCTTTGTTTACCATCATCAAATTCCTGCAATGTACCCTCAAGGGGTGTACACGATATGATAATACTAAATGAAAAAATTACATCATCACTAACTTCCTATCTACAATTTTCTTCCAAATCAGTCTGTTACTTGTCAAGACTCCAACATTATCAGATCTTATATTACTATCGTCTAAGGCACTTTGTACCATATCAATCCACCTATATCTTGGTCTTCCTCTGGATCGTTTTCCTACCAACCTGGTAGAGAACACCTGTTTTGCTAATATTTCCTCGCCAATTCTGTTTAAGTGACCATATGACCTGAGATTTGCTCTGCTAATGCATTCCTGGATGTTGACAATGTCAAGTTCTTTCCTAATATCCTCAATTTTAATATGATATTGCCATTGATGCCATCTGTTCACGCCTATTCTCAGGACTCTCATATCTGCGGTCTCTAGTCTTTGGTCAAGTGTTTTACTTCTGACCCAGCTCTCAGAACCATAAGTTAAAACCGGTTTGAACACTGTCTTGCATACAGCTAATTTAGTGTTCCGACTAATTTCTCTCTTATTCCATATGAATTTATTCAATTGACTCCCTACCATACCAGCTTTGCTGATTCTGTTGTCTATTTCTATATTTAATTTACCATCTTCAGTAAAAATTGCCTAAGTAGCTGAAATGTTTCACTTGTTCCACAGGTTCTCCATTCACAACACAGTTGACATTTTCAATGACACTGCCTATTTTCATTGTCTTTGTCTTTTTATTGCTGATCTTCATACCATATCTATTACAACAGCTATTAAATTTAGTCAGAGAATCTTGCAGACGTGTAACGGATTTATTTAGAAGTATAACATCATCCGCATAAAGCAAAGAGCTGACATTAACATCTCCAATTCTCATATCATGTTTAATACCACTTTCCTTCATAATGTGATCCATATAGATAATGAATAACAGAGGGGATAATGTACATCCTTGTCTCACACCAGATTTAACATTAAACCATCTTCCTGTACTTCCTTCAATTCTAACTGCTGACTTACAACTCAAATAAAGACTAAGTATTGCTTGATATAATGCCCCATTGACACCGTATAACTGTAGCTTATTGAATAGCTTCTCTCTGGGTACCTTGTCATATGCCTTTTCCAAATTGACAAAACTTAAATACAGATCTCTGATATATTCCCATTCTTTCTCGACTATTTGTCGTAAAGTGAAGATCTGATCCTGACAGCCTCTATTTGGCCTGAATCCAGCTTGTTCTTCACCAAGCTTTTCTTCCACAATTCTTCTCAACCGTTTCTCAAGTCTACTTGCATAGATCTTGCCAGGAACACTCAGTAGGGAAATACCTCTGTAATTCTCACATTCGGTTTTATTTCCCTTTTTATATATGGGTACTATGAGAGCTCTACTCCAATCATCGGGAATTCGTCCCTCTGTCCAGGCTTTCTGAACTATGCAGTGCAGCCACTGTAAGACTCTTATACCACCATACTTCAGCATTTCTGGTCGAATATCATCTACTCCTGCTGCCTTTCCACATTTCAAGCCTTTGATGGCTTTTTCTACTTCAAGCTGGTCAGTGTTTTTTACCACTGTGCTGTCATCACTGCTTGTTTCATTTAGCAGTTTTTCACAGTAATTGCTCCATACTTCAAGGATATCTTTTTCATCCGTTTTCATGTCACCTTTATCAACTCTAATTCCTTTTGCAGCACTCTTTTCTCCATTTCTAAGCATCTTCAACAACTTCCAGACTATTTTACCACCTTCTTGATATTTATTTTCTATATTCTTGCCAAAGTCCTCCCATGACTTTTGTTTAGGTAGTTTTACACAGTGTTTAGCATTCTTGCATTTGTCTCTGTATTCTCTAAGAGCACAAGCTGACTTATTTGCCAGGAACTTTTGATATGCTTCCTTCTTTTCCTTCACTTCCTCTGTGTCCACCAGAGAGCTCTGATTTTTTTTATCCTTGCAGACAACCTCACCACATGCCTCTCTGGCAGAATCAATTAATGTTTTCTTCAGAGTTTGTCACTGAATCTCCAAGGTTTGGTTTCTGTTCTCAAACTCTTTCATTTTTTCTTCAATAATCTTTGTGTATTTTAGTCTACAGTTCACATCTGAGAGATGCTTAACATTTTTTTGCTTTAAAACTTTCTTACATGTTATTCTTTTCAATATAAAATTAAATTTTATCCTACTCAAGACTAAATAGTGATCACTTCCAATTTCAAATTCTCTGTACACTCTGGTGTCCTGCACCAGGGAGAAAACATCACTATCAACAATAACATAGTCAATGAGACTTTTCTTATTCCTAGCCTCTTCTCTCCACGTGAATTTGTGCACATTTTTATGTGGGAACATGGTGTTAGTAATAACCAGTCATGTCCTGAGCAGAAATCCAACAGATATTTGCGATTATTATTAGCTTTGCTTTTTTCTCCAAATTTCTCCAAAATAGTTTTGTATGTCTGACAATCATTTCCTACTCTGCTATTTAGATCCCCAACAAGGACAAACTTTTCCTTTTTCATTGTGTCAGTTGCTTTTTCTAAAGCCTCAAAAAAATCTTCCACTTCTACCTTAGGAGAACCTTCTGTGGGACCATAGGCACAAATAAGCCTCATTGTCCAGTTCCCCATTCTCATATTTGCCCACATTACTCTACTTGAGACTGACTGTCATTCAAGAAGATTAGCCTCATATTTTGTGTTGAATACTATGGCTACTCCTTCTTTTCCTTGATTGTCATTGCCAGAATATAACATTTTGTATTTATTGCTCAGAAAAATATCACCAGTTTTTGTCTTTTTTGTTTCAGTCACCCCTATTATGTTTATCTGGTACTTATCTAATTCCTCAGCTAGCTCCATTTCTTTGCCATTCAGGCTTCTTATGTTGATAGTACCAATCTTTAACTCTGGTGATGTTGAGTTGGAGTTTGTTTTCATATTTGTTCCAGTAGCTGACTTTTCGCTGCTCACCCTAGTTCCCTGGCAAAAACAATGGGAGGCTTGTTTAAACAGGTGACACCCCAGCAGGCATGAAATTTTGTAATGTCGTACCATCATTTTTTATTTTGGTTTAACCAATAAGAATACAATTTGGTCGGCTAAATCCCAAATTGCTAGCCCATCCTCGTTCGTTCAGTATCCAAGTAGATACCCAACAAGGTGCACCACGAGAAGGTGAGGATTGGACATTAGGTCAGAAGCCCTGGTCGGTTCTCCGCATTCCTTTAAAGGCTATGTGGAGGTCTCCTGTCAGGAACACATATCGATACTTGAAGTAGAAAAAGCCATCAAAGGCTTGAAATGTGGAAAGGCAGCAGGAGTAGATGATATTCGACCAGAAATGCGAAGTATGGTGGCATAAGAGTCTTACAGTGGCTGCGCTGCATAGTTCAGAAAGCCTGGACAGAGGGACAAATTCCCGATGATTGGAGTAGAGAACTCTCATAGTACCCATATATAAAAAGGGAAATAAAACTGAATGTGAGAATTACAGAAGTATTTCCCTACTGAGTGTTCCCGGCAAGATCTATGCAAGTACACCTGAGAAACGGATGAGAAAATTTGTGGAAGAAAAGCTTGGTGAAGAACAAGCTGGATTCAGGTCAAATAGAGGCTGTCAGGATCAGATCTTCACTTTACAACAAATAGTCGAGAAAGCATGGGAATATATCAGAGATCTGTATTTAAGTTTTGTCAATTTGGAAAAGGCATATGATAAGGTACCAAGACAGAAGCTATTCAATACGCTGCAGTTATATGGTGTCAATGGGGCATTATATCAAGCAATACTTAGTCTTTACTTGAGTTGTAAGTCAGCAATTAGAAATGAAGGAAGTACAGGAAGATGGTTTAATGTTAAATCTGGTGTGAGACAAGGATGTACATTATCCCCTCTGTTATTCATTATCTATATGGATCACATTATGAAGGAAAGTGGTATTAAACATGACATCAGAATTGGAGATGTTAATGTCAGCTCTTTGCTTTATGGATGATGTTATATTTCTAAATAAATCCGCTACAAGTCTGCAAGATTCTCTGACTAAATTTAATAGCTGTTGTAATAGATATGGTATGAAGATCAGCAATAAAAAGACAAAGACAATGAAAATAGGCAGAGTTATTGAAAATGTCAACTGTGTTGTGAATGGAGAACCTGTTTAATAAGTGAAACATTTCAGCTACTTAGGCACAATTTTTACTGAAGATGGTAAATTAAATATAGAAATAGACAACAGAATCAGCAAAGCTCGTATGGTAGGGATTCAATTGAATAAATTCATATGAAATAAGAGAGAAATTAGTCGGAACACTAAATTAGCTGTATGCAAGACAGTGTTCAAACCGGTTTTAACTTATGGTTCTGAGAGCTGGGTCAGAAGTAAAACACTTGACCAAAGACTAGAGACCGCAGATATGAGAGTCCTGAGAATAGGCGTGAACAGATGGCATCAATGGCAATATCATATTAAAAACGAGGATATTAAGAAAGAACTTGGCATTGTCAACATCCAGGAATGCATTAGCAGAGCTAATCTTAGGTGGTATGGTCACTTAAACAGAATGGGCAAAGAAAGATTAGCAAAACAAGTGTTCTCTGCCAGGTTGGCAGCAGAACGACTCAGAGGTAGACCAAGATATAGGTGGATTGATACGGTACAAAGTGCCTTAGACAATAGAAATATAAGATCTGATAATGTTGGAGTCTTGACAAGTAACAGACTGATTTGGAGGAAAATTGTAGATAGGAAGTTAGTAATGATGTAATTTTTTCAGGTAGTACTATCATATCCTGTACACCCCTGGAGGGGGCATGGCAGGAATTTGATGATGATGATGACAATGATGGGGCAAACAAGATGAAAACTTTATTTGTAAAATTTCTTGGTGATATCGAAAATATCAAATACAATTCAAACTGATTTCACTTTATATACATGTGTGCATGCATATACATCTTTATTTGCTTTACATATCATCAATTCCCAACTCCTACACTATCTTGAAGACACTCACCAAATAAATGATCGCCAGTATGGATTCCGCCATTGCCGATGAGCAGGAGATCTACTCACATACGTCACCCATCTCTGGAAAAATGCAATGGAGAGGTTTGGCAAATCTCAAGTGGTTGCACTAGATATCTCCAAAGCCTTTGACCGGGTCTGGCACAAAGGCCTACTAGGCAAACTACCATCATCTGGTCTGATACAGAACTTCTGTAGTTGGATTGCCAGCGTTTTGTTTGGATGCAATCAGCTTTCTGATGGTGGACGGCTCCCTATCCTCTCACCACTCAATTAATGCTGGGGTCCCACAAGGTTCTGTTCTATCACCAACCCTCTTCCTGCTATATATCAATGACCTACTGCAACTGACCTCCAACTCAATACACAGTTTTGCAGATGACAGCACACTTCACTCCTCGCTTGCATTTGATAAGCCTTACCCTTCGCATCTCACCTCAACCTACAGAACATCAACCACCACCACCACCACCCTCAACTCCGATCTCCAAGCCATCCTACAATGGGGTTCAGATAACCTCGAATTTCAACGGCAACAAAACCCAGTTCTGTACTATTTCCCATAAAAAAGAACCATTTTTCCCCAGTATCCATTTTGACGATACCCCGAATTTCCAGTGATTCCAAGAAGCGACATAAACATATTATCACAACCATTGCATCCTCAGCCTCAAAAAAACTAGGATTTCTCTTTCGCTCAAGATATTACTTCACCCCTGAACAGCTACTAACATTATACAAATCACAAATATGCCCAGCTATTGAATACTGCTTCCACATATGGGGTGGGGCCCCTAAAAGCTCTCTCAAAATGCTTGACTCAACACAGAGGAGAGAGCAATGAGACTTATCAACGAGTCATCCCTTACCAACTCCCCCCCCACCCCCCCCACCCCCACTTTCATACAGACGTATGGTCTCTGCAGTATGTATATTCTACAAATATTTCCATGGGAAATGCTCATCCGAAATAAATAACGTCAATAATTCCTCTGCTCGGTACAAAGCTCATTGGAACACGTGCAGCTGCTGCACAACATCCCTTCACAGTACACCTAGAAACAAGCAAAACAAGTTTCTTCTCCTCTTCCTTTATCCCTGCAACTGCTGCACTGTGAAACAGTCTCCCACCTGCTGTGTTCCCCAAGGAATACAATTTAAAGTCATTCAAATCAAATGTAAACAAATTCCTCCTTTCCCAACCCACTACCCATACATGGTACTAATGTACTATAGGTTGACCAACCAACCTCCTATGTATGGGCCCAACATAAAAAAATAAAATAAATAAAATAAAATAAAAAATCATTTCGTTCTGCAACAGTGACTTCATTATAAAGCCTGTTAACATATATACTGTGTTTGGCACTATAATAAAACCAGTTCTGGTGTGTATCTAGTATAGTGTTTGTGGGAAGAAATGTGTTTTTTCTTTACAAAAAATCCTTCCAGTTGCCTCTGCTAATTTAGTACTTAGACTGCAAATGTCCGTGTACTGTATTTAGTGATACAATAAAACTACTACTTCTTTTTCTTTCTTCTGCAGTACCTGTTGGGGATGGAATGTTTCCAGTTTTCTAAAAGAACAGATGAATCCTTTGTCGGAACAGATAAATCCATTGATCTCCAACAAAATACTAGAATATGCGAGATATATATTATTCATAAGACAAGAGCTGCTGACAAAAAAAAAAAATATATATATATATATATATATATATATATATATACACAAATAAAACATAGGATTTGTGAAACAGATAATTCCAATGATGATGATCTGAAGAAATTATTTATGAATATACTATTATGTAAAAAGTGTATAATCATCATCAGTGAATAAAAGGAAATTCTTTGAAAATTAAGCAAAATATAAATAAAGCTGAGAAATAAACACATAACAAGCACAACAAATTTTACAAGATAATTTGCTGCTCCATTAACCAACACGTATTCCTTCCTCACCTAGATAATCACCTGATCACTGGATTAGTTATATCACTGTAATTATTTACTGAGCTACCAAATGTATACAGTTGGTGTGTTTATTATTGGTTAGTTATTAATATTTTGCAAACAAATCACTTTCACATTCCTCATAAATTTTATTTCCATCATTATATTCAGGACTTCAGAAATACAACTTAAATCTATTAGCTACAAAATACTTTTACCTGCTACAGGTATTGATCTACTTTATATAAACATTGTTATAGGTGATGTTTAAGAAAAACAACTAAATGTCATGTTGGCAAAACAAAGTAAGACATTTTTAAATTCTCATGATACATTATAAAACAGAAATATGCTTTCCTTTAATGTGGGTTTAAAATGCTCATCACAACTCATCAACTTGTGTTTTCTTTCATTTATTTTTCATAATGAAGGATGAATTTATATAAATTGTCCATAAACAATAATTTAATAGGAAAGAAATAATTAAATCAAAGCACTAATATAACATGTAATGGTGGTTAATATTTTTTTGCTTCATGACTGAAATGAAAACTGAAAGTGTGACTTATAGTGGAGCATGTGCAGAAAGTGTCAAAAGAAATACTATAACTAAGAGAAATGATGGGATTTCTGGAACTCAAAAACAAACATTTATGAAGTCTTTCATATAGAAAGAAAAATGGTTAAAAGCTATCAATTGTTATGTTATGACAACGACAGAGCAACTGTCACAGGAAAGAGGACGTGGCAGGCTGAGTTTTTAATTATCATGAGAAAGCAAACAGACTCTTTTACACAGAAAGAAAAACAAAGAAGATAGAAGGACAGAAGTAAAGATGACTGATTTATATTATGACTTTTACAGAAACCAGCAACTACTAAAATTGCAAATATTTTGCCAATTCTTTTAAAGAATATAGTGGTTGAATTAAGGATTTCAGATCCAGATGTTTTATTTCCAACTCTCTGGAAATAAAACTTCTTTAATAAATTTGTTGGCAGCCACCCATGATCAAATAACTTGACAGAAAAAGTGTAAATTATTAAAAAAAAAAAAAATATATATATATATGTTAAAGATACCAAGCTATTTTAAACCTGGTTTTACTCAATTCCCCAAATAAGCAAACAGACAAACAAGTCAAGTTTGCACCTGCATGTATTGGAAGTCTAGCTGACCCTCAAAGTAGTGCAAGTCAAGGCAACTCATGGTAAAATTAGAATATGCTCTGATCACTATTCTTAATATTTACCCTTAATGCACAGCCCATCTCCTTGAGATGTATGATGCTATGTATTAAAGGCAAGGGAGCCATTACCCAGACCAGTTTCGACCTCTGACTTGTTTGTCAGTTTTCTTACTTGGGAAATGGAGTAAAACAAGGTTTAAAATAGCTTGGTATCTTTTAACAATTATTATACCCAAGGTAAAATACTTTCTACACATACACACACACACATATATATATATATATATATTATTATTATTTATTTATTTCATTTTTTTTTTTTTGAATATGCTTAGAATGAGGCTGAAAATTCACTTGCCATTTGTCCCTGATAACTCACTGTGGTGAGTGGATTTCTAGAACCTTGATTATAGCTAGTTTATAGGATCACATGTTATTTGCTCCATCAGGCAACTTATAGAACACACATAATATCACAAATGTTAATTATTAATAACTTGTTTCTGATAAAGTATTTCTATTTACACTTGTTCTTTCTTTCTCTCTTATATTCCTCATTTTCACATTCTCCTTAATTATTATTTTCTAATATATCTAAAACAACCCTCCCCCTCCTTCCAATGAAGGTTTGTTACAACTGTAGAACTGTCACAATATGCAGTGCATTCTGCTGATACACAAGCACAGTGTTTTCACTCATCCCATCAGATGGTTAGGGTTGTGGCAAGACCCTGATTGCATTGTTGTGACAATGTTAACACGTTCGCTGCCAACCACGAGTATACTCGTAGTTGGTAAACCAGCTACGAGTATACTCGTATGACGCTTACCGCCGGCAATGAGATTACCGTACTGACCTTGAAGAAGTGAAATTGCTCGGCGTACGGGAACAGACTATGCCGAAGTAGCATGGCAGCGAACGTGTTAAACAAGGTCCCTACTGTTTTTGGAAACTAGAGAGAAGAGCAAAAAGCTGGCTACTATAACAAGCTCAAAATTCAAGACAAGCACTACAGACATACAAAGTTTGAACTAAAAGAGAAGTGAAATGGTAGAATAGAAGTATCAAGAAGGAGTAGCTATAGTCTCAAAGACCAAACATGAACATAATTATCTTGAATGGCAAGCAGAGTGATGTGGGTAAACATCAAAATGAGAAATTAGTCAGTGAGACTTATTTGTGCTTATAGTCCAATAAGATGTTCTTCTAAGCAAGAAGTAGAAAAAAATTTTCTCTTTAGAGAGGACAGCGGTATAAAGTAAAAGGAAATGCTGGTTTTTGTTGGAGATCTAAATAACAGAGTAGATATAAAAATATGTTGAAGATTAAGAGAAAAGGGCTAATAATAAGAATGTAAGTACCTGCTAGAGTTCTGTTCAGGACACACACACTACACATCACTAACACCATCTTCCAACATACAGATATGCATAAATTTACATTTAGAGAAGATACCAGGATTATGGATAGAAATATCTGCAAGGTGGTCCAGGACAGAAGAATATACAGGGGATTTGAAACAAAGTAATCATCATTTATTTTTGAGCAAAGTAAATATCATATTGAAAAGAAAAATGTGTAAGAAATCTTTAATAAGAAACAAAGTTCAGCATCTTTCAGGTGAACTGACGACTTTTTATAATTTTATTTATGAAGTCTTTCATATAGAAAGACTTCATAAATAAAATTATAAAAAATATTGTTTTAGACTGTAATGGTGAACTAAAGTGGCAGCAATGGAAAAAGAAATCATACCAAAATTTCCTAGCAAGTAAGTCAGCATGTACTCTATGAACAATACAGAATGTGAAATATGGAAAGGCAGCTAAAGTAGATGATATTTGACTAAAAATGCTCAAGAATGGAGGTATGAAAAGTTTTACAATGGTTGCACTACATAATTTGGAAGGCATTAGAAAGTTGAATGAATTCCAGATCATTGGAATAAAGCTCTTATATATAGTCATCTATAAATAAGTGAAAGAAAACAATTTGAGAATTGCAAAAGAATTTTCATACTGTTTGTTCCAGGTAAGATTTATGAAGTATATTTGAGAAGAGGCTAAGAAAAATTGCCAAAGAAAGACTTAAAGAAGAACAAGCTTAGTTCAAGCTTAGTTAAGATAGACAGTTGAGAAATCATGGGAATACACAAGAATCTATATTTAAGATTTTCAAGATCTGTAAAAAGTATGTGCAAGATGTCACGGGAAAAGCTCTTCAAAATGCTATAGTTATATGGTGTAAATGGGACATTATATTAAAATACAGTCTACATTTGAGTTATATGTCAGCAGTTGGAATTGATGGAGGTAAAGAAAGATAATCTGATGCAAAATCGGCAAAATTTGATGCAAAACAACATTCTGAAGGAAAGTAGCATTAAATCTGATATCAAAATCAGTGATGTTAATCCCAGCTTTTTACATTATGCAGATGATGTTATATTTAGATAAATCCAGTACAAGCCTGCAGGATTCAGTGACTAAAAAAAAATAAAAATTAGGCAGAAACATTGATAACATAAACTGCATCCTGAATGGAGAACCTATAATAGAAGAAGTAAAGATTTCACAGCTATTTAGGCAAAATTTTAAATGATGGGAAATTAAATATGGAATAAGTGAGAAATAGTCACAACACCAAACTAGCTATATTCAAGATAGTACTGAAAGCAAGTTTAATGGATCTGACAACTGAGTTAGAAATAAAACACTTGATAAAAGAGAGACCATAGATACAAGTTTTGAAAAACAATTGGAGAGTGAAGAGAGAGTATCAACAGCAGAATCATATTAAACACAAGGATATTAAGAAGGAATCTGCTATTGTTAGGAATTTTAGAGTCTGTGAAGAAAGAAACTCACATGGTACGGTC
The DNA here is from genome assembly GCF_054136105.1 of Typopeltis vanoorti. Classification (NCBI taxonomy): domain Eukaryota; kingdom Metazoa; phylum Arthropoda; class Arachnida; order Uropygi; family Thelyphonidae; genus Typopeltis; species Typopeltis vanoorti. Next base: position 134,929,481 of record NC_143554.1, on the reverse strand, counting down.
ACTACCAAATGGGGAAAGATTTAGTAACACAGGAATTTGCCAAGATACTAAAAAGATCCATTGGAAGAGGAAGATCCAGGAGGACTGACACAATAAGAAGTGTCTTGAGTACTGAAATATAAAGATATATTACTGGAGTCCTGGAAATAAGGCAAATCTGAAGGAAATTGTTAATAGGAATTTAGTAATGATGTAAACTTTTTATTACACCCTCAGAATAACAATCAGCAATAAAAATATGAAAAGTTTGCAAATAGGCAGGAAAACAGAAGATCAACTCCACTGATTTCAGAAGTGAATCTAACAATGAGGTTACAAAGTTTTGTTATTAGGTACAGATTTTAATGAAGATGGAAAATTAAATATGAAAAGAAGATAACAGAATAAGCAAGGCTAGGGGAAAGTCATTTAAAATACATTTATATGCAACTAGAGAGAGAGAGAGATAAATCAATCAAATGCTCCTGCTGCCAATAGTTGGTTGGAGAGCTGGATCAGGAGTACAATAGTTGATCAGACTGGAGACTGATATGTGAGTTCTGAAAGTGAATAGATGCCATCAACAGCAGAAGCATATTAAAAATGAAGACATAGATTAGAACAAGATGCTGTTGATATTTAAAAAATGTGCAAACAGAACTAATCTACAATGGCCACTTAAACAGAATAGGAAATGAGAAATTAGCAATAAAACAAAAATGGCAGGAAAAAAGATCCAGATGAAGACCAAGATGGAGGTGGTGTGATGCAATAAGAATTTTAGATGTACAAGTAATAGCTGATGAAATCAAAGACCTGTCAAATAAGAGAACATAAAAATAAATAAATAAATAAAACTGATCTGAAACAAGTCAAAAATATTGTTTTAGACTGTAATTAGATGATATCTTGCAATGCATAAAACAAGAAAATGAAAATGACAGCAGAGTCTCACTATAGCAAATGTGAAATAGATAACTCAGAGACCACAAAATATGATTGGCACTTTGGTTCAGTTAACTCACTTTTTTAGAACAGGATTTTACCTATGGGCTTTTGAGTATTTTGTTATAATGAATAAGTTCATTAAGCATTTTGCCTATAGTAAGAGTATATAACTATTACTGGCAGGAAACATTTTCTTTTTTTTTTATTCAAAAAGTATAAATATAGTATAACTAAAGTGAAAATATGGATACCTCTGAATTAATCAATGTTTCCTTTCGCAAAACATTGGTAATTTCATGGCGGGCAATTGGATTTGTTGTAGGCATCCATGGTGGACTTCTTGTTTCAGCAATTCTTAATATTGTCCTTACTATCTCAGCTGCTCTTTGATCAATTCTAGATTTAGCTGCAGATACAATTATGTGATCCCTACAAATATTCAAATTTCTTATACTGTAATTATGAAAGCATCATCCTTCTTTGAATACACATTCACTAAACAAGTACATTTTCCTTTGAAATTAGAGGATAATAAAAGCATTTTCATATATAAAAAAAAAACTTTTTCACCACATTTCAAAAGTAATTGCAATAAAGAAAGTTAGGTCATCTCATTCCACACATTTATACAATACATAAGAAATGATAGTCTAATGAAGATTAAGGAAGTAAAACATTCTAATGTTTTGAATATATTCTATTACTAACTGCATAACCACAGACATAAACCTATGCAATAAAATGTTACGATCCGTCCTTTAAGTTAATATGCACTCTTAACCACTGTAATAAGTCACTGAATATTAACTACATGAGAATAATTAATTAAATAAATATTTTTGATGCTGGTGAATTAATAATTATGAAAATGTAAAACTTCCAGGACTGTCTAATTCTCAAATTCAACATAAAAATGCAATTTCTCACATGCTGGATACTTGCTATAATAGTCCATTGCAACATACTAAAAAAAAAGAATAATGTAGCAAATTTGTTTTCTACATTTATAATATCATTTTGACATACACAAGATATAATGCAGTCTCATATATGGAATCTTGTGCAGTCAATTCTTGCTAAAGTAAACTAATACAGACTACAAGAATAGTTTGTTAATGTGAGAGTCAACTATAGATTGCTGCCTGGTTGGCTGAAGGGTTACCAACAAACAAGTCATGGATTCAATTCCCACTGTAGGCATGGATGTTTGTAAAATTCTGCTGTGGATGAGGTGGTATAGCTTCTTAAGTATATAAGGCTTGTCTTTTTTTTTTTTTTTAAATCATTCAAAACCTATCCATAAAAATTTCTAGAACTCCCAACACATACACAACAGAGTCATTCTCAGAGGATAGGATCTATTGAGTGGTCTGTGTATAATTGAGAGAAATAGCAGGAAAGATTAATGTCTCTATAGAGATGTTAATTATGATGAGTCAAGCTATCATGATAGGTCAGTAAGCTAAACATATCAAGAGGAACAGCAAAAGAGATTATATAATCATCTCTCATTAGCAAATACCATTACAGCAAACCATTGAAAAGATCTGACCAAGGCCTCCTGTACACAAAATATCCATCATAACACACTATTTCTGTAGTTCATCTTGCTCTTAAAGAGGAGCAAGATGAACTACAGTTTAGGCTGAGTTCTCCACCAGATCTAAACTGTGACACACAAATAAGGGCACAACTTGTTTTCTTGTTTTAACCCTTTACACTAGTGTGAGTAAACCAAAGTTTGCACATGAAATATCATCATAAGCTAGCTTGTATATACAGAGGCTGTTGATTTCACATCAAATTTCCTCTATCCCATAATGCATAGTACACCTCCCTTTCAGATATTTATATTGCCATGCATTAAGAGGATTCGGTACTCTGCAAAGCTGGAAGCAAATAGATGTATACACCTTCTTCTGAAGATGGTTTAAGTGCAAACTTCTTCTTGCTCATGCTTGGGTAAAGGATTAAAACAAAGGATTGCTGGATAAATATTAATTACATTATATGTAATTCATATAATATCCAGCTATTTCCCCCCTTAACTTCTTTGCAATTTACAAAGGGCACGGAGGGCATTTTTTTCCTTTTTTCTTTAAAAAAATCAAAAGGCAGTTTTGTTGGTCTCTATCTTTCATCACAGCCAGAAAATTAGTTGAGTTCTAAGATTTTCTAACAAAGCATTGTTTCTGATCTTAAATGATATTTATTTATGTGTTACATAGGATTTTGCTGATTTCAGGTTTAAAAATTCCAGTTTCTTCATCATCATCATCAAATTGCTGACATGTACCCTCAAGGGGTGTACAGGATATGACAGTACTACATGAAAAAATTACATCATTACTAACTTCCTATCTACAATTTTCCTCCAAATCAGTCTGTTACTTGTCAAGACTCCAACAATATCAGATCTTATATTTCTATCGTCTAAGGCACTTTGTACCATATCAATCGACTTATATCTTGGTCTTCCTCTGGTTCGTTTTCCTGCCAACCTGGCAGAGAACACTTGTTTTGTTAATCTTTTCTCTCCATTCTATTTAAGTGACCATACCACCTTAGATTAGCTCTGCTAATGCATTCCTGGATGCTGACAATGTCAAGTTCTTTCCAAATATCCTCATTTTTAATATGATATTGCAATTGATGCCATCTGTTCACGCCTCTAATCTTTCTCAGGACTCTCATATCTGCGGTCTCTAGTCTTTGGTCAAGTGTTTTACTTCTGACCAAGCTCTCAGATCCATAAGTTAAAACCGGTTTGAACACTGTCTTGTATACAGCTAATTTAGTGTTCCGACTAATTTCTCTCTTATTCCATATGAATTTATTCAATTGACTTCCCATCATACCGGCTTTGCTGATTCTGTTGTCTATTTCTATATTTAATTTACCATCTTCAGTAAAAATTGTGCCTAAGTAGCTGAAATGTTTTACTTGTTCCACAGGTTCTCCATTCACATCACAGTTGGCATTTTCAATGATTATGTCTATTTTCATTGTCTTTGTCTTTTTATTGCTGACCTTCATACCATATCTATTACAATAGCTATTCAATTTAGTCAGAGAATCTTGCAGACTTGTAGCGGATTAATTTAGAAGGATAACATCATCTGCATAAAGCAAAGAGCTGACATTAACATCTCCAATTTTGATATCAGGTTTAATACCACTTTCCTTCATAATGTGATCCATATAGATAATGAATAACAGAGGGGATAATGTACATCCTTGTCTCACACCAGATTTAACATTAAACCATCTTCCTGTACTTCCTTCAATTCTAACTGCTGACTTACAACTCAAATAAAGACTAAGTATTGCTTGCTATAATGCCCCATTGACACCATATAACTGCAGCGTATTGAATAGCTTCTCTCTTAGCACCTTGTCATATGCCTTTTCCAAATCGACAAAACTTAAATACAGATCTTTGTTATATTATCATGCTTTCTCGACTATTTGTTGTAAAGTGAAGATCTGATCCTGACAGCCTCTATTTGGCCTGAATCCAGCTTGTTCTTCACCAAGCTTTTCTTCCACAATTCTTCTCAACCGTTTCTCAAGTATACTTATATAAATCTTGCCAGTAACACTCAGTAGGGAAATACCTCTGTAATTCTCACATTCAGTTTTATTTCCCTTTTTATATATGGGTACTATAAGAGCTCTACTCCAATCATCGGGAATTCGTCCCTCTGTCCAGGCTTTCTGAACTATGCAGTGCAGCCACAGTAAGAATTTTATACCACCATACTTCAGCATTTCTGGTCGAATATCATCTACTCCTGCTGCCTTTCCACATTTCAAGCCTTTGATGGCTTTTTCTACTTCAAGTATGGATATGTATTCCTGACTGCATGCCTGGTCAGTGTTTTTTATCACTGTGCTGTCATCACTGCTTGTTTCATTTAGCAGTTTTTCAAAGTAATTACTCCATACTTCAAGGATATCTTTTTCTCCTGTTTTCATGTCACCTTTATCATCTCTAACTCCTTTTACAGCACTCTTTCCTCCATTCTTATGATTCTTCAACAACCTCCATATTTTGCCACCTTCTTGATATTTATTTTCTATATTCTTGCCAAAGTCCTCCCATGACTTTTGTTTAGCTAGTTTTACACACTGTTTAGCTTTCTTACATTTGTCTCTGTATTCTGTAAGAGTAAAAGCTGACTTATTTGTCAGGAACTTTTGATATGCTTTCTTCTTTTCCTTCACTGCCTCTTTAACTTCCTGTGTCCATCAGGGAGTTCTGATTTTTTTATCCTTGCACACAATCTCACCACATGCCTCTCTGGCAAAATCAATCAATGTTTTCTTCAGAGTTTGCCACTGAATCTCCAAGGTTTGATTCCTGTTCTCAAACGCTTTCATTTTCTTTTCAATAATCTTTCTGTATTTTAGTCTACAGTTAACATCTGAGAGCTGCTCAACTTTTATTCGCTTTAAAACTTTCTTACATGTTATTCTTTTCAATATGAAATTCAATTTTATCCTGCTCAAGACTAAATAGTGATCACTTCCAATTTCAAATCCTCTGTACACTCTGGTGTCCTGCACCAGGGAGAAGACATCACTATCAACAATAACATAGTCAATGAGACTTTTCTTATTCCTAGCCTCTTCTCTCCATGTGAATTTGTGCACATTTTTATGTTGGAACATGGTGTTAGTAATAACCAGTCCATGTCCTGAGCAGAAATCCAACAGATATTTGCCATTATTATTAGCTTTGCTCTTTTCTCCAAATTTTCCCAAAATATTTTTGTATGTCTCACAATCATTTCCTACTCTGCTATTTAGATTCCCAACAAGGACCAACTTTTCCTTTTTCATTGTCAGTTGCTTTTTCTAGAGCGTCAAAAAATTCCTCCACTTCTACCTTAGTTGAACCTTCTGTGGGACATAGGCACAAATAAGTCTCATTGTCCAGTTCCCCATTCTCATATTTACCCACATTACTCTACTTGAGACTGACTGCCATTTAAGAAGATTAGCCTCGTATTTTGTGTTGAATACTATGGCTACTCCTTTTCCTTGATTGTCATTGCCTGAATATAACATTTTGTATTTATTGCTCAGAAAGATCTCATTAGTTTTGGTCTTTTTTGTTTCAGTCACCCCTATTATGTCGATCTGGTACTTATCTATATCCTCAGCTAGCTCCATTTCTTTGCCATTCAGGCTTCTTACGTTGATAGTACCGATCTTTAACTCTGGTGATGTTGAGTTGGGGTTTGTTTTCAGATTTGTTCCAGTAGCTGACTTTTCGCTCGTCCTGTTTCCCTGGCGAAAACAAGGGGGGGCCTTGTTTAACTGGGCGACGCCCCAGCCGGCATGAAATTTTGTCATGTTGTACCATCATTTTTTATTTTGGTTTAACCAATAAGAATACAATTTGGTCGGCTAAATCCCAAATTGCCAGCCCATCCTCGTTCGTTCAGTATCAAAGTAGATACCCAACAGGGTGCACCACGAGAAGGTGAGGATTGGACATTAGGTCAGAAGCCCTGGTCGGTTCTCCGCATTCCCTTAAAGGCTATGTGGAGGTTTCCTCTCAGTTATACAGCTTTGACTCTTAAGCACCCCCTCTGGAAGAAAAATACCCTACTTGTGTTCAAAGTCTTGACTTGGTGGGTATAATTAAAGTGTGCAGTCTTCTCCAAATTTAAGATCACAGAAATTGTTAAAGTAATGAAGGCATCTTTGTGCATGACGTCTGTGGGTGTGTGGCATACTGGTTCCATCTTGGAGACAGTGAAATCCATGAAAGTAAAATGAAGAATACAAATCACATCCACTTAATGCTTTGAAGTCAAATATCTTTATATAATAATCAAATGACATTCTAATTCTTAATGACCAAAGTTAAAGGATAAAAGATAATAAAATTCAATAAGATCTAGATTCTTTTTCCAGGGCTCAAACTGTAAAAATGCAAAGGTAAATTCTAAAAGCAGCATGGACAAGCATTGAAAAATTGTCTGATTCTAAATCAGATACTTTCCTTCAAAGAATTCAAAAGAAACAATGTTTCTTTTGAATTTTTTGAAGTTCACTCTTTAAATGATTCATATCATTTTTTTTTTTAATTATCCCATGATATTATTACATGCAATCATAGAGATCAAATTCATGTATTTTATACAGCACCTTTTCTGGGTCGTTATAAAGTTCACATTTGGAAATATTCATACAATTTAATAAATGCATTTGCGATGCTTCCTCGATGTTACAGATGGGAAAGACTTTATGCCATTGCTAAACTTGATTGGTCTTGTGTGGCCAGTCTAGAGGCGAGAGAGATCATGGTAGTGGCACAATGATTAAACTTGGTGTTGATGCTAGTTCCTGGTTTTTCTGCTGAATACCAGTGGTGAGTCATGTCCTGGAGAATCGTTCTTTTTATGTTTTCTTTTTGAGTGGTTTTAAAAAGATTGAAATCTGTGGTATCACTGGATGTTGCAGCCATTTTTGCTACTTCATCTGCAGCTTCATTTCCCTTTAATCCCACATGGGATCTGTTGGAAAATTATTTATTATTTCAGAATCCTAATGTGGTTTGTTTATGTTTTTTGCTATGTCTCTAAGTATTTCTTGATGGCTAGTGTACAGTTCTTAATGGCTTGAAGGGCTGCTAAGGAATTTGTGAAAAATATAAACTCCTTTGAGTTTTGTTTATCCAAATGTTGCAGTGTTGTGTTAATGGTTATTAATTCTGCATGGTATGAGTTGCATCCAATACTATTAGTTGTTTTTAGTTCTATATTTTGAGAGTCATAGATGAGTATGCCACTCTCAGAATTGCCATTTGGATTTTTGGAGCCACCTGTGTAGATCTTTATTGAGTCAGGTCCATATTCCATTATTTTTGAAAGAGCTAATGATCTCAAGATTTCAGGGTTTTCTAGGCTTTTTTTCTCATGTTTCTCTATTTCAAAGTTGATAATTATATTTTTCCTGTCTTCATTTGGAGGAAATGCTGGGTAGTTGGCTATTTTATTTGGACAATCCAAGGGTATTTTATTTTCCATGATTTCATGCATTAGTGATTTTTTCTTTATTCCGTTGGTTGCCAATTTTTAAAAAGTTCACTTGTTCTATGATGTGCAAAGTTGGCTCTTTTTTCTATAAATTTAGTAAGATTTTCTTGTCACCTAATTTTTAAAGGAACAAGGTTGGATTCAAATTCTGCTATTTTTCCAGGAGTTGTATTCCTTAGTCCACATATGATTCTAGCTGCATTTTTCTGAATTTTTATAAGCTTGTCTAAACTGGTTTGTGATGTTTGCATCCAGATAGGCGAAGCATATTCCATTATGGGTTGGATAATAGAGGTGTATGTGATTTTTAAGGTTTTAGTATCGGCTCCCTACTCTTTACCTGAGATACTTTTCATGATATTTAGTCTTCTTTTTGCTCTGATTGCAACATTGTTGATATGTTTATTGAAGCTTAGTGATGGATCCAGAGTAAGTAACTCCAAGGTATTTGAGGTTTTCATTAAAAGTAATTAGTTGACTGTTTAGCTTAATCTTTGGCCTCCACTTTCTGAGGTGATTATTAATGATAAATACACAAATTTCTGATTTAGTAGGGTTAATTTTGATTTTTGGTTTTCACAGTATGTAGATAAACTTTCAGTGGCTTTGTTCAAGTGTTCAAGAATAGGACCAAATCATCAGCTAACATAGTCATTTTTGTTTCTTTATTTATATTTTTATCTAAGTCGTTTAAAGTAGATGGAAAAAAGGAGTGTGCTCAAAATGCTGCCTTGAGGGAGTCCCTGTCTTATTTTCACTTTCTTGGAAAAGGTATTATTTATTCTAACTAGAATTGTTCTATTTCTTAGAAAGTCATAAATCCAGTTTAGAACTTTCCCTTCTATTCCAATATGACAAAGCCTGGAAAAGAGTTTCTGCCTCCACACCTTGTCAAAGGCATTGCTAAAATCTATAAAAGTTGCAATGGTGGATTTGGTACGTTTGGTGTGGAAGTTATCTCGAATTATCTGGGTTAAGTAGAAAAGTTGATCAGTTGTTGAGTGATTTCTTCTAAAGGCAGCCTGAAAATGTGGTAGTATACTATTTTTGTTTAGATAGTAATTCAAACATTGGAGTATCATTTTTTCCATCAATTTGTCTGGAATTGAAGTCAGTGAAATTGGTCTATAACTCCTGGTTGATCTTTGTTAGGGTTTAAGATTAATATGATTGTGACTGTCTTCCAGTCTTTTGGAGCTTTTCCTTGTTTTAGGCTATTGTTGTATAGGCAAAGTAGCCAATCTAGGAGGACTAGGGAAGGAAGATGTTTGATCATAATTCCTTGTATGTTATCTGGTCCACATGATTTATTTATATTTAGTCTCTCCAAGGCATCTCTCAATTCAGAGATTGTAAATGGATTCCAGAATAATTTGTTTTTATATTTTGGGGAATTTGCAGCATTTTTTTTTCTGTCAAGACTGTTTTGATATTTGATGGTCTTTTCTAGTTATTCATTCTTTTCTGGTTTGCTTATATTCTGAAAATGAAAGGCCAATGTATTTGCGATCTCCCTGTCTCCTATTTTGATATTTCCATCTGGATCTTTTAGCGTGTTAGTTTCACTTACCTTTGGTAGGTGTCTTTGTAAATTAGCAGTCAGTTTCCAAAGTTTGGTATCTAAAGTGTTTGGATTTAAGCTGTGGCAAAATTCTTGCCACCTGCTGAAAGATCACACACATACCATGATGACTTAAGACTACATAATATGGAAGAATATTATCCTAAATGCAGCAAAGAAAAGTATCCCAAAGGGAGAAAAGTTATTATTATCTGAGACCTCCAGGGAGTCAAGGACTCATCGAGGGAGGCTGTAAATTACCCAACCCAGTATCATACCTACCCTTGAACTCATTCACACTAGATGCGCTCACTACCCGTAAGGATAAATTATTCCACTCACTCACTGCTCTCTGTTTCTGTCATTTGTAGATTTATTTCAAACTACACAAAGGTTCACCAGGAACTTGCCAGTAAAATAACCAAACGAAATGAATTATTTAACATCTTAAAAATTGGAAGCTCTCAAGAAACCAGGATCAAGTACAACAAGATAAATGATTCATATCATGATCATGTACAACGATCTGAATTGTTACACATTAATGAAGTTAGATCTGAACATATTCTTAGTAACAACGAAAGTGATGATATACGCTAAGTCCCCCCCCCCAACTTATACAGATTCAAGGTACACTGTTGCAATATTTCAATATTTAGGCTAGCAATGCCATCTATCAAGCACCACTTTCAACATCATAAATGGCTTTCCTAGTAAGTTGAGCCATACCATTTTGTTTTTTCTATTTTGAATACTACTTTTCTACTGTGAACCTATATAGTACATATGAAAAAGTATAAATCCTAAATTTGATGAGAATGAATACATGCATTATTATCATCATTATCATCAAATTCCTGATATGTACCCTCAGGGGAGGGGTGTACAGGATAATTATGATAGCATAACATGTAAAGTTACACCATTACAAACTTCCGATCAATAATTTTTCTCCGAATTAATCTGTTATCTGTCAAGACTCCAATATTATCAGAGCTTATATTTCTGTCTTTTAAGGCACTTTTTACTGCATCAATACATCTTGGCACTGTTATAATGCCAAACTACTCTTGTATGGGAGTGGCTATGTAAGTATTGTTGCATGGGGGAGGAGATGAGCACTAGATTGTGGTTAAAATTACCTAGGGAGGCCCCACTACATTCACTGTGTATTTGGAAGGGTGATGGTGAGGAAGAGATCTAGGGTGTTTGGGGAGTGGTACGGGTTATCAGGTATTCTGGTTGGCATCTGAACATGTTGTGTAAGGTCATTAGTGACAGCAAATGTTTCAGCATCTCTGCCTGCAAGATCTGTACAGCTGGAGGAGGAAAGCCAGTTGGTGTTGTGGATATTAAAATCTCATAGGAGGGTGATTTCGCTGTTGAGAAAGTGGGACTGACTGGAGAAAATCAATTTTTAAGGAGAGGAAATTAAAGAGCTCAGAGTGGTTGGTTGCATTAGGGGAGTGATAGAGAGAGCAAATGAATTTGACTGAATGGGGAAGGGATATTTTAAATCAAAGAAGGTCAAAGTTCAGCGATTCTAGGTTGGGTGCTCTCTGGCAAGGTATGTCAGAGCAGATGTATGCACAGGTCACCCTTGGGTCAAAAGGAGTTAAAGAGTGTAGTTTGGACGGTTGAGATGAATAGTGCTGGGGGGGGGGGCTAAGATTTGAGTTTATTCCAGAAAGAGTAGGTGGGGTTTGGTAGACTGAAGATGGTAGTGGACACTATGAAGGTTGGAGTTTAGGCCATGGATGTTTTTGAAGCGACTATGTAGGGTTCTGTGAGGCATATGCTAGACCACAAGGGTCTAGCACATTTCCTATGCAGTGCCTGCATACTGGTCTCCATGGTGGCTGCTAGTGGTGTAACTTGATTTTGCACCAATTTAACTTGTCTGTAGTCGATGATCCAACTGTTGTTTCCATTTTTACATTTTTCTTCACGCTGTCTTTGGAGCTGGTGCCCTTGTTTCCTCTGTGCAAATGTCTGGTTGAGCACGTATACGTGATTGGGGACAAGTGTCTGTCTTCGAACTTGTTAATCATTGTTATTATGTTTGATGAGCTTATCGGCATGTCACAAGTCACTTTTACGAGGTGTGGAAAGTTCGTTCTGTCCTTTCTTTTATTTATGTGTCCGAGACGATGGGAAGTGACAATGTTTTTAGAATCAATGTTGCATTCTTGTGCTAATTTAATGATTTCTTCTTTTAGTGCTTTTCCGTTTTCCTTTAGAAATTTCAAAATAACAGCATTGTGTTTTTTGTTTTTGGCCTCCATTGAATCTTGCACCATTGATGCAATTAAGTCGCAGAGTTCATTCGCAGGCAAGGATGAACTTGTATTGCAGCGCTGATCATCAGTTAGTTTGAGCTTGGTTTCAAGTGCTCGTATTTTGGAGGAAAAAGTTTCATTCATAGCATTGATGTGCTGTTTGAGGTTTTTGATTTGTTTGCCTAAGTTCATAAACTGTTTTGCAGAAGGGAGGTACAGCAAACAGAAAAAGGGCTAGTTGAAGTCGATAAATCTTGTGCACTGATTCATCTATTTTTGTGCAGGAAATGGAAGCGTGTAGCCAGTGGCAACAGAACTTGCACATTATACCCTTTTATTTATTGCCGACATCAATTTTACAGTTGCGGCACTTTGTGGGTTTGTTGGCGATTGACAGCACTGTGCTGGCGAGACACGGGGTGCTCGCCAGCACAGTTTAACGTTTTCTTTTTGTTGCTGCCATCTTTGCTTCGTACAGTAGGGATAGCGGGCGCTTACACGTGGTTGATTTTTAAATCGAAAGATAACTGATTTAATGCATTAAGTATTTACAGGTTGTGCAGAAGTAATCGACTCCTTAGTATCCGCTGTTAACATTTCCATTTAATGTTTGATTTGAATGAAGAACACTTGCAGTAATGATAAAATGCAGTGGCACAAGCTTGGAGTAGCTTATTCACAGATGCCTGGTGGTGTCATAGGGAATTTTATATACTCCTGAAAATACAGCTATACCTCATGTAACTGAATTCTCTCAGAATGCAATCTTGTTATAAACTAGCAAATGTTTCATTTTTCCCATAAACATAAAATGCATACTGCCTGACTCAGAGCATTATGTTGTCAAATTGCAGTCAATGAATCACTCACAAAATACAATTCACAAATAATTTGTTTTGCTCCACAGTCTAATTACCACAGTGTTTGCATGTTACTTGCTGAGGCAGTACCACATGTGAACAGTTTTGGTCTGGCATGAATGTTTATAATTTCAAATGGTTATTGTCAATTTTCAGTTTGCAGAAAATTAAAAAACGGTAAAGTAGTAAGCATAGAAACTAAAATGGAAGCTAGTGATCAGAAATGTGGAGTAAAGTTGAATGAAGTCATTTTGGATTGGTACAATCAATTTTAAAAGCAAGTATGTATGCAACCTTGTACTGATATTATTCCAGTAAGGTAACACAAACCTAATATAGCGTTTCAATTCAGTGAAGAGTGAGAAATGTTAACTGTATGGAATGGATGATATCGCATGCAGCAAGACAGTCAATTCAGCACAAATTGAGAAGTTTATTTAACTGTTTAAAAGATCCACCATGAATACTAAGCGACTACTGAGATATTCACAGCTTGCCTGAACAGAACATCTTGTATTTGTTACTTAGAAAGATCTCAGCTACTTTTGTCTTCTTTGTTTTGGTAACATCTATGATGACTTTTGTCTTCTTTGTTTTGGTAACATCTATGATGATCTGGTACTTATCCAATTCTTCTGGGATTATGGATCCCAGGTTCACAGAACTGTAAACCTGGGACCCATAATCAAGATTTGAACATACCAATGCATAAAGACAGAGTAAGGACCATCAATTAGCAACCCACATGATGGAGTGTGAAGGATATTCAGTGCTTTTTTTTTGCATTCCTCCCTAAGTTGAAGTGTGTGTAAGGAATGTAAGCTTTCTGTCAAAAATGAGTCCCAAGAACTTGGCCTCTGCTACTGGAATAATACATTGTCCCATTCTTAACGCTTTGAGTCCTAGACTTACTGGGACTTAAATAACCCTGTGTCCTGACCATTTTTAGCTCTACTTAAAAAATCATTGTGCAGTATTACTATGGAATATCCAAATAATTTTTTTTTTCTTTTAATTAGCATCTTTGACAATTAACTGGAACAAAAATTTTAGTTATACATGTGGTATGGGCTCCAGAAACGGGTTGCAAGAAATCAAGGTTTTAAAAAAAAGAAGTTAAATTTTTATTAGTTTCTACTTATATTTACTTCTTTAGTGTTCAAAATTCAACAAATTTCATCAAAATATTGCTTAGAAGCAGTGCTTTTTTTCTGGAAAAAAAGGTGCCAGTACTCACCATGAAGATGCTATTACAGCAACTTCCACACTTTTAACATATCCTCCGATATACCCTCGTCGTCTCTAGATCTCCTCTTGCTTTTTGGTATCAACTGCAGAATGACGACCTCGGAGCAGCCATGAGTCCACATATTTGCTAGGGTTGAACTGAGTGAGAGGAGGCCCTACTATCCTGATGAACATCAGTGCAGAAGTTGTCCGTACAAGCAGAGATGACCTAGATGAAGTTACTATAAAATTCATCTGAGAGAAACCCCTTTCACATTCACTGGAAGATACTGCAATTATGCTTTAGAGTAGTATGCCCAGGACTTTATTTTCTTGAAGATATTCACGGAAACCACGAACTGCTTCCTCTTTCATTCAAGGAAAATTTGGTTGATAACTTTTTAATTTCAGCTTCACCAAATGTCAGATGCTTCCCAGGATTTTTTGGCCACTTGGAATCCAAAATCTTAGCACATTCAGGCAAATCAGCATCATCCCCTTCAAGCAAACGCTTTCCAATAGCTTCTTTCAGACTTTTATAGAAAGCAGATGAACTTATTGCAGGACTGTCTCTTTCATTTTTGTGGAGCTCAATCCCTTTGAACTTCATGTTCTTCTGACTTTGAAGAGAAATACTGTAGTATGGACCAGGATTTTCAATTCTTTCTTCAAAAAGTTGAAATCTTCATGTCTGCTTTGTACAAGTCAATATTTCTCTCTTGTAAATCTAGGCTTAGTTCACTAAGTTCTTGGAGAGCATCACACATAAGGCCCAAATCAAGAACAAACTCGCATGACGTTATTTTTCTTAAAAGGTCCTCATAAAGAAAGCGATCTGTTTTGCTTCTTCTGCTGTCTTCTTTTGCCTCCAGAAAGTGATGGACGAGGGCTTCAAAGTCGTCTTGCCACACTGCAGAAACAGTGCGAAAGCTAGATGCAACCCAGCAAGTGTAAAATTCTGCTAATTTTAAGAAACTGAAGTTCTAGAGTCGCTGCACGTTCCTGTAGTTCCCTAGCATTCTTAGGTGAAGCATGATAAGTCACATAAAGTTTGTCCATGAAACTCTTAAAGCGATTCGCTCCCGCCACATTGTCACTAACAGACAATTCAAGGCGATGGCTAGCACAATGCTGGAAAATAGCACTAGGAAACTTCTCTTGCATTAGCCTCCTTACACCATTATGCACACCAAACAACACGGCTGCACCATCACAAGTTACAGACAATAAATACACCTTTAAGTAATCTTCAAATAATCCTAAACACTCAAGATGACTAATTAAAGAGTTTAGAATTCCTCTAGCAGTTACATCTGATAATTCGATCAAACCTAGGAAAAGACTCACAGGAGCCGAAAGTTCAGGAAGAACTATATGAACAATAACAATCAATGTTGTTGTGTTACTCACAGTTGTTGATTCATCAATAAGTAGCGATATTTTGTTCTTGGAATTCACTATATTGTATACTAATGTTTTTCTCATTTCATTTGCGATGTGGCTCACAATGTTAATGCCAGCATTTGCAGAATGATGAATATATCCCATGTCTATGCCATTAAGTTTCTGTAAAGTTATTTCATCTTCAAAGTTGATAAATGATTGATTTCTCCTCGCAACTTTGTAAGCAGTTCGAAACACTTTTCCTGTTACATCTTTATTATGAGACAAAGTATTTAAGAAAACTTTCTCTAATGTTTCTTTTTTTTTTGCTTCAGATTTTATTTTTTGGCATGCTTTGTGTGCTGCACTCTCTTTATGATCGTAAATCTTTTTTTCTTAATGACATTAACTGTTGTTCGCGAGATTCTCCAAAGTGACTGATTTTACCATTTGCTCACTCCGCTGAAATTTTTGTTCCCATGTGTTTATCGACGGCAAGACTTCTGACATCACAACACACTTTACAGCCCAACATTTTATTCTTGACATACGGTCACTCATTTCTCTTGCAGAAGTCATTTTTCTGCAAAGTGTCCAACATTCAGGCCAATCATTATCAGCATCTGCTTCCTTTTGACCACGTGGATCTTCGGTCTTGGTTTCGTGATACTCTTCACCAAGTGTATTTTCGGTGGTAGTTTTCTGTTTTACAGGATGACAAGTAGATTCAACAATTTCTGCTTCTTCAGCCTTCCTTTTTTTACTCATTGGCATAAAGTAACTACTTATTTCACTCATGCTGAACAATGATTGCACTAATTTAACTTATATTAATTCAAAACTCACGTGAACACTTACTTGTTGCAGAGTGAATATAGAACTCAAACTGATATTGGAAGCAATCGGAAGTGAACAAAATTTCTGTTTCCGGTTGCGTACGATGAAACAGGAAAGCAGGATACCAACTTATGAGTAATCAAAACTGAAAATTCAATCCGTGAACACAGTGCCATCTACTGGAATATTTATAATACATTTTGCTGTCATAAATAAATCGCAAATTTTTAAAAACTTAAGAAAAAAAGGTGCCAGTACTGCATACCGTTGTGTACCACTAGAAAAAAAAAGCACTGCTTTGAAGTTACATAAATAATGAAAACTATAAATAAAATTTATGTGCGTTATTATTTTTATGATGAAAATATCATTTTACATAGGGATGTGCATCACTATAATTATCCACTATTAGCCACAAAATTCAGATCCTTCATTATCGAGTATTTCCTCAGGCATTTGTTCTAATTCGCGTTCACTCAAGAACCATTCTACACCCCTGCTTTAGGCACCACTGGATCGTGGTCTGTCCATGGTGACATAGAAATTCAAACTGATCTCTCAGGTCACAAGGAGAGAGTCACGAATCCGTTATATTGTTTACATTGGAGCAGCCAGCTATAACAGAGTGATGTAATATAAATACGAACACATTGCGATCGTACGTGATGCAGCCCATGGGCAGGTGTTACGATATACTAATATAAATTCCCTTTTTTATTGATTAAAAGTCAACCGTCCTCATGGATAATGAAGCTGAAGGTTCAAATTTAACTACAGTACAGTCTGATAATGAATTTCAAGCATATATCATTATTTTCGGAACTTTTAATTTAGCAATGTAAATGTACATCGATGGGATTCTGGGTTCATGCACGATCAATGTATATTTACATCAATAGGACTCAAAGTGTTAAAACAGGATCTGAGTATAGGATGTTTTTGGCAAAAGACCGTTTTTTTTTTTTTTTTTTTCCCTGCTGAAAACTTGAACCCATTACTAAAAGCATGTTAAGAGACAGGACTGATTTCTTTTTGAAGTTGTCTTTCAATTACCCTCATGCTGCAGGAGTTACAGCAAATTGTGAAGTCTGACATAAAGAACATTACCTACTATGGGAGGAAGCTGTTCAGTGATTGAATTAACTCTGATAGCAAAGTGTCACATTTAAGACAGAGCCTTGAGGAATACCCCTCTTCTTGATGATATGGCTGAGACAATGTGCTTCCCAGTTGCACATGGAACACTTGGCTGGACAACTTTTTAATATAAACAGGAAAAGTGTCTCCTCAGACCAAGATTAAAGAGATCTTTTAATATGCCATATCTCCAGGGTATATCATAAACTTTTTTCATTCATAACTTATTTTAACACCATTGCAGCAAAAAGTAACTAAATTACAAATCAGCATCTTCAGTGGACAAAATAACATGCTACAGTTCATGCGTGACAACAAATAAGTGAAACAATTCAAACTGACGAAAGAGTGAAAGTCCTAATTTGGCATCTCTAATGTTGTTAAAAAAGAAGTATTACAACTGTGTAGGGGTTGATCTTAAGATAAGTCTCCCATATTTTTTGCAAATCAATGCACCCACACTTATTCAGGTTAGGAGAATGCCATGGCTGACTCTAAAAATAATCTTTCTGACCTATAACGACTTCTATAATAGCACATTAGTGTTCTCCATCTAATTCTGTGTAGAGGGGTGTCCAAAGCATGGTCTGCCAGTCCAGACTTGCCATAATAATGCTAGTGAATGTATTTTTTATTTTCTCCATGGCAGATGTTAACAAATCATCCTGTCTGTCCATTGTAGGCCAAGTCACAGGGGAACCTCACACACACTCCATGATGTGCTAAGGGATGGAGTTTATCCTTAAGAGAATGAATTAGAGTTGCTAATTTAACATGTTTGAATGCAGTATGAAGGTCATATTTTATCAGTACTTTGGCCATCTTTCAGATGTACCTTGGACATAAAGAATAGGAATAGTGGTGCTTTATTCTTGTATGTTTAAGGAGGGGGGGGGGGGTTTATATAGTATTTTATCTATTTTTTAAGAGCTATAGCCATTGACCAGGAAAGCACGGTGAAGATATTTAAGTTCGGTGGAAAGAGCATCATTAGAACAAACAGCCCTAGCTCTGTGTGCAAGTATTTTTGGAATACCATACTGTTGGGCTGGATGATGTGATTGTTTATTTATATATCTTCCTATGTATTTTGGCTTTCTGTAAATGAAAAAAGATAGTGAACCATCTGAAAGGAGCAACTAATGAGTCATGCAAGGTAAACAGTTATTTGATTCCTTTTCTGCTGTGAAGTGAATTTTTGGATGATGGCTGTTCAGGTAGGTAACAAAAGAATCCAAAATATCTTGTCCATAGGGCCAAATGGCAAAACACATCATTAACAAAGTGTAACCATGCTAGAGGCTTATATGTAGCTATTGTAAGTATTTTGTTTTCAAAATGATCCATGTAAGAGTTAGCTTTTCCATGTCAAAGAAGAGTGAAACCAAAAGTGCTCATTTCAGGAAAGTGTCTCTTACATGTTTCTAAATGGACCAAATGTCCCAATGTTGTCTACAAAAGCCACATTGTGTACTGGAAAGAAGTTTGTTGCTTTCTAAGTACCATAGAAAGTTTGAATCTACCATTTTTACTAAGATCTTACCAAGACAGCTGGCAAGAGCAAAGATAATAATTGTTTGCTTGTGTTGATCCTTTCCTGGTTTTGGTATGGCAATGACAATTGACTTACACCAAGAATCTGGAAACTCTTCCTGTAAATAATCATTATGTAGTAAGAGAACAAGATCCATGGAAGATGTTCCATCATGACCTACTGCAGTGGAATAACATAGTAGAAGAGCTCTTTTTAGTTCATGCTTAATGAAAGGTTGATTATACAGCTCAAGCACATCAGTAAAAAAGTTTAGCCACTGTTTCTCTTATTGCTCTGTCAGTATTAAAAATTTGGTTGGATAGGAAGCTGTTGCTGAGATTATAGCAAAATTTTCTCACAAAGTGTCTGCGGTAGCTTCAGGATCAGCAACAACATATTCATCATGTTCCAAGATAGACAAACAGTGTGTTCTGTATCTGCCTTTCATTTTCTGGATTTTATCCCATACAATTTTTTCACTGGTTGTCTGATTAATTGCCGATGTAAACTGGATACATGATTGTTTTTGACTCTGACCTCACATAACATGCTTTGACCCAAGAACATTTAAAGACTATTAAGATGATGTTTTTTGAAATTCTAGCTGTAGCTGCATGGACAATACAATCTGTTACATGCTTCACTGCTTCATTGATAGGGGTTTTGCTGATTGCTTCAGCATTATCAGCATGGTTGACTAAGTGGTTAGCATACCTGCTCTTCAACCAACAAGCTGCAAGTTCAAATCCTGCTATGAGAATGGATGGTTGTGATTGTCTTTAGGTGGGAGATGAATTTCATTGCCTGGTGTGAGACCACCACCTCGCTTACTGGAGGCCTGAAGTGGCTTGAAAAAGTTCCACATTTGGTCTCAAGAGCAGCGATGCTGGACTATGTAATTTAAAAAAATAATACACGAAATATATAAAAATTGATAAAATTTTTATCATTTTTATCCTTAAGGTAGGATCCTAAGTGTGTTTTAAATATGTTTCCTGCAGACAAAAACAAAAAAGGCTTGTGTTTCTGCAGCTAAATCTTGATATTATCGATATTTTGGCAAAACCAACGACTGTTCCATTGTAAAAATTTTCCTATTGGTTTGGCTTTGTAGACTTGTCCAATTTCCAGGAGGTTGAGGGCTTACACTTGTCAGGTTTATATCTATCAATTGATTTTGAGAAGTATGGATGGCCAGTGTCCATCTCTTCCTCTGGAAAAATATTCAATACATCATCTGATGTGTCAGGATCATTTGGTAAGAAGTTAAAATTACTTTCAGGGGATACTGAATTGTCCACTGAAAGTAAACTACCAGATACCCGTACTTCTGTGGGGGTATCTGGTGGTTTATCTTTACATGATATCCTTGTCATAATTTTTTTGACAAGTGTATTCTCACCAAATGTAATTATTTCTGGAGTTACTTTCAGAGTGAAACTGTAGGTCGTGACACATGAGTTTGAGTTGTTGACATTTCCTGGGTTTGAATCACATCCAGTATGTGAAGAAGCTTCATCACTGATTTTCATCTCAAAGGTGAGTTAGCCAGCCTCATAAAGAGGTGACAAAATTTCTTCTTTGAGAAACTTGGGTTTTTGAATACTGCAAAACAGGCAAGCCAGCTATAAGAAGACATGCAATATACAGAGATGGGAGACTACAGGAATAAGGATTAATAACCCATTTCTGTTAGATGTGGTTTCAAAATCCTGCATGACACAGTTCAGATTGGCATGTAAACATAAAACAGAAATTCAATGAAAAAATTATCAAAATATTAAAATTAAAAATAAAAAAGCCAACTGGCAAACACTGGAGGCTTTTATTTATGATTTAACAAAAGCTTTCTGACAAGTTGCATTTTAGCATTAACAAAACATTTTGTACACCACATAAACTGGACTCGGGGAGGGTTATAGGTGGTCAGCTGAATGCACATGAAGTTCACAGTCTGTCCAAAATTAGTGATGGATGACAGGTCATGAATATCACATCATATAGCAGAATCTTAAATACTTCAAACCCTAGCCAAAAAAGAAACGAATCGCATTATCCCTGAGAAAGAACTGCAATGCAACCAAAACAGCTGTTTTAATCATAATTATGATCAAATTATGATTAGTCAATTTACACTGATAAAAAAAATCCACTATGCATATATTCTAAGTAATTTGTTCTGAAATTTTCATTAATACTTCATGGTACTATATCATTACTTGAGGTGGGAAAAAAAAAAGCCTTAAAGGTGGAAAGGCAACTGGAGTAGATGATATTGAACCAGAAATACTCAAAAATATGGAGATATACAAGTCTTGCAATAGTGACACTGCATAATTTAGAAGGTCAAAATAATGACCTTCTAAATTATGCAGTTCATATCTATAAAGAGGAATAAGGCTGAATGTGATAATAAGAGAAATTTCTCCACAAAGTGTTCCACGTAAGATTATATAAAATATGCTTGAGAAGACATTGAGAAAAATTGCAGAAGAAAAACTTAAAGAGCAAGTCGAGTTTAGACAAAATAGAGATTGTCAAGATCAGATTTACCTCTTATGACAAACAGTTCAGAAATCATGGGTATATACTAAGGATCTGTATGTAAATATTTTGTAGATCTGGAAAAGGCATATGATAATATGTCCAGAGGAAAGCTTTTCAAAATAGTACAGCTATATGGGGTATATAAATTCTGCTGGAAGAAAATGACATTAAACCTGACATTAGAACTGGCGATATCAAAATTTAGCTGCTTGTTTCAAACCAATTCCAAGTTTTCAGGATTCTCTAACTAAATTGAATAACAACTGTAACAAATTTGGCTTCATGGAAAATCAAAAATACAAAGACCAAATCTACAAAAATAGGTAAGAACATAGAAAACTTCAGCTGCATTCTCAATGGAGAACCTATAGAACAAGCAAAATATTTCAGCTATTTAGGCACAGTTTTTAGTGAAGATGGAAAATTGAATATGAACAACAGAACAAGCAAAGCTGATATAGTGGGGGAGCCAGCTAAATAAATTTATATGGAACAAGAGAGAAATTAGCCTAAACACTAAAACAGTATGCAAGACAGTGTTCAAACCAGCTTTAATTTATGGGTTTGAGAATTGAATTAGAAATAATGCACTTCATCAAAGATACATCACAGATTAGTATAATCACTTAAACAGAATTTGAGAGAAAAGGTTAGCAAAACAGGTGTTTGATGCTAAGATGGCAGGAAAAAAAGAAGGACCAAGTCAAGTATTTAGACATATATTCTGGTTTAAAATCATTATTAGGTTTAATGGATCTTACATTTCATCTCAGTCACAGGGACATCAAAAGGGATGTAATCTTGAAATTGTAAAAGCATGCACACACAAAAACTCTCAAAACACAAAGTGTTAAAAAAATAAATAAATAAAGTGCTACTGGCTAATATTAGCTGTTGGGTGGAAAGCCTGAGAATAAAAGTTTAACACAACCATATTCATTAAGATTAGACTGATTTTTCAAATCCATTGCTGATTCTAAGTTTAAGTTTATATTTCTTGCAGTAAAGCATAGTATTCCCCCCCCCTTTCTTTTTCATTCTGCAAAAGGTATCCAAGGCATGGTCAGCGAGCCACGATTGACCATAGTTAAGGTGGCAGATGTATGTATTTCTTGTGTAGGTTATTGCCCTTATCTCAGGAGAGTAGATAAGGGCAATAAGCTCCAGATGAGGTTTGAAAGCAGGGCAGAGATTATATTTCTTTAGAGTTCTGGCTATTTTTATGAACTGTCCCAGATATAAAGAATATAATAGCATTGTTATGGCTGTAATGTCAAGAGGAATGTTAGGAACAACTAATTTGTTAATATTTTTGGCATTCTAACTAGTGGACAGGGAGGTCTGGTGAATAAAGGAGAGTTCAGCTGTAAAGGAAGCTTGGATAGCAGAGGCTCTATTGACAAGGATTTTGATAACACTATATTGTTGAGAGGGTAAGATGAAGGGAAAGTTTATGTATGTATCTGCCTGTTGGGTTGATAACTGAGAAAGAAAGAGTGCCATTGGGAAGATGCGTGATTAGAGTATCTAGAGAAGACATAATGCCATCATGATCATCAATGCTAATGACTACAATTGAAAAATGGATGTATTGCTCAAAGATGGCACTATTTATAAACTGTTGGATTATGATTCCATCAATACTCAGAAGAAAACATCAAAAAGGCTTCAAAAAATGTCGCCTCTTGAAACAGTTAATAAATCTCAAAGTGTGTAGTCTCTCCCCAACCCCAGATATACAAACAGCTTAAAACTCATAAACCTAATAACCATTTCTGTTCCATAGTGGATATTACTGAATCTCCCCCCCCACCCCTCTTTTAAGCCAAACGGTTAGCTAAATCTAACTCCACTCACTGGTCATACTTCATCTTATGTTAAAAATTCCACCCATTTTACATCTTTAATAACAATGACATCATGATAAGCACCTCTTTATTTATCAATATCCACCTTTCTGAAAAATGGTTTTCTCCTAATATCACTGATTTCAATTTTGCCATCCACACTGGCTACTTCTCAAGGATATCTTATATAAACAGATGGGGGGGGGGACAGCAATGGGCTCTCTCTCCCGCTGGAGATCAATTTCTATATGAAACAGAGGCAGAGAAATTAAAAATGTGGTCAACAATGATATTCTCAAACCTTCCATCTGATTAAGATTTAGTGATGATATATTCTCTAAATGGCCACATGGCTCAGACACAACATACTCTTTTCTCCTCCACTTCAACAGCTAACACCTGCAGAATCCAGCTCACTATTGAAAAAGAAAATAATAATATCCTGTCTTTTCTGGACTCTAATAATGCACCTTCCCAATGGTATCCTTTCTTTCTGTTTACAGATATATACCTGAATTTGGCCATCATCTTCTCCTCCCCCCTCACTTCAACAATATGGTGTTATCAAAACCCATGTCAAGAGAGCCTCCAATCTTTATTCTACTTAGACTTCTCTTATAGCTGAACTTTCTTTTATTTTCCAGATCCTTCCTACTTTCCTGTTCAATGGTTCCAATGCCAAAAATATT
The DNA here is from genome assembly GCF_054136105.1 of Typopeltis vanoorti. Taxonomy (NCBI): domain Eukaryota; kingdom Metazoa; phylum Arthropoda; class Arachnida; order Uropygi; family Thelyphonidae; genus Typopeltis; species Typopeltis vanoorti. Next base: position 134,905,601 of record NC_143554.1, on the reverse strand, counting down.
AACAAATTAGCTGTTCCTCACATTCCTCTCAACATACAACTACAATAATTTTATTATTATTCTCTATATTTGGGGCCGCTCAGAAAAAGTCAGAACTCTAAAGAAATATAATCTCTGCTCCACTTTCAAATGTCATCTTAAGTTGGCTGAGTTATCTGTTCTCCTAAGGACTAACCCCCCCCCCCCCATCTGTTTCAAGTGTTTACAAGGTTACTTGTATTTGAAAATTATCTTATTATGGTCAAACTGGGAGATCCGCCAGCAATACCTAGAAGAACACAAGAAACACATTCACTGCCATAATTGTGATCAGTCAGGTATAGTTGATCATGTACAGAATCAAACTACTGTGCTTCATTGCAATAAATATAAACTTGCAAGACTTTTCTTAGAATTGGTAGATTTGAAAACCAACCTAATCTTAATAAATCCAGTTGTGCTAAACTTTGAAAGATATGGGAAAGTAATTCTTAGGCCTACCACACAACAGCACCAATAGAAGTTGACCCCTCATATGACTTTGGGCTTTTAGTCTAATTTTTTCCCCACTTATTTAGTGTTTTTGTGCACACTTTTATAATTTTAAGATTATATCCCTGCTGATGTCTCTGTGACTTAGATGAAATATAGGCTCCATTAAACCTAATAACAAGGAAGATCTAGGCAAACTGATTCAGTCAGAAGTGCATTAGAAGACCACATGGTTAGATACGACAAAACTGGAGCTGACAAGTGGAAGACTAACTTGGAGGAAAATTGTTGATAGGAAATTAGTAATAATGTCAACTTAATCATGTAATAATATCATAGTAGCCCATATATCCCTTGAGGGTATATATGAGAAAATTAATGATGGTGAAATTTTCCGTCACAAAGCCAATAACATCAAATGGTCAGAATGGGAGAATAAATGATAGTTATTTCCTCTCTCACCCTACAGTTCGTTTCTAAAAGGGGGAGGGGGGAAACTGACAATACCAATCCAATGTAAGGATGAATCATGAAAAGACCTTAAAATATTCAGAAAAAAAGAGTGTGTAGCACATCACATTATAAACAATTATGCAATTTTTATATTTCAATTACCTAAAGTACTGATGAAATCGGTCAAAATTTACTCTCCAGTAAATGTCTTCATCAAGAAGTAGCTCTTTTTGAACTTTTGGGCGTTTTGCTGGTGGTTCTTCATTTTCTTTATTTTCTCCAATTTGTTTTATAAGGCTATGAAGTTTAATCTTCAAAGGAACAATAATGAGAAAAAGTGAAATAATTTTTTTAACTTCACAAGTCATTCATAGTCTTTTTATGTTCATATTAACAAACATTTCCATAAAATTAAAATCCCCCCCCCCCAAAAAAAAAAAACTATACTGAAATCCTGTGTCTTAAAAATAACCTACCCTGAAATACTTCTGAAGAATACTTAGTTTTAAGATGACTTACTTAACTACTTAAAGAACTTAAACCTGCAGAGAAATTATTATTGAAGGTCATCTTTCTAGACTAAATAAAGCTAATTGATCACTGAAGTGTTTAAAATGTTAATTATTTCTAAAAGAGGTTGAATATTTAGCAAAGCAGTAATAATTCATACTCAAATTAATATAAATGTCACTCAGTCTGCTATAATAGCTGAGATGAATAAGATTAAGGGTAAATTGCCTGTCAAACATTGAAATTTTTCTGTTCCTGAAGAATTTTCTTTTCTGGAAATGATCTATTTAGATGAGAATGGTTTGTTATTATCAACACAAATGGATAAGGGTAATATAAAAGCAAGAATTTTAGTTTCAGTTATCAAGAAAAACTGCTCATCAAGGATTTGAGAGAACCTGGTAGAGAATTAAGGATGACAGGTGTTTTTGGGGAAGTGCCAAGAGTGATATTAATTTGTATATAAAACCTAGTCACCTATGCCAAACTACATCTACCTTTAGAGACTGGTACAGTAATCCCTCAATTAGTGTGCCTAATGCATTCTTTAAAACAGGCACATTAATCGAATATAATAACCTATGGGAAAATGTATAATTCGTTCCTCGGATTTCTTTTTTGACCCTTAATTTTTTTTTATAAAAGAATTAGGGTATGTCTCAGGGCCTAGTTAAAGGAAAACCATGAAGCTGAAAGACAATAAAACATATTCAGAATATAAATTTATTATTCTGCTTTTTAACAAAGAATTGAGCTAACATAGTTTGGTGGACATTTTGTTTCTTTTTTTCATACAACATACGGTATGGCCCTATTGCCTCTTTTGCAAATTTTACTGGTTCTCTCTTTACCAGGGTCAGTCTCTAAGCACTGCTGCTTAAAAACTTCAATTGTATGAAAACTATTTTCAAATTGTTTCTGTGAAACCTCTTTGGGCTTGTTAGGGAATAAATTTTCTTCATATTCTTCAGGATCTTCCTGCTGTGCATCTAAATTTAGCAGGTCGGAATTACTCAACTTCTCAGAATGAGATTTAATTAACTTAAGATTATTTCAAATGCTTCTAAAATCATTTGCACAATATGGAAGAATGTGCTTCCAAATGGCTCGCAGATTGTTAGCAGTAATTTCATTTGACTTTGAGACTTTATAACCAGGCTGAGATTTCTCTGATTTGGCTAGAAAAGTCTCAAAAGTTCCAAAAAAAAAAAAAAAAGGCAGGTTTCATCAACATTAAATATTTGAAGAAAAACAATTTTCTTCAAAATCTCTAGATATCTCATTATCTGCACTTGCAGCTTCGCCTGTGATTAGAACATTGTGTAGGCTATTTCTCTTTTTGAAATGCTCAAATCATCCAGCATTAACATGGAATTTTTCTTCTTTCCCATCACTGATAGCCCTTTCTTTCCAAGTTACAAAGAGACAATGCTTTTGATTTAATAAGGCAAGTGTTTAGTGGGAACAGTTTTTGGTTACAATCTTCGATCCATGTAAAAAGAAGTCTCTCTAATTCAATCATTATAATACTTTGATTTTCAGTGCATGCATGATGAACTTCAAGCAGCCTTACCTTTTTCTTTGTATTCAGCAGTTGATTCACCCATTTTTGGGTTCTTGTCCTATCTTTGTTCTGGACTCACCTTGTTCATTTTTCTTTATTATTTCAAGTTTTTCTTCCAATCAGATTACTTTTCGAATCATTTTCACACTTCTGTTTTTTTGCTCAATAATACTTTTACTCATGATTAAAAGGTTAGGAAAATAATTTTAAATAAAATAGTAAGGAAAACAACTGCACGAGATATGATCAGCAAAATGCTATGTAAAGCAGACGATATAAATTTTGGCAGTAAATTTGGAACATAGCGTACATGGAAATAGTCTAGTATGCCATTAAAAAATAACTCTGTAATATGTTTCAAATCAGTAACTAAATTATTTCATCCTGGTGAGTAATTTTTTAAAATAGTAAGCCATAAAAAATGTATAGATCGAAAATTTTTAAAACCTGTAACATTTATTTTTAAGATAGGCGCACTGATCGAATTTTAGAGGTGCACTAATCGAATTTGGGTATCGAAAAAAAATGACGCACTAATTGGGGGCGCATTAATTGAGGGATTGCTGTATTGAAAATGATTGTAGGCACCTCTACAATCATTTCCTATACCAGTTAGAGCATTTCAAGATGTAGTAGCTATTGATATAATGAGATCCTTATCCACAACAAAACAAGAAAATACACTGTTGTGACTATTGATATAATGAATCCCTTACTCACAACAAAATGAGGAAATAAATAACATTCTTGTAGCTATTATAAGATCCTTACACAAACGAAACAGAGATATGTAGCTATAAGGATATTATCATGCTTTCCAGAAGCAGTGACTATGAAGGATCAGACTGCTAAAACTAGCTAATATATATATATATATATATATATATATATATATATATATTTATTTTATTTTATTTTTTTTTATGTGGTTTCTGCCCATGAAAGGTTACTAGTAAACCTATAGTACATTTGTATCATGGGTGGGCTGAGGATTTTTTTTCCTAATTTTTATCAATTTTATATATTTTTTGTACTTTTTAAAATTTATTTTTACATAGTTTGGAAACCCTGCTCTAAAGACCAAATGGGATTTTTTCAAGCCACTTCAGGCCTCCAAATAAGTGGAGTGGTGGTCTCATACCAGATGATGAAATTCATCTCCCAACTAAAGACAATCACAACATCTATGCCTACAGTGGAATTTGAACCCACAGCCTGTTGGGTGGAGAGTGGGTATTGCTAACCACTCGGCCAAACAGGCCACATAATTGGGATGCTTACTTACCAGTTTATTCTGCTAACCTGCTTTCATATTATATGGTTTTGAACCATATAATATTCCAAATGAGTTAACAGCGATGCATACAAACTCGGGTTTCCCTTATACTGATGAATATCTCAAGGATACAGTAGAAAGGAAACTCAGTTGTTTATGTTTATACCAAAAACTAGTAAACATAGTTCCCAAAAGAAAGGAGCATTCAAAAATATAAGTCCTACTCCTGGTGATTCAGTACCTTTAGATAATAAAACTGGTCTTCTTTCACATAATTCTGAAAAAAACAGCTAATAACTCACAAGTTTCAGTTAATAAATCTGGCAAAAAAAATGAAGATAGTCTACAAAGTCAATGTAATTTGATAATTAGGAATCACACTCATAAGCATAATTTTGTTATAAAAGGAGATGATATATATGTATGAAGTGTGGCTATTAAATAACAAGACTGATTGCAAAAATTATGGTTTATTATTACAATTGTACAACTTAATTGTTATCCCCCTTCAATATACTCCCCTACCCTTCTCTATCTATACACAGATGCATATGAATTTTCCATTGTTGGAATCAGTGCTGCAAGTCATCAGGTGTTATCTGCTTCAGTAGATAGGATTTGTCAGGATTTGTTTCAGATTTTCCCATTCCTCTTCTATGTCATTTGATTCATGTGTAGTTTCTATTTTAAATCAGTGCATTTCTGATACTGTTGCCTAGTATGGACATCTTGTAATGAAGAAATTTTATAACTTGGTTGATAGTTATTTTCCACTTTATCCACTTTCGTTCACATCGAATTAGTAAGTAAGTAGATGTTGTAATCCTTAGGGATTTACATAGAAATAATGTATAACATACTTAAAATAATATGAATACTACCTGTTCCTATGCTGTAGATGTGCAATCGTTGTAGTAAAGACAGCCGTATTGTCACAACAGTTTTGCTTTGAATCTCGGTAACAGACGTGCAAATTAGTGAGTTTTTTTGAATAGCTATTGATGGGTAATGGGGATGACGGATAGAAAGCAAGCAAGCAAGATAGAAGAGAAGAGAAGAAGAAGAGCTGGAATCATCATCATCATCATCATCAATTTCTTGATATATACATCTGATAAGTTCAGGCGATTATGACAACACTACATGATTAACTTTACATTATTATTAATGTATATCAACAATTTTCTTCCAAATTAGTCCATTACTTGTCAATACTCCAATATTTTCATATCTAACATTTGTTCTTCTAACGCACTTCTAACTGAATCAATCCACCTAGACCTTGGTCTTCCTCTGGCTCTCTTGGCATCAAATATCTGTTTTACTAACTTTTTCTCATCCATTCTATTTAAGTGGCCATGCCACCTTAGATCAGCTCTGCTAACTCTTTCTTGAATGCTAATAATGTCAAATTCCTTTCTAATATCTTCATTTTTGATATGATTCTGCTATTGATGCCATCTTCAGATCACTAATTTTTCTAAGAACTCTCATATCTGTGGTCTCTAATCTTTAATCAAGTGCTTTATTTCTAACTCTCTGGATCTATAACTTAAAACTGGTTTGAACACTATCTTATATGCTGCTAGTTTATTGTTTGGGCCAATTTCTCTCCTATTCCATAAAAATTTATTCAAATGGCTCCCCCCACTATACCAGCTTTGCTTATTCTGTTGTCTATTTCCAGATTTAACTTGCCATCTTCACTAAAAACTGTGAACTGGAAAGGAAGAAAAAACTGCAGGTTTAAATTGTGAGCTTGGAAAAGTGTTTATATTGTATGTATGTATGTATCAAGCCTTTGTATACTAATGAGAATGATATGAGCTTGTTTGGAACCAAACAGCATATGCTCCAGGAAGTAAAATGGAATCTGCAGTAAAATTCTTTTTCTTGTAGCTGTCGTTGGAACTGCTCAATTAAATGCACTCCTACTGTCTGAGTGATTATTCTTCATGCCTATTTAAGCAAATGAAGGAAAGATGTTTCTGATGAAACTTCTTTCTTGTTAGAAGATAAATGCATTTATAGTAATTAAGTAAGATCTTTAACTTGATATCATGATTAAGGAATTTGAAAGTTAAGACTGAATGAATGAGTAGAAAAAAAAAAAAAAAACAATAATAAAACAAAGAAAGAAAAAGAGGGACAATGATCAAATAAATGCTAAAAAAGGAAGGAAGTTCCCACATAATTAAGTGAAACCACATTAAGAAACCCCATGTAGCAAAATTAAGACTCCTGTAAGGAAAAATATATGTGTGGAACTACAAGAACAGTAATTATGATAAGCTTATGAGACAGCTTGGAGCTAAGCATGGAATCAAGTCTTAAATTTGATTATATCATTTATGAGATGATCACCCTGGGAAAGATGGGAGGGGGGGGGGCTACATAAAGACTTCTGTAAGAAAAATGATACATGTAGCCAGTGATTATGAAAAGCTTATGAGACAACTTAGAGCTATAGCATGGAATTAAGAATTACGCACAAGAGATATAAATGCTTGGCACTGACTAAGACAGTTTAACAGCATCAGTGTGTGTGATGGTATTCCACATGTCAAAAGACTGACTAATACAGGTGTCAAATGGATGCAAGGAGATTAAGCATTTCACGCTTAATCTCCTATCAGATACAAATAAGAATACAAAGTGGTCAGCTAAATCCCAAAGTGTCAGCCCATCCTCATTTGTTCAGCATTCAAGGATATACCTAATAATGGGGTGCACTACTTAAAAGGTACTGGATATTAGGTCAGAAGTCTTGGTTGGTTCTCCACATTTTTTATAAAGCTAAGTGATCTCATTTCATTATCTAACTGAACCTTATGTGAGCCCCTTAGAAATTCATTGACTAATAATAAACAACCAACTATCGTGTATTCTGTGACATGAAATTAAAGTAATGAAAACCTTCATGTCATTTTTGGATTAGTGTTCTTAAAAAATGCAGAACCAGCAGATATGATGAACAAATTTATCAGTAAATAATACTGAATGAATCCTTAAACAAATGAAAACTTGACAATCTTACCTCAGGTATAGCATATAGTTGGCTTTCTGACACTGTTGGAATGGAAGATTTGATGTTTCCAATCTCAGTATTTGGTACAGGAGTTCTTTGAAGAAATCTTGCTTCAACAAGTTTAGTGAAGGTTTCTTTCACATGATTAGCTTCTTCAAAAATATTTGCTAGAAACAAAATAATAAAAAACTTTAAAATATATGCAAATAATCTAAACAATGTAACAATGAAAAGAACTTCAACCATTTTTTGAACATAAAGAATAATCATGAAGTTTTTTTTTTTTTTTTTTGCATAATAACATGAATAAGCAATAGTATTACAATGAATACAGTCAATTCTTTCTACAATAAACATCATTTCAGAAAGCTTACTCTTATAAACTACAGAAAAGCTCCAATCAAAACTCAATAGCATCAATGTAGTTGTAATGGAAATTCACTGTGAAACAGTGAATTTCCATTAAAACTACATTGATGAAAAAAGAAATATCATCATTTCTCAAAATTTTGAAATTTTTAGTAATTTCTGTAATTCAAATAGGAAAGAGCATGTAAGAATTTATATTGTTCCAAAGGAGTTTATACTAGTAGAAATTCCATGTTCTACAAGACCAGACTTCTCAAACTGAAGATAATTAATATAATCCATATTTCTGACAGTTGGATGTATACCAGTCTGGGTGAAATAGAAAAGATTATAGAAACAATGAATGTGGTAAACTACAGGAAGCAGAGAAAGGAAGGAATAAAAGATCTTTTTTTAACTGGCTTTTAAGATTGTCTGGAAATCCAATTTTTTTTAGGTCACTTGAGATCTGTTTCAAGATGTCTTTCCAAGATAAGGAATGGATATTCTATATTTTTTGTGTGTGTGTGTGTGTGTGTGGTGCAGCAAACTCAATAAGAATATATCTATCAGTCAACATAGGTTTCATATGAGCAGAAAATCTCATCATCATCAAATTCCTGCCATGTATCCTCAAGGGGTGTACAGGATATGATAGTACTACATGAAAAATTTACATCATTACTAACTTCCTACCTACAATTTTCCTCCAAATCAGTCTGTTACTTGTCAAGACTCCAACATTATCAGATCTTATATTTCTATCGTCTAAGGCGCTTTGTACCATATCAATCCACCTATATTGGTCTTCCTCTGGGTCGTTTTCCTGCCAAACTGGCAGAGAACACTTGTTTTGCTAATCTTTCCTCGCCTATTCTGTTTAGGTGACCATACCACCTGAGATTAGCTCTGCTAACACATTCCTGGATGCTGACAATGTCAAGCATCCAGGAATTAATTAATTAAACCAATTTATTAAATTTTAGAAATGATCTTGTGTAGGATGTGAATTTGCTTATTACTATTCAGAAGAAAAAGAAATGACGATACACATAAATTACATAAAAAAGTAAGTATTTAACATATCAAGATATGATTCACTATAGAAAATCTTCCATTATAACAAATCATAGCACAGATTCCTGAGTTTATTAATAGTACCATTTTAAGCCACTGCCGGATTAAAAAAAAATGATTCAATACATTATTCAGCAGAGCAAGGAGCAACAAGACATGAACACACTGAAAACAGTCATATGTTCTTTTACTTTAAGGGTGTCAATAACTAATGATAATGGTTTTTTATTTCTTTCGTAAAACAGTGTATCAGATAAGATAAATTACAACAATCATTTCCTTTCGTGTGTAGAGGCTTAAGTGCTGTGAGGACTTAGATAGAGGACTTAGACACAGACATATTGGTAAGCTTTGATATCTCCTCACTGTTTACCAATATTTCCTTAATTGATACCTTAACACTCTTAGAAAACGTTTTTCCTCCTGACATCTTAGATCTCTTTTCCTTTGCCATCAATTCTGGTTATTTTTCTTGGAAGAACAAAATCTACAAGCAGATAGAAGGAACCGCCATGGGTTTCCCCCTCTCACCCCCTTTTGCCAATTTTTATATTGAAAAGTTTGAAAAACGAGCCATAGACTCAGCTCCCCTCAAACTTCTATTTGGCTAAGATATGTAGATGATGTGTTCTCTATTTGGCCTCATGGTCCAGACACATTAGAGTCCTTCCTCAGTCACCTCAACAGCCTACGTCCAGGAATCCAGTTTACGATGGAAAAGGAAAAGAACAATTGTTTATCCTTCCTAGATACCTTAGTTACACGCCTTCTTAATGGTACACTTTCCTTTACTGTATGTAGAAAACCTACGCACACAAGCAGATACATTCACAAACTCTCCCACCACCACCCCTCTCAACAATATGGCATTATTAAAACTGTAATCAAGAGCGCCCACAATCTTTGTTCCAGTGGAACTGCCCTTACAACTGAGCTCGACCACATACACAACACTTTCCTCTCCAATGGCTACATTGATCACAGTATTAGAAAAATAATCGGTTCCTCTCCCATTCCCAGGTCTTCTCGTCAGAAAATGTTTAGAAATGCCATCACCATACCCTATATCTGTGGCACATCAAAAAAAATAGCCAAGATTCTGAAAAAGTACAACCCATACACAGCATTTAAGCCCCCCACCGTAAACTTGCTATCCTTATCTGGTCTACAAAAGATCAGCTTCCTCCACTCTCAGTGCCTGGAGTTTATAAAGTACTCTGTTCCTGTAAGCTGTGTACTTTGGACAGACAGGCAGATCAGCAACCATCTGCATAGAGGAACACAAATCATACATCTGCAACCACGACTATGGTAAGTCAGGCCTAGCTGACCATGTCTTGGATACAACCCACAGGATCTCATGGAAAAATCCACCATGCTCCACCACAGCAAATTCAAAAAAGAGAGACTATTTTTAGAATCAGCAGCAGCTCTCAGAAATCAACCAAATCTTAATAAATATGGTTGCATTAAGCTTCCTAAGATTTGGGAAACACTTATCATCAGATAGTAATTCTCATAGAAAGGCTTATATGCTGGTTATACATGATTATTAATTAATTTAAGGAATTTACGACGTACACTAGAATATAAATTAAATTAAACTTTAATATATATTTCCAATATTTCGGCAACGTCATGTTGCCATCTTCAAAGGAACTTAAAATAAAGACACGTGCACGCAGGCACTACATACAATAAATGAGGAAGAAGCGAGGAAGCTATTGTTTCTCCTAAAAGTCCTGATGGTGCCCCCTAATGGGCTATGTAGGTATTCTTGGCCGTTGGGCTGAAGGTCTTGTGATGTACGTCTCCCAAATTTGGGGCAGTCTCATGCAACCAAATTTGTTGAGATTTGGCATGTTTCTTAGGGCTGAGATTCATTCCATGAAAAGTCTTTTAAATATGAACTTGCTACAGTGTATTATTGTGGCTTTATTCTGTGGCGTATATCCAGCGCATGGTCTGCAAGACCAGAGTGGCTGTACTGGTGAAAACGGATGTAGTCCTTGTGTTCTGAAATTCTGATATTCGCTGTCCTGCCTGTTTGGCCAAAGTAGGACAGCTTACAGCTGCAAGGGACCTAGTATACACCAGATAGGTCTAGGGGAAGTGGTTGGTCTTTAGTGAAGCAGATAAGGAATGCCAATTTTCTATATGGTCTGTAACAAGAGGTCAAGTCATGTTTTTTTAATATTTTGGCAATTTTTTCCAAGGTGCCTCGGATGTAGGGAAAGTTGATGGATTTAGAGTAATCCCTGTTGTGAAGGGGGAGGGTTGTGGTTTATGGGTTTCAATATTTTTTGGATTTTTTTTTGAGGGGGGTGGATAGCCATTGGCTGAGAACATGTTGAGGATGTGATTTAGTTCAGTGGTTAGGACATTGTCATTTGAACAGATTAGTTTAGCCCTGTTGTATAGTATCTTAATAACTCCATGTTGTTGTGGGGGTGGGGATGGAATGTTGGTGAATGTATCTGCCTGTATGGGTGGGTTTTCTATAAACAGAGAAAACCAAGGCTCCATCAGGCTGGCAGTGACTAATGTGTCTAAGAAAGGGAGGCTGTTGTTTTCCTCTTTTTCCAGGGTGAACTTGATTCTAGGGCATTGGTTGTTTAAGTGTGTTAAGAAGGAGAGGAGTGCATCAGAGCCATGTGGCCAAATAGCAAACACATCATCAACATAGCGAAGCCATATGGTTGGTTTTTGTGGCGCAGAGTTTAAGGCTTTCTCTTCAAAAATCTCCATAAAGAAGTTGGCAAAGTGGGGGAGAGTGGTAAATCCATGGCTGTCCCCTCTATTTGTTTGTAGAATTTTCCCTGCCATGCTCACAATGAACTCAGGCTGTTCAAAATGAACAGCCTGAGTTCATTGTGAACTGAAATAGGGCTGAGATATCGGGCTTGGATTAGCTCTAAGGTTTCCTTGAGTGGGACATTTGTGAATAAGGAGGAGACGTCAAAACTGACCATTATATCAGTATATTGGAGTGTAAGGTTTTCTATGCTGGCTTTGAAGGGGGCTGAATTTTTTTTATGTGTGATGATGTGTTGCCAATATAGTGTGCGAGAGCTTTGGCCAAATGTTTAGCTAATTTGTATGTGGGTGTGGGGGAATCAATGCCATCCACTATGGGACGTAACGGCACATTTTCTTTATGTATTTTTGGGAGTCCATATATACGGGGGGAGGGGGGATAGAGTTAAATGGTTTTAATTTGTTAGTAATTTCCACAGGCCAAGAAGTGACCTTCTTAAGGAGCCTATGGAGTTTTCTAATTTGTGAGTTGGTGGAATTGTATTCAATACGGAGGTAAGTAGCCCGATCTAATAATAGAGCATTAAGCTTACCTCTGTAGTCCGTTTAGTACTACGGTGCCATTTCCCTTATCCACTTTGGTGATTACTATTTCTTTGTTTTTCTTCATTTCCAGCAGAGCTTTATTTTTTATTATTATTATTATTTTTTTTTTTTATGTTGGGGCCCATATACAAGAGGTTGGCTGGGCAACCTATAGTACGTTAGTACCGTATATGGGTGATGGGTTGTGAAAGGAGAAACTTGTTTACATTTGATTTAAATGTCTGCATATTGTATTCCTTGGGAAATATGTCAGGGGGAAGACAGTTCCACAGTACTGCAGTAGCAGGGATGAATGAGGAGAAAAAGAAACTTGTTCTGTGGGTTTCAAGGTGTACTGTAAAAGGACGTTGGGCTGCAGCTGTACGTGTTCCAATGGGTTTAGTACAGGGTGGGAGAATTATTGATGCTGTTTCAGATGAACATTTCACGTGAAAGTGAAGGGAGTGAGTTGGTGAGGGATGAGTCATTTATTAGTCTAATTGCTCTCCTCTGTATTGAGTTAAGCATTTTGAGGGTGCTTTTTGGAGCCCCCACTCCAGATGTGAGAGCAGTATTCGAGAGCTGGGTGAATTAGTGACTTGTATAGTGTTTTTTTCACTTTTTATATTCACTATTGGATATGTTGGTTTTTTGGTGGTCTTGCTTTGGTGAGAACGCAAGCTACATCCAGTCTAATATTGTTGGTAATGTGGTTTGGAAGGTGGCATATACCGCGTTCAATCTGGATCATTATATCCTCAGCTGGTATTTTTCTGGGAGCAATGGTGAAGTTGTGGCCACGTGAGAGCCTTTCGTGAAAAGAAACGGTGCTTGAATTTAACACAATTTGGGATTACCTGATTATCCCAGCAGCGTTTTAGGAAGGTTAGACGATTCAGTTGTCTTGATATTAAGTTTTATTTTAAGTTCCTTTGAAGATGTCAACGTGACGTTACCGAAATATTGGAAATATATATTAAAGTTTAATTTAATTTATATTCTAGTGTACGTTGTGAATTCCTTAAGTTAATTAATAATCACTTATCATCAAAGATCCCACCTTACATTCCAGGCCACCTACAACCGCCCTTAGAGGGCGCTCCACCTAGATAGGACTCCAAGTCGGTGACTCCACCTAGTCACCCACGTGGTTTAGCTTAGTATTGTGTGATATTTATGTGCATGTCACATTAATTTTTTTGTGTAATTCCTAACTCAGTGAGTGATGTCTCAGTAACTGAGACGACATATAAGAAGTATTAAATTCTATTTTAATCCTTTCTGAGTGCTGTATACAATCCATTAAGCCTCCAACATGAAATTATTTCCTTTGTTGCAACTGGGTGGTAACTGAGAACAATGAAATTGGGGCAAATATATATATACAAATCATGGACTTTATCACAATTTACATTATTACTAACTTCAAATTGCCAATTTCTCTCCAAACTCAGTTACCTGTCATGATTCCAACACTGAGAGATCATATATTTCAGTCCTTTAATGCTTCTAAATGCATCAACCCACCTAGATGTGTATCTTCCTCTGGGTCTTTTCCCTGATGGCATGGCATGGCATCAAGCACCTATTTTGCTAATTTTTCCTTTCTATTTAAGTAACCAAATAATTTTTTTTTTTTTTTTTGTATGTGGTTCCCACCCACAAAATGTTATTAGTAAACCTATAGTACATTTATACCATGGGTTAGCTAAGTATTATTTTTATCCCTCTCCATTTTATTTCATTTTCCATACATGGAATTTTTTCAAGACACTTCAAGCCTCCAATAAGCAGGGCGATGGTCTCACGCTAGGTGATAAAATTCATCTCCCCCTAAAGACAATCACAAAACATTGAAGCCTACAGCAAGATTCAAACCTGCAAACTGTTAATTGGAGAACAGATATGCTAACCACTTGGCCAACCAGGCCAGTAATTGAAATTAATTATGCCCTACTTAGCAGAGGTAATCTCAGGTGTATTCCTGAAGCCTAGCAATGCTAAGTTCCTTCCTAATATCTTCATTTTAATATGAATCAGCCATTGATGCCATCTGTTCACTCCAATAATTTCACTGAGATTCCTCATGTCTGTGGTTTGCAGTCTTTGATCAAATGTTTTATATCTAACCCAGTGCTCTCAGATCCATAAGACAAAATTGGTTTGAATACTGTCATATATATAAAGCTATATAAGTGCTTTGACTAATTTCTCTTTATTCAATTCACTCCCTACCATACCTCTATTCAATTTGCCAAATTCACTAAAAACTATACATAAATAAAGTTTATACTTGTTTGATAGGTTCCTTTTCATGATGAAGCTGACATTTTCAATGTTTCTGCCAATTTCATTGTGTTTTTTATTGTCCATTTTCATACATCTGCATCATGATTAATTTACTACATCAGTAGTAAATTAATCATGATGCAGACTTCTATTGAATTTATTTAAGAGTATAGCATTAAATCCATAAAGTAAAGAACTAAGATTAATATCTCTAATTTTGGTATATCAAACCTAACACCATATTCCTTCACAATATGACCAACAGATGAAATAATGGACATTCTTGCCTTACACTTTATTATTTTTCATTTTTTTGTATCTGCACTAATTTTAGTTGCTGATTTAATGTCAGGAATTTGATGATGACCATTAGGTGTTTTGAATAAATTTCTTCTTGGCACCTTCACTTTCCATATCTACCAAACTTAGCTACAGATAACCTTGGATTCCCATAATTTCACAACTATTTGTCTTAAAGTGAAAATGATCTACACTACCTTAAATGCCCAGAACCAAGCTTGTCCCCCTCAAAGTTTCCCTTTCAGAATTTTTCTTAGCCTCATCTCAAGTAAGCCTGCATAAATCTTATCTGGAATATTTAATAGGAAAAATTCCTGTGTAATTTGTGCATTATTTCCTTTTTTGTACATGGGTATTATAAGAACTCTACTCTAATCACCCAGAATTTGACTTTCTGACCAGAATTATGATCTTCTGAATTATGTATAATTCAGAAGGTCTGGTCAGTGTCTAGACACTAACTTTTATACCTCAAGAAAAAGAAATTCATATTTAAGATAAAATGAAAGAGTTTGAAAACAATAATCAAATCTTTGAGGCTCACTGGTGGATTCTGAAGATACCAGTCGCTGTTATCTTCAGAATCCAGTTTCAAAACTATAGTGGACTCAAGAAGTTAAACAGACACAGAAAAGAAAAAAAAAAATTAAATGCTATTAACATGTAAGTCATATATGCATCTAGAGAATATAGGGGGGGAGGGAAGAAGAAAGACAAATATCAAGAAGAAAGTAAAATGTTCTGGAGAAAATTGTGAATCAAAAATCTAGAAAAGATAAAGCTAATTCAGGTCAAGATCATATTTTGACTTTGAAATAAACAGTTCAGAAATCATTGTATGACTAGGATGTGTATTTAAGTTTTAGAGTTCTAGAAAATGCATAAGATTTTGGGGGGGGGGGTTAAAACACTACAGTTGTATGGTGTAAATGGGACACTATGTTGAGCAATAGAAAGTATATGCAATATGTCAATCATATTATGAAAGAAAGTGGAATTAACCCTGGTATCAAAAGTGAAGATACTCAACTCATGTCATCACTTTATGCAAATGATATACTCTTATATAAGTATAGTATAGAATAAGTGTTGTAACAAATTTGTATTCAAATCAGCACCAGAAACACAAAGATTATGAAAATAGGAAGGAGAACTAAATACATCAGCTGTATCATGAATGAGAAATTATGAAACAATATCATCATTTAGTCACAAATTTTAATGAAGATGCCAAAAATGGAAATAGACAACAGAATCAACAGAGCTGAGCTAGTGTGTATGGTAGCATCATCATCATCATCAAATTCCTGCCATGTACCCTCAAAGGGTGTACACGATATGATAGTACTACATGAAAAAATTACATCATTACTAACTTCTTATCTACAATTTTCTTCCAAATCAGTCTGTTACTTGTCAAGACTCCGACATTATCAGATCTTATATTTCTATCGTATAAGGCACTTTGTACCGTATCAATCCACCTATATCTTGGTCTTCCTCTGGGTCGTTTTCCTGCCAACCTGGCAGAGAACACTTGTTTTGCTAATCTTTCCTTTCCCATTCTATTTAAGTGACCATATCACCTGAGATTAGCTCTGCTAACGCATTCCTGGATGCTGACAATGTCAAGTTCTTTCCTAATATCCTAGTTTTTAATATGATATTGCTATTGATGCCATATGTTCACGCCACTAATCTTTCTCATGACTCTCATATCTGCAGTCTCTAGTCTTTGGTCAAGTGCATTACTTCTGACCCAGCTCTCAGATCCATAAGTTAAAACTGGGCTAGTTTGAACACTGTCGTGTATACAGCTAATTTAGTGTTCCGACTAATTTCTCTCTTATTTCATATGAATTTATTCAACTGACTTCCCACTATACCAGCTTTGCTAATTCTGTTGTCTATTTCTATATTGAATTTACTATCTTCAGTAAAAATCGTGCCTAAGTAGCTGAAATGTTTTACTTGTTCCACAGGTTCTCCATTCACAACACAGCTGACATTTTCAAGGATTCTGCCTATTTTCATTGTCTTTTTATTGCTGACCTTCATACCATATCTATTATAACAGTTATTCAATTTAGTCAGAGAATCTTGAAGACTTGTAGCGGATTTATTTAGAAGTATAACATCATCCACATAAAGGAAAGAGCTGACATTAACATCTCCAATTTTGATATCATGTTTAATATCACCTTCCTTCATAATGTGATCCATATAGATAATGAATAACAGAGGGGATAATGTACATCCTTGTCTCACACCAGATTTAACATTAAACCGTCCTGTATTTCCTTCAATTCTAATTGCTGAATTACAACTCAAATAAAGACTAAGTATTGCTTGATATAATGCTGACAACATTTAACTGTAGTGTATTGAATATCTTCTCTCTTGGCACCTTGTTATATGCCTTTTCCAAATTGACAAAACTTAAATACAGAATTACAACTCAAATAAAGACTAAGTATTGCTTGATATAATGCTGACAACATTTAACTGTAGTGTATTGAATATCTTCTCTCTTGGCACCTTGTTATATGCCTTTTCCAAATTGACAAAACTTAAATACAGATCTTTGTTATATTCCCATGCTATTTGTAGTAAAGTGAAAATCTGATCCTGATAGCCCTCTATTTTGCCTGAATCCAGCTTGTTCTTCACCCAGCTTTTCTTCACACAATTCTTCTCAAACGTTTCTCAAATATACTTGCATAGATCTTGCCAGGAACACTTAGTAATGAAATACCTCTGTAATTCTCACATTCAGTTTTATTTCCCTTTTTATATATGGGTACTATGAGAGCTCTACTCCAATCATCGGGAATTCATCCATCACTCCAGGCCATCTGAACTATGCAGTGCAGTCACCATAAGACTTTTATACCACCATAGTTCAGCATTTCTGGTCAAATATCATCTACTCCTGCTGCCTTTCCACATTTTAAGCCTTTGATGGCTTTTTCTACTTCAAGTATGGATATGTATTCCTGACTGCATGCCTGGTCAGTGTTTTTTACCACTGTGCTGTTATCACTGCTTGTTTCATTTAGCAGTTTTTCAAAGTAATTACTCCATACTTCAAGGATATCTTTTTCTTCTGTTTTCATCACTTTTATCATCCCTAACTCCTGTTACAGCACTCTTTCCTCCATTCCTAAGCGTCTTCAACAACTTCCAGACTATTTTACCACCTTCTTGATATTTATTTTCTATATTCTTGCCAAAGTCCTCCCATGACTTTTGTTTAGGTAGTTTTACACAGTGTTTAGTATTCTTGCATTTGTCTCTGTATTCTCTAAGAGCACAAGCTGACTTATTTGCCAGGAACTTTTGACATGCTTTCTTCTTTTCCTTCTGCCTGTTTTACTTCCTGTGTCCACCATGGAGTTCTAATTTTTCTATCCTTGCAGACAACTTCACCACATGCCTCTCTAGCTGAATCAATCAGGACTTTCTTCAAGGCTTGCCACTGAATCTCCAAGGTTTGATTCCTGTTCTCAAATTCTTTTATTTTTTCTTCAATAATCTTTGTGTATTTTAGTCTACAGTTCACATCTGAGAGCTGCTCAACTTTTATTCGCTTTAAAACTTTCTTACATGTTATTGTTTTCAATATGAAATTCAATTTTATCCTGCTCAAGACTAAATAGTGATCACTTCCAATTTCAAATCCTCTGTACACTCTGGTGTCCCTGCACCAGGGAGAAAACATCACTATCAACAATAATATAGTCAATGAGACTTTTCTTATTTCTTGCCTCTTCTCTCCATGTGAATTTGTGCACATTTTTATGTTGGAACATGGTGTTAGTAATAACCAGTCCATATCCTGAGCAGAAATCCAACAGATATTTGCCATTATTATTAGCTTTGCTCTTTTCTCCAAATTTTCCCAAAATATTTTTGTATGTCTCACAATCATTTCCTACTCAGCTATTTAGATCCCCAACAAGGACCAAGTTTTCCTTTTTCATTGTGTCAGTTGCTTTTTCTAAAGTATCAAAAAATTCCTCCACTTCTGCCTTAGTAAAACCTTCTGTGGGACCATAGGCACAAATAAGTCTCATTGTCCAGTTCCCCATTCTCATATTTGCCCACATCACTCTACTTGAGACTGACTGCCATTTAAGAAGATTAGCCTCGCATTTTGTGTTGAATACTATGGCTACTCCTTCTTTTCCTTGATTGTCATTGCCTGAATATAACATTTTGTATTTATTGCTCAGAAAGATCTCACCAGTTTTTGTCTTTTTTGTTTCAGTCACCCGTATTATGTCGATCTGGTACTTATCTAATTCCTCAGCTAGTTCCATTTCTTTGCCCATTCAGGCTTCTTATGTTGATAGTACCGATCTTTAACTCTGGTGATGTTGAATTGGGGTGTGTTTTCAGATTTGCAGTATGGTAGCAAGTATGGTAGTACTTGCTGCCAAGTATGGTAGTATTTTCAGTATGGTAGCAAGTAAATAAATGTATATGGAATAAGAAATTTAGTGGAAATGCTAAAACGGTTATACCCAAGATAACAATCAAAACTAATATCAATTTATCGACCTGAGAGATCTGGGTGAAAAATATAACACTAGTTTATATAATCACATTTAAAATCATGTTATGATGGAACTTAACATTGTTAGCATTCAGCAATGTGTGAGAAGAGCAATATCTTATAACATAATCACCTAAACATAATAAGAGAGGAAAGTGTAGCCAAACAGATGTTTCATATCCAAATGGCATAAGAAAGATCCAGATTCATTAAATTCCTAATATGTGCCGCCAGGGAATGTACAGGATATTATGACAATACACCATGAAAAGGTAACATCATTATTAACTTCTTATTGACAATTTTCCTCCAAATTAATCTGTTATATGTCAAGATTCAAAATTGTCAGTTCTTATATTTTAGTATTCTTATTGAATTAATCCACATTGATCTTGGTCTTTCTTCTCTTAGGTCTTTTTCCTGACATCAAAGCAAAAAAACTTGTTTTGCTAACCTTTCCTCTCCCATTCTGTTTAAGTGACATACCACCTGAGATTAGATCTGCAAATTCCTGAATACTAAAAGACCAAGTTCCTTCTTAATATTGTCTTTTTCATACGATTCTGCCAGTGATGTAATTGTTCACAGTCTTACTCTTTTTCAGAACTCTCATATCTGTGAGCTCAACCTTTGGTAAAATGCTTTATTTCTAATCCAGTTCTCAGATCCATAATTCAAAATTGGTTTCAACAGTGTCTTGTAGTTTAACGTTTTGAGTAACACTTATTCTATAAAATGATAAGCAAGTGTTTGTTTAATATGAGCTGCCGATAATAATAAACTGTTTTTTGGATATGGTTGCTTTAAATTTAATATGAAAGAAAGGCATTTAATGAAAATAATGGTATAGTGATGTCAGCAGCCTATCTTTGCAGCGTTAATTCTCTTCTTGAAGAGCAGAATTCTTGGAAACTAAATTGTAGTGACTTGCTATGGGGTGAGATACATTTAAACAGAGTTTGGATACAAGATTTAAGTGATGCAAGATAGGGATTGAGAAATAAAAATTAAAGTAAAACTCGAACTGTTAAAAAAAAAAAATTGGAATAAAAAAGTGAAAAATTGTAGAATATGGAAATAGTAAATAAAATAAAACTGTTGTGAGAATGATAAATGAAATATGATGAGAATTATAAGAGTTAAAACAGGAAGAATTGCCATAACACAGAATAAAGTGTAGTAACAAGGACATAAAAAAATCTAACATATTGTAAAAATGTGTGTTTTTTTAAAATACTGTACAAACAGAACCAATGTAAAAGGGGAATAATGAGTTAAAACCACCACCATCATCAAATTCCTGTCATGCACCCTCAAAGGGTGTACAGGATATGATAGTACTACATGAAAAATTTACATCATTACTATCATCCTATCTACAATTTTCCTCCAATTCAGTCTGTTACTTGTCAAGACTCCAACATTATGAAATCTTGTATTTCTATCGTCTAAGGCACTTTGTACCATATCAATCCACCTATATCTTGGTCTTCCTCTGGGTCATTTTCCTGCCAACCTGGCAGAGAACACTTGTTTTGCTAATCTTTCCTCGCCCATTCTGTTTAAGTGATAATACCACCTGAGATTAACTCTGCTAATGCATTCCTGGATGCTGAAAATGTCAAGATTCTTTCCTAATATCCTTCTTTATAATATGATATTGCCATTGATGCTATCTGTTCATGCCCCTAATCTTTCTCAGGACTCTCATATCTCTGGTCTCTAGTCTTTGGTCAAGTGTTTTACTTCTGACCCAGCTCTAAGATCCATAAGCTAATTTAGTGGTCTGACTAATTTCTCTCTTATTCCATATGAATTTATTCAATTGACTTCCTACCATACCAGTTTTGTTGATTCTGTTGTCTATTTCCATATTTAATTTACCATCCTCACTAAAAATCGTGCCTAAGTAGCTGAAATGTTTTACTTGTTCCACAGGTTCTCCATTCACAATGCAGTTGACATTTTCAAAAATTCTACCTATTTTTATTTTCCTTTTATTGCTGACCTTTGTACCATATCTATTACAAGAGTTATTCAATTTAGTCAGGGAATCTTGCAGACTTGTAGCAGATTTATTTAGAAGTATAACATCTTCCGTATAAAGCAAAGAGTTGACATTAACGTCTCCACTTCTGATATCATATTTAATACTAATTTCCTTCATAACGTGATCCATATAGATAATGAATAACACAGGGGATAATGTACATCCTTGTCTCACACCAGATTTAACATTAAACCATCTTCCTGTACTTCCTTCAATTCAAATTGCTGACTTACAACTCAAGTTAAGACTAAGTATTACTTGATATAATGCCCCACTGACAACATCTAACTGTAGAATATTGAATAACTTCTCTCTCCTGGCACTTTGTCATATGCCTTTTCCAGATCGACAAAACTTAAATACAGATATTTGTTATATTCCAATTATTTCTCAACTATTTGTAGTAAAGTGAAGATCTTATCCTGACAGCCTCTATTTGGACTAAATCCAGATTGTTCTTCACCAACTTTTCTTCCACAAATCATCTCAACAGTTTCTCAAGTATACTTGCATAAATCTTAACAGGAACACTCAGTATTGAAATAACTGTGTAATTCTCACATTCAGTTTTATTTCCCTTTTTACATATGGGTAACATGAGAGCTCTACTCAATCATCAGGAATTCGTCCCTCCATCCAGGATTTCTGAACTATGCAGGGCACCCACTGTAAGACTTTTATACCACCATACTTCAGCATTTCTGGTCAAACATCATCTACTCCTGCTGCCATTCCACATTTCAAGCCTTTGATGGCTTTTTCTACTTCAAGAATGGATATGTATACCTGACTGTATGCCTGTTGAGTGTTTTTTACCACTGTGCTATCACTGCTAGTTTCATTTAGCATTTTTTCGAAGTAATTTTTCGATACTTCAAGGTATCTTTTTCTCCAGTTTTCATGTCACCTTTATCATCTCTAATACCTTTTTCAGCACTCTTTCTTCCATTTCTGAGCTTCTTCAACAACCTACAGAATAGTTTGCATCTTCTTTACATATATTCTTGACAAAGTCCTCCCATGACTTTCATTTGGCTAGTTTTACGCAGTGTTTAGCTTTCTTACATTTGTCTCTATATTCTCTAAGAGCACAAGCTGACTTATTTGATATGCTTTCTTCTTTTCCTTCACTGCCTCTTTAACTTCCTGTGTCCACCATGGAGTTCTAATTTTTCTATCCTTGCAGATAACCTCACCACATGCCTCTCTGACTGAATCAATCAGAATTTCTTCAAGGCTTGTCACTGACCCCCAAGGTTTTGTTTCTGTTCTCATACTCTTTCATTTTTTCTTCAATAACCTTTGTGTATTTTAGTCTACAGTTCACATCTGAGAGCTGCTCAACTTTTATTTGCTTGAAAACTTTCTTACATGTTATCCTTTTCAATATGAAATTCAATTTTATCCTGCTCAAGACTAAATAGTGATCACTTCCAATTTCAAATCCTCTTTACACCCTGGTGTCCTGCACCAGGAAGAAAACATTACTATCAACAATAATATAGTCAATGATACTTTTCTTATTCCTTGCCTCTTCACCCCATGTGAATTTGTGCATATTTTTATGTTGGAACATGGTGTTAGTAATAACCAGTCCATTTCCTGAGCAGAAATCCAACAGATATTTGCCATTATCATTAGCTTTGCTCTTTTCTCCAAATTTTCCCAAAATATTTTTGTATGTCTGACATCATTTCCCACTCTGCTATTTAGATCCCCAACAAGGACCAACTTTTCCTTTTTCATTGTGTAAGTTGCTTTTTCTAAAGCATCAAAAAATTCCTCCACTTCTACCTTAGTAGAACCTTCTGTGGGACCATAGGCACAAATAAGTCTCATTGTCCAATTCCCCATTCTGATATTTGCCCACATCACTCTACTTGAGACTGTCTGCCATTCAAGAAAATTAGGTATTTAATGTTGAATACTAACACTACTCCTTCTTTTCCTTGATTGTCATTGCCTGAATATAACATTTTGTATTTATTGCTCAGAAAGATCTCACCAGTTTTTGTCTTTTTTGTTTCAGTCATCCCTATCATGTCGATCTGGTATTTATCTAATTCCTCAGCTAGCTCCATTTCTTTGCCATTCAGGCTTCTTATGTTGATAGTACCGATCTTTAACTCAGATGATGTTGAGTTGGTTTAATTTCCCTTTTTATAGATGGCATCTATAAGTGCTCTTCTCAAACTACTAAAACCACTGTAAAACTTTTATATCTCCATATAAGATATCTCTGGTCAAATATGCAATCCAGCTGACTCTCCAAATTTCAGATTTTCCATGGCTTTTTTTTTTTTTTTTTTTTTTACTTCAAGGTAAAAAAAAAAAAAAAAAACTCTTCTTCATAACACTCCTACATAATTTCCATCACTGGAAGTTATGTAGGAGTGTTATGAAGAGTCATGCAAGGAGTAGATTTTTTGCATAGGGAAATGTCAACGAATGGAATGCATTAACGGAATATGTTGTTAATGAAAGGAGTGTTAAGGATTTTAAGATTCAGTATGATACATACGTTGTCAGTTGAACGAACCTCTCACGATGAGTCTGCAGACTCAATAATAATAATGATAATAATAATAATTTAGTAATATAGTAATTTGGAAGAAAATTGTTGATAGGAGATTGGTAATAATGTAAACTTATTCACGTAGTGCTGCCATAGCAGCCTGAACACCCCTTGAGGGTACATATCAGAAAATTAATGATGATGAAAGGTCAAGAGAGAACGTCCATGATAGTTAAGTTTGTTTACGATTAAGAAAGAGGTAAGAGATAGATTTTTCTCCCACAGAGCAGTGAGTGGAATAGTTTGCCTCTTGAAATAGCAAGTTCATCTAGTGTGAACGTATATAAGAAACAGTATGATAGCTGATTTCGGTGATGTATAGTCTCCATTGATAAGTCTGACTTTCTGAAGATCTCAGATGATGATAATAATAATCCTTTGCAGTGTGAAGTGTCTGTACAAAACCAACTCAAATCACAAGAATAGCTTGTTGAAGTTCAGGGCTAATATAGCATTTTTTTTTTTTTTAGCTTAGCTTGTATCTAAAGGGATCTGTTTTCAAATGTTCAGTAGTTTGATCTAGTGAGTTGACTATACAGACCCACACACATTATTAACAGACTGAATACCTTTTGGCTTTGCTTCAAGGATTTGGCTCAATACTTCTTGTATGCACGAACTCATAGGCATCTGTCCAGCTTGAACAATTTCTTCAATAAGCAGTTCTGCTGTATCTCCATATCTACAAAAAAAAAATAATAATAATAAAAATAAATATAAATAAAAATGCAATTATGCATTTTTACATGATGTCTCCAATGGGTCACTGTGGGAAGGCACTATTCCACTCTGCTATACACAACTAACCATCTCTGCTAGTACTTAATTCTCTTACTACACACAACTACCATCAACACCATCTACTGTCCATTACCACCAACAGTATTTTTTGTCTGTAAATTGTGTGTGTGTGCTCTGAAGGATGATTTGTCTCTACGCTGAATGATAAACCCTGCTATCTAAATCATTCGGCTTCAAATAAAAAAGCACATATAAAGATTCCTCTGTAATGATGACAATTGAACTTTGGCCTTTTCCAATCATTCTTAGAAAGCATATAAAAATGAATTAATTCAAAAAATTAATTGAAATTAATAGTTAAATATATTAAAATTATTATAGTAAGATGTCCTTGAAAGAAAGAAAAAAAAGCAATGACAAAGATTTGTTTGGTAAATCGATTATACATCATGTATAATGCACAATGTGTAAATTACATGTGCCACCATCGTGTAATTGGAAGAATGATGGTACATTGTATATTTCAATATGAAAAGAACTGAGTGCAATTCTATCACAACAAGGGGAATCTTTATATGAGTTTTTCAGTTGAAGCTGAATTAACCAATCTTATACAGAGGTAGAAGGTTTTTTTCTAATGAAAACTCAGGTTTTTCATCCCGTATACAGGTAAATCTGCCATGAGAACATACACACACACACATCCAATTTATAGACAATATATATTAATGGTAGTGGTGTGGTGGTGGATAGATGACACTGTGTATTGATGGTAGCAGTGTCGTGTAGTTTGGAGGATTAAATAAGGGAGACAGTGAGTTGTAGTATAGTAGCATGCCCTCCCATGATGAGTCCTTGGAGGTGTCACATAATACATCTCCAAGGACTCATTACACCTCTTAGTACACCTCCGGGACCAAAGAAATAGATTTTAAAAGATAACTTATGACATAGAACCTTACCATAAATTTTTTGGTTTATTATAGTGGAAACTGATTGAAGAAAGATCATTCAGTACTGTCATCTTCATCAAATTCCTGATATGTATCCTCAAGGGGGTGTACAGGATACTGTGATAGTACTACATGAAAAACTTACATTATTATTAACTTCTATTGATAGCTTTCCTCAAAATTAGTCTTTTATCTGTCAGGACTCCAATACTGTTTATTATGGACTTCTAAGACATTAATGCATTCATCCAACTAATCTTGGACTTCCTCTGGGTACTTTTCCCCATCATCCAACATCAAATATTTGTTCTGCTAATCATACAGTATTACTGTATGACATTATTAATGACTCACTGTGAAACACAGTTTTACTCTAGAGTACACACTATATGTCGTCTGGCAATTCAGGTATAGGCTTTTTATGTTTTTAGCTTTCCGCAGAAGCAGCGCTGTAGCCAATGAAGTTTTAAATGAGGTGTGGCTATTGCTATTTGAAAACTACACTACACTACACAACAAACCCAACTCCACCTCTCAAATGTATCACGTCTGTTAATTGAATTATTTCTGCCTAGTTTCTACAGGAGGAAACACACCTGGACTTATAGTCTGCTACTTCCATATGACCCAACTCACCTTCAACTGATAAATCTCTTATAAAGATTGCTATTGAGAACCAAACTAAAAACTTGCTAAGGTCACAATTTACTTAAGTGTAAGCAGACAAAGATTTGTGCACTTAGCCTTGCTTTCTGTATACTGAGCAGATAATTGTGTCACAAGCATGTTCCCCATTATAACATACACATTTCCTCAAATTCCTTTTACTGAGCTTTGCTCAGAAGAAGGACTAACTCATTGGGTAGTGTGAACTAACTTGACTTTTCAGAGAGAGAGAGAGAAACAGCTTTCAGAACTATAGACTTAATTATACCAATATTATATGAAAAAGAACACAAAGCATTTGAAAACAAGAACCAAACTCAGTGACAGACTGGGACTCAAGAAAACACTTGTTTTGCTAATCTTTCCTTGCCCATTCTGTTTAAGTGACCATACCACCTGACATTAGCTCTGTTAATGCATTCCTGGATGCTAACAATGTCAAGTTCTTTCCTAATATCCTCGTTTTTAATATGATATTGCCATTCATGCCATCTGTTCATGTCCCTAATCTTTCTCAGGATTCTCATATCTACGGGTCTCTAATCTTTGGTCAAGTGTTTTACTTCTAACCCAGCTCTCAATCCATAAGTTAAAATTGATTTAAACACTGTGTTGTATACAGCTGATTTAGTGTTTTAACTAATTTCCCTCTTACTCAACATCAATTCATTCAGTTTGACTTCCTATCATACCAGCTTTATTGATTCTGTCATCTATTTCCATATTTAATTTATCATTTTCACTAAAAATTGTGCCTAAGTAGCTGAAATGTTTTACTTGTTCTATAGGATCTACATTCACAATGAAGTTGATATTTTCACTGCTTCTGCCTATTTTCACTGTCTTTGTCTTGCTATTGCCGACCTTCATACCATATCTATTACAAGAGTTATTCAATTTAGTGAGAGAAATCTGTAGATGTACTGGATTTATTTAAAAGTATAACATCATCTGCATAAATTAAAGAGATGAGATTAACATCTCCAATTATGATATCAGGTTTAATACCACTTTCCTTCATAATGTGATCCGTATAGTTAATAAATAACATAGGGGATAACGTACATCCTTGTCTCACACCAGATTTAACATAAAACCATCTTCCTGTACTTCCTTCAATTCTAACTGCTGACTTACAACTCAAATAAGGACTAAGTATTGCTTGATATAATGCTCCATTGACACCATACAGCTGTAGCGTTTTGAATAGCTATACTCTTGGCACCTTGTCATATGCCTTTTCCAGATCTACAAAACTTAAATACAGATCTTTGTTATATTCCCTTTATTTTTCTCAACTGTTCGTGATAAAGTGAAAATCTAATCCTGACAGCCTCTATTTGGTCTGAAACAAGCTTGTTTTTTTTCACCAAGCTTCCTTCCACAATCATTCTCAACATTTCTCAAGTACTTGCATAAATCTTACAAGGAACACTCAGTAAGGAAATACCTCTGTAATTCTCACATTCAGTTTTATTTCCCTTTTTTATATATGGGCACTATGAGAGCTATACTCCAATCATCTGGAATTCATCCATCACTCCAGGCCATTTGAACTATGCAGTGCAGTCACCATAAGACTTTTATACCTCAATACTTGAGCATTTCTAGTCGAATATCATTTACTCCTGCTGCCTTTCCACATTTGAGGTTTTTTCTACTTCAAGTATGGATATGTATTCCTGATTTCATGCCTGGTCAGTGTTTATTTTACCACTGGGCTGTCACTGCTTATTTCATTTAGCAATTTTTCAATCTAATTACTCTATACTTCATGAATATCTTTTTCTCCAGTTTTCATGTCACCTTTATCATCTCTAATTCCTTTTACAGCACTCTTCCCCCCATTTCTGAGATTTTTTCAACAGCCACCAGAATATTTTGCCACCTTCTTAATATTTATTTTCTATGTTATTCCCAAAGTCTTCCCGTTACTTTTGTTTAGCTAGTTTTACACAGTCTTTAGCTTTCTTACATTTGTCTCTGTATTCTCTAAGAGCACAAGCTGACTTATTTGCCAAGAACTTTTGATATGCTTTCTTCTTTTCCTTCACTGCCTCTTTAACTTCCTGTGTCCACCATGGAGTTCTGATTTTTCTATCCATGCAGACAACCTCACCACATGCCTCTCTGGCTGAATCAATGAATGTTTTCTTCAGGGCTTCTCATTGAATCTCCAAGTTTGGTTTCGGTTTTCACACTCTTTCATTTTTTCTAGAATAATGTTTGTGCATTTTAGACTGCAGTTCACATCTGAGAGCTGCTCAACTTTAATTTGCTTTAAAACTTTCTTACATATTCCTCTTTTCATTTTTCAATATAAAATTCAATTTTATCCTGTTCAATGGTGATCACTTCCAATTTCAAATCTTCTGTACACTCTAGTGTCCTGCACCAGAGAGAGAAAACATCACTATCAACAATAACATAGTCAATGAGACTTTTCTTATTACTTTCCTCTTCTCTCCATGTAAATTTGTGCACATTTTTATGTTGGAACATGGTGTTAGTAATAACTAGTCCATGTCCTGAGCAGAAATCCAACAGATATTTGCTATTATTATTAGCTTTGCTCTTTTGTCCAAATTTTCCCAAAATTTTTTTGTATGTCTGACAATCATTTCCTTCTATGCTATTTAGATCCCCAACAAGGACCAAGTTTTCCTTTTTCATTGTGTCAGTTGCTTTCTCTAAAGCATCAAAAAATTCCTCCACTTCTACTTTAGTAGAATCTTCTGTGGGACCATAGGCACAAATGAGTCTCATTGTCCAGTCCCCCCATTCTGATATTTGCCCACATCACTCTCCTTGATATTGCTAGCCATTCAAGACGATTAGCTTCATATTTTGTGTTCAATACTATAGCTACACCTTCTCCCTGATTGTCTTTGCCTGAATATAACATTTTGTATTTATTGCTCAAAGAAATATCACCAGATTTTGTCTTTTTTGTTTCGATCACCCCTATTATGTTGATCTGATACTTATCCAATTTCTAGTTCCATTTCTTTGCCATTCAGACTTTTTATATTGAAAGTACCGATCTTAAACTCTTGTGATGTTGAGTTTGGGTGTGTTCTAGGATTTGTTCCCATAGTTGACTTTTCGCTGTTCACCCTGGTTTCCTGGCGAAAACAATGGGGGCCTTGTTTAACCGGGTGACACCCCAGCTGGCATGAAATTCTGTCATGTTGTACCATCATTTTATATTTTGATTTAAACCAATAAGAATACAATTTGGTCAGCTAAATCCCAAATTGCCAGCCATCCTTGTTTGCTCAGTATGCAGGTAGATAGCTAACAGGATGCATCACGAGAAGGTGAGGATTGGACATTAGGTCAGAAGCCCTGTTCGGTTCTCTGCATTCCTTTAAAGGCTATGTGGAGGTTTCCTCTCACTTATACAGCTTTGACCCTTAAGCACTCCTCAAGAAAACACAGATTCTGAATATTCAGATAAAAGGCACTGACCACTGAAATCAGAACTGCATGGTGTATCAGAAAGTTAAAGAAGCAATCACTGATAAAAAGAAGTACTGAAATTTTAAAAGAAGTCACCATGTGCTCTTAGAGAATACATAAAAAATACGTAGGTAAAGTCATGGTAAGAGTTATAAGAATATAGAAGATAAATATCAGGAGGGTGACAAAATGTTCTAGAGGCTATTCAAAAAGTTTAATGTGAAGAAAGCACATAGTAGAAGGAATCAGAGAAAACAAGTGATGTGAAAATTAAACATAAAATATTCTAGATGTCTGGATTAACAACTCTGAAAGCTGATATACAAAAACTTGAAATGCAGAAAGGAAGCTGGAGCAGTTGATATTTGAACAGAAATGACTGAAATGTGAAGGTATAAAAGCTTTACAGTGGCTGCACTAAATAACTCAGGCTTGGTCACAAGGTCAAATTCCAGATGATTGGAGTACAGCCTCTCATAGTTCCCATCTATAAAACAAGGGAATAAAGTTGAATATGAGAATTAGAGAGGAATTTGTTTAATGAGCACCCCCCATGTGAAATTTATGCATGCATACTTGAGAAGAGGATAAGAAAAATTGTTGATCAGAAACTTGCAAAAGAAAAGGCTGCATTCAGGCCAAATACAGGTTGTCATGATAAGTTTTTCACTTTTAGACAAATAGCTGAGAAATCAGGGAATATAACAAATATCTCTATTTAAATTTCCTGATTTCTCAACTATTTCTCTAAAAGTGAAAAGCTGGTCCTGATTTTGTAGGAAAGACAGAATAAAGCATATGAAAGTATGCTGTTAAAATTGCATGGTGTAAATGAGACATTACATTGAGCAATAGATGGTCAATATGTAAGCTGTAGGTGAGCAGTCAGAATTGAAGGAGGGTCAGAAAGATGGTTTGATGTTAAATCAGTTGTGAGACAAGAGTGAACACTATCTCCACCATAATTCAACATCTATATATATTACATTATGAATGCTTAAGAGAAAGCAACTGACACAATGATAAAGGTAAAGGAAAAGTTGATCCTTGTTGGGGTTCTGAATAGCAGAGTAGGAAATGATTGTCAGATATACAAAAATATTTTGGGAAAATTGGGAGAAAAGTGCAAGGATAATAACAATTGCAAATATCTGTTGGATTTCTGCTCAGGACATGGACTGGTTATTACTAACACCATGTTCCAACATAAAAATGTGCACAAATTCACATGGAGAGAAGAGGCAAGGAATAAGAAAATTCTCATTGACTAAGTTATTGTTGATAGTGATGTTTTCTACCAGGTGCAGGACACCAGGGTGTACAGAGGATTTGAAATTTGAAGTGTTCACTATTTAGTCTTGAGCAGGATAAAATTGAATTTCATATTGAAAAGAATAACATGTAAGAAAGTTTTATAAAGCAAATAAAAGTTGAGCAGCTCTCAGATGTGAACTGTAGACTAAAATACACAAAGATTATTGAAGAAAAAATAAAAGCGTTTGAGAACAGGAATCAAACCTTGGAGATGTGGCAAGCCTTGAAGAAAGTCCTGATTGATTCAGCTAGAGAGGCATGTGATGAAGTTGTCTGCAAGGATAGAAAAATTAGAACTCAATGGTGGACACAGGAAGTTAAACAGGCAGTGAAGGAAAAGAAGAAAGCATATCAAAAAGCATGGCAAATAAGTCAGCTTTTACTCTTACAGAATACAGAAACAAATGTAAGAAAGCTAAACAGTGTGTAAAACTAGCTAAACAAAAGTCATGGGAGGACTTTGGCAAGAACATAGAAAATAAATATTAAGAAGGTAGTAAGATATTCTGGAGGTTGTTGAAGAAGCTTAGAAATGGAGGAAAGAGTGCTGTAAAACAAGTTAGAGATGATAAAGGTGAACATGAAAACAAGGGAAAAAAATATCCTTGAAGTATGGAGTAATTATTTCGAAAAATTGCTAAATGAAACAAGCAGTGATAGCACTGTGGTAAAAAACACTCAACAGGCATAACAGTCAGGAATACATATCCATACTTGAAGTAGAAAAGCCATCAAAGGCCTGAAATGTGGAAAGGCAGCAGGAGTAGATGATATTCGACCAGAAATGCTGAAGTATGGTGGTATAAAAGTCTTACTTTTATACCACCATATAAAATCACCATCTGGCTGCACTGCATAGTTCAGAAAGCCTGGACAGAGGGACGAATTCCCAATGATTGGAGTAGAGCTCTCATAGTACCCATATATAAAAAGGGAAATAAAACTGAATGTGAGAATTACAGAGGTATTTCCCTACTGAGTGTTCCTGGCAAGATTTATACTAGTATACTTGAGAAACGGTTGAGAAGAATTGTGGAAGGAAAGCTTGGTGAAGAACAAGCTGGATTTAGGCAAATAGAGGCTGTCAGGATCAGATCTTCACTTTACGACAAATAGTCGAGAAAGCATGGGAATATAACAAAGATCTATATTTAAGTTTTGTTGATCTGGAAAAGGCATATGACAAGGTGCAAAGAGAGAAGCTATTCAATACGCTACGGTTATATGGTGTTAATGGGGCATTATATCAAGCAATACTAGTCTTTATTTGAGTTGTAAGTCAACAGTTAGAATTGAAAGAAGTACAGGAAGATGGTTTAATATTAAATCTTTTGTGAGAAAAGGATGTACATTAACCCCTCTGTTATTCATTATCTATATGGATCACATTATGAAGGAAAGTGGTATTAAACATGATATCAAAATTGGAGATGTTAATATCAGCTCTTTGCTTTATACGGACGATGTTATACTTCTAAATAAATATGCTACAAGTCTGCAAGATTCCCTGACTAAACTGATGAACTGTTGTAATAGATATGGTATTGTTGGAACGTCCTACCCAGCTGACTGCTCTAATTATGTTGGTTTGTTAAACTTATTCTTACTTCTTTAAATTCCGTTTTTCTTCGACAGTTGTTGATTGATGCTCATCTGAATATAAAGAAATTTATATTATACTGCACCACCCTATATTCAGATTAGTCCAAATAATATAGAAGAATCAATCATCAACTATATTTATATTATCACTTTATTTTCAGGCCAAGGGCACCACCCTATATTCAGATTAGTCCAAATAATATAGAAGAATCAATCATCAACTATATTTATATTATCACTTTATTTTCAGGCCAAGGTTGTTAATAGCAATCAAGGCTTCCGCAAAGGTCCGATTAATTTTATGAGCAGTGCAATGAAAGAAAATCAGGCAAACACCAAATTTAACTCAACAAAAGAAAACATTTAATGTGGAATGGTACAACATAAACATACAAGTATTACTATCTGAAAAAAGTTATCCAATTAAATATATACAAGAATTTATATTCAGATATTAGTAACTTTTAGGTTAGGTTTGTGGATTATGACTAATGTTGACATTTCTTAATTCTAAATTAGTATTTCTTTCACATAGTTCTCTCTATCCAATTGGATGAATCTTATCATAAATATATTAGCCCAGTTTAAAGTATTCAGAATAGTTATAATCCATAAACTATCAAACATTCATTTCTCAGTTCTTTATGCTCAGTCAATCAAGTTGAGATTAGTTCTTAAAAGTTTAAGCTTCCGAATGTTACAATAACTAATCTCATGACAGGCTACACTACATTCTTTCTCAGTCAGCTAACACTTAAAAGAACAACATAACACTTATTGTTTTGAGGGGAAAGTACTTCAGTACATCTAACATCCGACCATTGATTGACATAACACCACAGCTATGGTCGAAATATATCCGACCAAATTGAGCGATATTGCTTCACAAGTCATAGAAAGGACAACTCTTACCAGGTTACCGGTAAGAGTTGTCCTTTCCGAATTCGCATAGGCACATTTGCATTTGACTTTTACTTTATGGTAACACAATTTAAAAGAAATCTTCCAGTATAATAACTGAATTATAGACACAGAAATACACAAGTCTTGATGCACTTGGTTTAAGTTATTTACTGACTCCTTATTTTCTTATTTGATATGTATTAACTTCGGTTCTGCACTATTCTTCCACTAACAATTATTGTAGTATCAGAACTCCTATAGCAGTAATTCAAAATGCCTATTAATTCCTTATCCTTTCCTAGAAGATTTTCGGCATATATCAACTCCCCTTCTGCCACTCACTACCGATCTCTATGCTGTCTCTAGCACTTCACCCTTTATTGCTAAAATCTGGTTTTAACCCATTCAGCTTATATCAACTGGCTTTTCTCTTTATACACAGTAGCTCACGCTCTCAGCATCAGCTAACTAAAACAAACTCCATTTCTCCGTCAGCAGCCAATCAAATCCCATAAATTTACCTTTACTTATAGAAATAACAAAAAAATATATATATCACAGTTCACATAAGGTACATTTAAATTTATATACACACAGTTTCTTATAATAAATTTTACAGAGTAAAATAAATAAAATGAATGACATTTTTATATAATAAATTTAGTTTAATCCTTTATCCAAGTGTGTGCAAACAAAGTTTGCGCCTGAAAGTATCTTTAGGACTTGGGTAAAGTGGTACAACACCGGATAACTCCTTGCAAAGGTGGAGCAAGCTACCAACACTCCTATCTCGGTATCTCCCATAATGCAAAACGCATCTCCTTGCAGATATTTCCCCGTAATGCATAACATTATACATATATCTTTAGGAATGGGGTAAAGTAGTACAACACCAGGCAACTCCTTGTAAAGGTGGAGCAAGCTACCAACATTCCTATCTCAGTATCTCCCATAATGCAAAACACATCTCCTTGTGGATATTTCCCTTAATGCATAACATTATACATATCCGCAAGGAGATGTATTTTGCATTATGGGAGATACTGAGATAGGCGTGTTGGTAGCTTGTTCCACCTTTGCAAGGAGTTGCCCGGTGTTGTACCACTTTACCCCAGTCTTGAAGATACTTTCAGGTGCAAACTTTGTTTGCACACACTTGGATAAAGGATTAAACTAAATTTATTATAGTCTGATCAAGTGAAAAATAAACTTTCAACATCTTTCGACATATTTATATAGATTCTTATTATTACTATTACATATCCTAGGATTATATAGTTAATTAATAATAAACAAAATTCAAAGCATTTATATGAATAACATATTACAAGCAAGAGACTAACAACAAATAATATTTACAAGTTTTGCTTATGACGTGGTGGATTATGTTAAATATGAATGAAGTATTATAATGCATAGAATATCTTCATTCACAATTTAACAGTATGAAGGTCAGCAATAAAAAGACAAAGACAATGAACATAGGCAGAATCGTTGAAAATGTCAACTGTGTTGTGAACGGAGAACCTGTGGAACAAGTAAAACATTTCAGCTACTTAGGCACGATTTTTACTGAAGATGGTAAATTAAATATGGAAATAGACAACAGAATCAACAAAGCTGGTATGGTAGGAAGTCAATTGAATAAATTCATATGGAATAAGATAGAAATTAGTCAGAATAAGAATAATAAGAATAAACAAGAATAAGTTAAGACAGTTTTCAAACCAGTTTTAACTTATGGATCTGAGAGCTAGGTCAGAAGTAAAACACTTGACCAAAGACTAGAAACCGCAGATATGAGAGTCCTGAGAAAGATTATAGGTGTGAACAGATGGCATCAATGGCAATATCATATTAAAAAAAGAGGATATTAGGAAAGAACTTGACATTATCAGCATCCCAGTTAGCAGAGCTAATCTCAGGTGGTATGGTCACTTAAACAGAATGGGCGAAGAAAAATTAGCAAAACAAGTGTTCTCTGCCAGGTTGGCAGCAAAACGACCCAGAGGAAGACCAAGATATAGGTGGATTGATACAGTACAAAGTAGCTGATAGAAATATAAGATCTGATAATGTTGGAGTCTTGACAAGGAACAGTCTGATTTGGAGGAAAATTGTAGATAAGAAGTTAGTAATGATGTAAATTTTTCATGTGGCACTATCATATACTGTACACCCCCTGCAGGGTACATGGCAGGAATTTGATGATGATGATGGTTAAGAGTGGAGATATTAATCATCTTAGCTCTTTACTTTATGCAGGTGATTTTATAATCCTTAATAAATCCAGTACAACTCTGCAGGATTCTCTGACTAAATTGAATATCTATGTAATAAGTTTGTTAAGAACATGAGTGAGCAATAAAAAGATAACTATGAAAACTGGTAGGAACACTGATAATAGCAGTTGCTTCCTGAATGAGAGACCTATAGAAATAAAATAAAAATAGACACATTTTTTTGTGAACATGGCAAAACTAAATATGGAAATGGACAACAGAGAACATTAGCAAACTTAGTACGTTAGGGAGTCAACTGCATAATTTATATGGAATTAGAGAGAAATTGCTCAAAACACTACAGCAGGCAACAGTATATAGGACAATGTTCAAATCAATTTTATCTTGTGGAGCTCAGATCTGATGAAAATTGTTCAGAATGGTGAGAAGAACGTGAACAAACTACAACAATGTCAGCATCATATTAAAAATGAAGATATCAGGAAGGAAGCAGACACTACTAGCATTCAAGAATGTGTGAGTAAAGCTGATCTCTGGTGATATGATCATTTTAAACAGAAAGGAAAAGAAAGATTAGCAAAATACGTGATGCCAAGGAAGATTAAAAAAAAAAAAAGGATATAAGTAGACTGATTCAGTTAGAAGTGCCTTAAATAACAATAATATAATAACTAACAATGCTGTAGTCCTAACTGATAACGGCTATTTGGAAGAAAATTATCACGGAAGTTAGTAATAATAAACTTTTTATGAGGTACTATTATAGTACCCTGTATACCTCTTGTGAGTCAGAGAATTTAATATTGATAATACAAAGGAAAGAATACCATATTTGAACTATGAAATATTTATGTTTATCTGATTACTCTAGGATTATATAGATGAAAATAAGAATGCGATTTCTTGCCAAGTATTATATGAAGTAGAGGATGAGGGCTGGAAAGTTCTGATAAACACCTAGAACAAAAATGATATTAAAGCAACTGATATAAGCACAACAAAGAACATACGAGGATATAAGAATTTTTGTTATAGGTGTTTATCAGCACTTTCCAGCACCCCCCACTCCCCATATATTACAGAACTCAATGAAAACCTTGCATTAGATTCAGTAATATATAATACCTGCCAAGAAATCATATTCTTACTTTCGTCTATATTACTATTATTATTATTAAGAGAGACGTCCAGGGACTTATCAAGGGAGGCCACATACTACATGCACAAGCTATTATACTTATTCTTGAATTCATTCATACTGCTTGCACACAAAGGCAATCCATTCCAATCATGCACCACCTTATGAGAGAAAAATCTAGCCCTGCACCCTCCTCCTTAGCCATTCTCAGCTTCCAAGGATGCCCTCGTCCTTTCTCCCAACCTCCATAAAATGTTGAAGCCTGGAAACTCAGGTTTTTCATCCCTCAGAACAGGCAAACCAGCCCTGTGAACACACATATGGATCTACTGTATATTTCCTGTCAAAAATATACAGGAAACCATTCCCCTCCACTTGGTTCTTGGGGACCCCCATATTGTATTATGGATAGATCCATAATTGCAAACCCTCACTATGAAGATGCCACCTAAGATGATGATCCTCTTAGGTGGATCATCACCAATATTCTCCAATTTATGCAGCAGTCTTCCATGCTATATTCTGTTAAAAGCTTTGGCAAAATCCAAAAGTATCATGATGTATCCATTCATTCCTCTTGTCTAACTGAATGGTAACATTATTATAGAATGTCAGCAACTTGCTAAAACATGACCTTCCCTTAGTAAACCCATGCTGTTCATTGCAAAGTAGATTCTATGTCAACCCATTCTGAATGCAAGTTCTAACCAACCTTTCCAAAATCTTCACCACTACTCTTAAGATACTGATTGGTCGATAGTTGGATACATCAGTCTTTGCACCAACCTTGTGCAATAGAATTACCACACATTCTTTCCACTTCTGTGGAATCTTCCCTGTTCTGAGCCTCAAATTGTACAGCCTGGTCAGAGGAATACCCAGTTCAGCTGAATACTTTTTTAGCATCTGTGATGATATCCCATCAGTTCCTATTGCAGATTCAGTTTGTGCAACAGCTCTAGTACTTTCTCCTCATTCATGAGTTTCCTCATATGGTGAAGAGATAGCAGAGAATTCAATGTTACATATACCAGGTTGATAGCTTTTAGCAAAATGACTGCTCAACTGAACAATCACTTCTGCATCAGCCACTCACATACCATCTGCATTCAGTAGTTATTCTTTCAAATTAAATATCTCTCTAAAACAACTAATACTTCCTCTTCATACACCTGAATTTCTTCATTCAGTAAAGAGGTATCAGTGAACTCAATGTTATAAACATAAATTTGCATTCAAAAAACTCTGATTGGAACTTGATGTTTTGAATACTAAGAAGAGGCTCACTTTATATCATAAAAACTTGCTGTTATTACAAATTCTGAATATATTTAAAATATGGTAGTACAATACTTTGTAGCACTGCTTATATACTTAAAAAAAAAAAAAAAAAACTTTAAAATTCAGTTTAAATATCTCAACAAGTTTACCTTTCTATTGATAAGATCTGCATACAAGTCAAAACATGTTAAGGAAATGAATATAAGGTACATGTCTGAATACAGACAACCCAACTTGTGTTTTCTGTCAATCCTGCTCACAAAAGGTTTGAAAATATAACATATTTAGATTATTAAAAACAACACGTAAATCCACAGTAATAACTTTAATTAATAAATAAGGTAGATATTTTGTACTAAAAATAATAGTACATCTTCAGTGTTACAAACAGATAGGAATAGAATACAAGTAACGAATATTCGGTGGATCACCTATTAAAATACAATGTTGTCGCGAGCTAGGAAATGAAAGAAATTAATAAATAATTAATTCTGTCATCTCTGTCTTTGGCTGGCATTTACAAAATTCCTTGTGACTATGATGTTTCTTATTTTGGACAAACTGGCCATTCTGTGGAAAAAAGAATAAAAGAACATCAATATTATATTGATTACAACAAACCTCAGAAGTCTGGTCTAACACAACACAGTATACCACTACCCATAATATCCAGTGGGATAAAGCTATTCTACTTCATAGATGCAGGTTCAAATATGAATGCCTCTTTAAAGAAAGTTGTGAAGCTTTTTTACACCGACTGAATTTAAATCGAAATGATTGCCTCTCTCTCTCTCTTGAAGATCTGGGAGACTTTTATTTTATGTAATCATTAAAAAACTAATTATCTTAAATATTAATTATTTATTAATTTCTTTCATTTCCTAGCTCGCGACAACATTGTATATTAATAGGTGATCCACCAATATTCGTTACTTGTATTCTATTCATATCTGTTTGTAACACTGAAGATGTACTATTATTTTTAGTACGAAATATCTACCTTATTTATTAATTAAATTATTACTGTGGACTTATGTGTTGTTTTTAATAATTATACTATGCCACAGGTCCCTCTAAAAATAACATATTTAAATGCTACAGTGGCTGGGCTAAGAGTAAGATAATATGGAAACTTTGCCTTAGAGACAGCTAAACATGGAACTTTTTTTTTCTAGCTGCTTCAAGTCTGCAATAA
Organism: Typopeltis vanoorti; assembly: GCF_054136105.1. Lineage (NCBI taxonomy): Eukaryota > Metazoa > Arthropoda > Arachnida > Uropygi > Thelyphonidae > Typopeltis > Typopeltis vanoorti. The sequence continues at coordinate 134,866,262 of NC_143554.1, read as the reverse complement.
AAAGTGTCATGGTCTCAAATAACAGATAGGCTATTTGTTAATAGGCTATCTGATATTTGAGTTTTTTTCAATATTGCCTTGGATAGTCTCAAGCTGTGGTTGTGAGATTAACATTCTAGATTTCTTTTCAGATTACAACCATGCCAGCAAAGGTTGATCAATTGGTAGAGCCTCTGCTACTAATGGCTCAGCAAAAAGTTAAGCAAGTTTGAGCACAGTTAGTAGTTGGAAGGAGATCAACCATTTGATGCTGTTGGCACACTATTCCTCGATGAGTCTTTGGACTCCCTGGAGGTGTCGCATAATAATAATAATAATACATAAAATAACCATGAACTAACCCTGGTGGCCAGTAGATGGAATATGTGTAGATGATGATGTAGTTGTGGTTTGCTGTAGTTGATGGATTTAATAGTGGAGAAGGAGAGTTGTAGAGTAGGTGTCCTCACTCGATGAGTCTTTGGAATCCTTAGAGATGTTGCAAAGTAATAATCATAATAATAACAACACATCTGGTGATGGTAGTAGTAGGTAGATGTGTAATTTGTCTATAAAGTAGGAATTTGGATAAAGTCATATTGCCACTACAGATAAACTTTTTCTGGTGGAAACAATTATAAAAATAAACTTCCTAGAGAATATTTTACATTATAACAATAGGGCAACTGTAGTGATTTTTGGTACATAAAAAGCAAGTCATGAAGACACTTCATGTGTAAAGTTTTGTTAGTTTACGCCTTGCAAATGAACAACAGAAATAGTTTACTGTCATTCACAAGGTATTACTATAGGTAATCGCCTTTAGCTTGTGATAGCTATTGTATTTATGGTTCCATTAAAAAGCACTCTACGGAGACAAAAACAGACTTACAATGTTTTAGCTGCATAGATGTAAGAAGGATAGCGAAGTAGCACCATAGCATTGTCACACGTTGCATGATATTCAACCGTATTTTGGTTGTTCATTCGGAATTCTATAACTACATGATGCAGAAGTATACGAAGCGCTTCTTTCACCTGAAAAAAATAAATAAATAAATACCAATTAACAAAAGTTTTGATAACATAATCACATAACCTTTAGGACACATGCAATTTACAGACCAAAAATACTTGTGGTGGTGAGCAGTAGATAGAGTTGGTGTAGATGATGGAGACAATTGTACAGCAGGTACCCTCCCTCAATAAGTCTGGATTCCTTGGTGGTGTCACAAAATAATAATAATAATTATTATTATTATTAAGAGAGACCTCCAGAGAGTCAGATACTCATCGAGGGAGGCCACATACTACACACACCAGCTATCATACTTATTCTTGAATTCATTCATGTTGCTTGCACTCAAAACATCCAACTGCAATTCATTCCAATCACGCACCACCCTTTGAGAGAAAAATCTAGCCCTCATCCCTTCTTAGGGGGGCCTTCATTCTCAAACTTCCAAGGCTACCCCACCCATGGAGGGTGGAGAAAGGACGAGAAAAATTTCATCAATTGAAATCATGTATGACCCTTTCAGAAGTTTGTGAGTCTCAATCATATTTCACCTCCTCCTGTTTGCTAGTGTCTGCAGTCTACAAATCCCCAATCTGCATTCATAATTATTCTCATAGACAGGCTTATACGTTGGTTATGCATTATTAAAACACTTAAGGAATTGAACAATGTAGTTAAGGATATAAATTAAATTAAACTTTAATAAATATTTTCCGATATTTCGGTAACGTCACGTTGCCATCTTCTAAAGGAACTTACAAAAAAAAGTTACGTGCATGTAGCCACTACAACACAGAAACTGGGAATGAAGAGTTGAAGCTATTGTTCTCCTAACAGTCCTGATGGTGCCCTCTAGCGGGCTAAGTAGGTGTTCTTGGCCGTTGGGCTGAAGGTCTGCTGATGTAGGCCTCCCAAATTTGGGGCAGTCGCATACAACCAAATTTGTTGAGGTTTGGAGAATTTCTTAGGGCTGAGGCTGATTCCATAAAGAGTCTTTCAAATTTGTATTTGCTACGGTGTATCACTGTAGCTTTCTTCCACCGTATTCTGTAGCATGTATCCAGAGCATGGCCCGCAAGCCCAGAATGACCGTATTTGTGAAAACGGATGTAGTCCTTGTGTTCCGAAATTCTGATATTCGCTGTCCTGCCTGTTTGGCCAAAGTAAGACAGTTTACAACTGCAAGGGACCTGGTAAACACCAGGTAGGTCTAGGGGAAGTGGTTGGTCTTTAGTGGAGCGGATAAGGGATGCCAATTTTCTGTAAGGTTTGTAACAGGAGGTCAGGTCATGTTTTTTTAAGATTTTGGTAATCTTTTCCGAGGTGCCTCGGATGTAGGGAATAGTGATGGATTTAGAGTAATCCTTGTTATGGACGGGGGGAGGGGGATCTGTGGTTTGTAGGTTCTAATATTTTTTTTTTGGATTTTTTTGGGGAGGGTAGCCATTGGCTATGAAAGTGTTGAGGATATGATTTAGTTCAGTGTTTAGGACCAAGTCGTTTGAACAGATTAGTTTAGCCCTGTTGTATAGTGTTTTCACTACTCCATATTGTTGTGAGGGGGGGGGGGGAATTGTTGGTGAATGTATCTGCCTGTATGGGTGGGTTTTCTGTAAACTGAGAAAACCAAGGTTCCATTAGGCTGGCGGGTGACTAGTGTGTCTAGGAAAGGGAGGCTGTTGTTTTCCTCTTTTTCCAGAGTGAATTTGATTCTGGGGTGTTGGTTGTTTAAGTGTGTTAAGGAGAGAAGTGTTTCAGAACCATGTGGCCAAATAGTGAACACATCATCAACGTAGCAAAGCCATATGGTTGGTTTTTGTGGGGCAGAGGCTAAGGCTTTTTCTTCAAAGGTCTCCATAAAGAAATTGGCCAAGGGTGGGGAGAGTGGTGAACCCATGGCTGTCCCCTCTATTTGTTTGTAGAATTTTCCCTGCCAAACGAAATAGCCCGAGTTCATTGTGAACTGAAATAAGGCTGAGATATCGGGAGAAAATTTAGCTTGGATTAGTTCTAAAGTTTCCTTGAGTGGGACATTTGTAAATAAAGAGGAGACATCAAAGCTGACCATTATGTCAGTATGTTGGAGTGTAAGGTTTTCTATGCTGGCATTGAAATGGGCTGAGTTTTTTTATGTGTGATGGTGTGTTGCCAGGATAGTGTGTGAGCTCTTTGGCCAAATGTTTAGCTAATTTGTATGTGGGGGTATCAATGCCATCCACTATGGGACGTAATGGCACATTTTCTTTGTGTATTTTTGGGAGTCTGTAAATACGGGGTGGGTATAGAATTAAACGGCTTTAATCTGTTGGAAACTTCCACAGGCCAAGAAGTGACTGTCTTAAGGAGCCTGTGAAGTTTTCTAATCTGAGAGTTGGTGGGATTGTAATTGATAGGGAGTGGCCTGGTCTAATAGAATCCGATAGCCCGATCTAATAGAATGTAGCCTGTGTCCTTTCCAAAGCAAGACCACCAAAAACCAACATATCCAACAAGGAATATAAAGCTCTACAGGAAATGAAGAATAATAAAGAATTAGTTATCACCAAAGCAGATAAGGGAAATGCAACTGTAGTACTTAACCAAAAGGACTACACATGTAAGCTGAATGCTCTTGTATTAGATCGGCCACTTACCTCCCATCAATTACAATTCCACCAACTCTCAGATTAGAAAACTTCACAGGCTCCTTAAGAGAGTCACTTCTTGGCCTGTAGAAGTTACCAACAGATTAAAGCTATTTAATTAATTCTATACCCCCCGTATTTACGGACTCCCAAAAATACACAAAGAAAATGTGCCATTACGTCCCATAGTGGATGGCATTGATTCTCCCACATACAAATTAGCTAAACATTTGGCCAAAGAGCTCACACACTATACTGGCAACACACCATCACACATAAAAAACTCAGCCCATTTCAAAGCCAGCATAGAAAATCTTACACTCCAACATACTGACATAATGGTCAGCTTTGATGTCTCTTTTTTATTTACAAATGTCCCACTCAAGGAAATTTTAGAACTAATCCAAGCTAAATTTTCTCCCGATATCTCAGCCTTATTTCAGTTCACAATGAACTCGGGCTATTTCGTTTGGCAGGGAAAATTCTACAAACAAATAGAGGGGACAGCCATGGGTTCACCACTCTCCCCACCCTTGGCCAATTTCTTTATGGAGACCTTTGAAGAAAAAGCCTTAGCCTCTGCCCCACAAAAACCAACCATATGGCTTCGCTACGTTGATGATGTGTTTGCTATTTGGCCACATGGCTCTGAAACACTTCTCTCCTTCTTAACACACTTAAACAACCAACACCCCAGAATCAAATTCACTCTGGAAAAAGAGGAAAACAACAGCCTCCCTTTCCTAGACACATTAGTCACCCGCCAGCCTAATGGAACCTTGGTTTTCTCAGTTTACAGAAAACCCACCCATACAGGCAGATACATTCACCAACAATCCCACTCACCCCCTCACAACAATATGGAGTAGTGAAAACACTATACAACAGGGCTAAACTAATCTGTTCAAACGACTTGGCCCTAAACACTGAACTAAATCACATCCTCAACACTTTCTCAGCCAATGGCTACCCTCCCCAAAAAAATCCAAAAAAAAAATATTAGAACCTACAAACCACACATCCCCCTCCCCCCCTCCATAACAAGGATTACTCTAAATCCATCACTATTCCCTACATCCGAGGCACCTCGGAAAAGATTACCAAAATCTTAAAAAAACATGACCTGACCTCCTGTTACAAACCTTACAGAAAATTGGCATCCCTTATCCGCTCCACTAAAGACCAACCACTTCCCCTAGACCTACCTGGTGTTTACCAGGTCCCTTGCAGTTGTAAACTGTCTTACTTTGGCCAAACAGGCAGGACAGCGAATATCAGAATTTCGGAACACAAGGACTACATCCGTTTTCACAAATATGGTCATTCTGGGCTTGCGGACCATGCTCTGGATACACGCCACAGAATACGGTGGAAGAAAGCTACAGTGATACACCGTAGCAAATACAAATTTGAAAGACTCTTTATGGAATCAGCCTCAGCCCTAAGAAATTCTCCAAACCTCAACAAATTTGGTTGTATGCGACTGCCCCAAATTTGGGAGGCCTACATCAGCAGACCTTCAGCCCAACGGCCAAGAACACCTACTTAGCCCGCTAGAGGGCACCATCAGGACTGTTAGGAGAACAATAGCTTCATCTCTTCATTCCCAGTTTCTGTGTTGTAGTGCCTACGTGCACGTAACTTTTTTGTAAGTTCCTTTAGAAGATGGCAACGTGACGTTACCGAAATATCGGAAAATATTTATTAAAGTTTAATTTAATTTATATCCTTAACTACGTTGTTTTAATAATGCATTCATAATTAGTATTCCACAATCCTGATATCATTTTTAACACTCTACTTTGTACTCTTTCTAATATATCAGAATCACAACAGAAACCAGGCAAGCAGACCTGCGCACAATAGTCCAAGTGAGGTCTTATCAATGCCTTGTAAAAAGGCAAAATAACATCCTCATCTTTACATGTGAATGTTAGTTTCAGCATTGCAATTATCTTTTGAGTTGTATTTGCAATCTTTGCCACATAGCCTCTGAACTTCCGATCTATTAACAATCCAAGATCCCTAGACGCAGTTTCTTCTAGCATAATCCAATCAATATAATACGACATTGGATCTCTAATCACGCTGAACTGAATGACTTTACATTCACTGACATTGAACTGACACCCACTTAACCATGCCCACAATTCCAGCCTATTCAAATCATTCTGCAAGTACTACATATCAGCAGCATTCCTGATCACCCTACTTATCTTTGCATCATCAGCAAATAGCCGATGATGAATTTAAGCTGTATGTCACTTGTCGAATCTTTCCCAGTATCATTAATGTAGAGATTGAATAACATTAGACCAAGCACTGATCCCTGTGGTACACCACTAGTTACCTTAAATCTGGCAGACTCACATCTCCCATATAGCACTTTTTGATATGTCAGTCAGCCATCCTCTTATCCATGCTAATATTCTATAACCCAAACCCATTTTCTCCAATTTATGCAGCAGTCTGCCATGCTCTATTCTGTCAAAAGCCTTAGCAAAATACAAAAGTATCATAGATTATCCATTTCCCTCATCTGGTTCAATGGTAACATTGTTATAGAATGTGAGCAAGTTTCTAAAACTTGACCTTCCCTTAGTAAACCCATCTTGTTCACTGCCAACCCATTTCTGAATGCGAGCCCTAATCAATTTTTCCAAAATCTTCACCACCACTCCTGATATACTAATTGGTCAACAGTTGGATACATCAGTCCTTGTGCCACCCTTGTGCAATGGAATTACCATACATTCCTTCAATTTCTGCAGAATCTTCCCTGTTCTGAAACTCATGAAACAACATGGTCAAAGGAATGGCCAATTCAGTTGAACACTCTTTTAGCACATGTGCTGATATCCCATCAGTCCCTATTGCTGAATTCTTATTCAATTTGTGCAACAGTTCTAATACCTCGTCCTAATACACCTACGTTTCTTAATCTAGTGAAGAGGTAACAGTGAGCTCAATGTTGCGTACACCAGGTTGATAGCTTTTAATAAAATATGCACTCATTAAATGAACAACTTCAATCTGCATCTGTAACCCTCATGCCATCGGGATTTAGAAGAGTTATTCTTTCATATTCATTCTTTCTTTTACTTGCAGCATATCAATGGAATTCTTGTGGGTTGTCTTTAGCACGCAGAGTCAGTTTCTTTTCATACTCAGACTTTGCTTTCTAAACAACAGTTGCGACTATTCTAGCCTGCTACTTATAACATTCATAAGAGACGTCATCCTTATGCACACGGTATTCCTTCCACATTGTCCTTTTTTTTTACGAATCTCTTGCTTAACAAGATTACACATCCATTTGACTCCTACCCTATTTATTCTTCGAACTCTCGGGATACACTCTGATCTAGCATCATTTAAGTATTGTTTAAATGCTTCCCATGCACTGTCGATATGCTTCCCATCCATCAACCGAACCCATTCTACTGAACTCACTATACTCCTCAGTAGGTCATAATTAACTGCTTTTTAGTTGAGTATGTAAACTTTTCTGAATGGAACATTCATAAACTTAGTCACTTCCCAAGTGAGTACCGCATGATCACTGTCAGCAACCGAGGCAGAATACTTACGTCTTTAACTGAAACACCCTCTGACACTATAATATAATCTAACACTCTTGCTCTAGAGTTCCTTCTGTCACATGCTGTTTGAGGAAGTTGTCCCCCAACAGCTCAATAAATGCATTTTCATTCTTCTCATGAAATTCTACTGCTACTCAATCAAAATTTGGATAATTAAAGTCCCCATTATGATTACTCTTTTTGTGCTCATCTTTTCTATTTGGTGATGCATTTCTTCATCACTAGCAACCGATCCACCAGGTCTGTAACAACACCCCACTATGTAAATGATCTTGTTAGATTCCACCTCACATCAGATAGCTTCAAACTCACTGCCACATGAAATACTGTTAGTAGTAGTACTACAATCATAGGTTGGATTCAAGTCATCCGATAACATTAGCAGCACTACCCCCCCCCTTCCTTTCCTATCCTCTCTATCCCTCCTTAAAATACTGTACCCTTGACACTCGATACCAGTTAGGTCTGATTCTGACAGACAAGTCTCACTAATACCTACAATCTGAGGTCACAACATATTGACTAAGGCAACAAACTCTATTCCTTTGTCTCTGATACTCCTAGCATTTGTGTATAGACATAATAATCTACCTGTTTGTTCTTTTATATTATCTTGTTTGCAGTCTACCTGACACAGTTGGACAACTTGCATATCTCTATTCTTCTCTAATGCCTTAGATATGTAAACATCTTTGCACACATTTGATGGGTCTGAACTGAATAAACACAAACCGGAAATCGTTCTCTCCTCATCAACATTTCTATGACAGAGCCCATTCCTGTCATTAACACAGTTATATAACATTGTCATTCTTACATTCACACCATTCCTCCCTTTATAATTTAGTTTCCTTGACTCTCTCTGTTAGGGCTCATACCAGTTATTAGTTATAATAATAATAATAGTAATAATAACAATAAAGTCAATACCATCCTGTTTAGTGGAGGATTGAACAAAGGCCATGTTTTGCATATGGAGAAAAAAAAAAGATTCCAGATTATCTATCCCTTATACCCCATCCATGATATAAATGTACTTTAGGATTCCAACCATTCATGGGTGGAATTATTATAAAATTATGTAATTAACTTTTATTCCACACTACACTATTCTAAAAGCGACAAAACGCTTACAATTCAAAATTTCAGTCTCTCTCTCTCTGTGTACATATATATATACATATACTAATAGAGAGAGAGACTGGCTACTTTTTATTATTATCCAGGCCTGCATGGAGTCAAAAAAATTCATCGTGGGAGGTTGTTTTTAGGGAACACAAAGTTTATCATACCACTCCTTGAACTCATTGACCGTTCCTGCTCCAACCACTCTCTCAGGCAATGCATTCCAAGGTTCAACCACCCTCCACGCTAAGAAACCACTCCTCACCCTCTTGTGCACAGCCTCCTTTTGTAACTTCCAGGGATGGCCCCCTTGTTATCGCTCCTTCCCGCCGTTCAACCAAGTGAAAGAACTCTCCAATGTCTACCCTGTAACTGCCTCTCAACAGTTTAAAAGTCTCTTTAATTCTTTATTTGAATAGCATTAATGAAAGAAGCTTAACATAAATTTCATTACCCAGTATTTAGATATTCCATGAATTAGGAGAAACAGGAATGGCAATTCTATCTTCTCTCAAAACTTTAATTAATAGTTCATAGCAAACAATGACTAATGGTAATCGACTTGTGATGTATAAATAGCACTTAGGTTTATTCTATCAAGGCTTAACTCATTAACTCACTCAAGAAAACTGCAACACACAACTAATGGTATAAATTAAAGATACCAAGAAATTATATACTTGGTTTAATCCTTTATCCAAGTGTAAGCAAACAAAGTTTGCACCTGAAATATTATCAGGACTGGAGCAACTTGTATATAGAAGGTAATGACTTCACATCACTTACCTTAGCATCCCATAATGCAAAACACATATCCTTATGGGTATGTATAAAGCTATGCATTATGGGAAGGGTCACTACCCAGACCAGTTTCGACCTTAATTGAGGTCTCGTCAGTAAGAGAGCCAGACCCAGAGATGATACTAAGGTTGAAGTAATGCCGAAGTCATATTTCCATATATGAGTAGCCAAAAGGTGTTACACCTTATTATTAAAATACCCTGGATTAGAGATAGATGTTGGAAGTTTTTTCCACTTGGTTATACTATAAATTAAAGAAACCAAGAAATTATGTCACACCTTATTAAAATACTCTGGATTAGAGACAGACATTGCAAATTTTTCCACTTGGTTATAATATAAATTAAAGATACCAAGAAATTATATACTTGGTTTAATCCTATATCCAAATGTAAGCAAACAAAGTTTGCGCCTGAAATATAATCAGAACTGGGGCAACAACATCATCTCTAATCCAGAGAGTATTTTAATAATAAGGTGTGACACCTTTTGGCTACTCGTATATGGAAATATGACTTTGGCATTACTTCAACCTTAGTATCATCTCTGGGTATGGCTCTCTCACTGACGAGACTTCAATAAAGGTTGAAACTCGTCTGGGTAGTGACCCTTCCCATAATGCATAGCATTATACATACCCATAAGGATATGTGTTTTGCATTATCAGATGCTAAGGCAAGTGACATGAAGTCATTACCTTCTATATACAAGTTGCTCCATTCTTGATTATATTTCAGGTGCAAACTTTGTTTGCTTCTATTTGGATAATACAAGAGACAGTATGCATAAACAAATTGATGAAATGAGTGGAAGGAGGGTAATTATTATGGGGGATTTCAACTATGGTAACAGTGATTGGAAGGAGAAGAGGACACATGTGAGGAAGGAAATGGATTTTATTCAATTATTAAGGGATAACTATCTAAGACAGCATGTAGTTGAAAATACTAGGGGCTTGAGAGTGCTTGACCTGGTAATAGCATCTGAGAATTTGACTGTAATGAATATGACCATGCTGCTACCTATTGGTGAGAGTGATCATAAGGTCTTGACCTGGGCGGTAGCTAAAGGTGTGGAATTTTCGATTAAGACAAGGTATACGTGGAATTACCATGCTGGCAAGCTTAGGAGATTGCTTGGATCAGTGCCATGGCATGTCAAACTGCAAGGGCTGGATGTCGATAGAGCATAGGAAATGGTCAAGGAGCATTTACAGGAGGTTATGGCTGATTGTATACCTAGGGTTCGAATAGTAAAACAAGTAGGGGTTAAATGGATGAATAACACCATTAAGCTTGAGCTTAATGGTGTTATTCATCCATTTAACCCCTCCTCTTTTTAATTCATCCATTAAAAAAGCAAAAGCGGATTATGAAAGGAAACTAGCTATGCAAGCTTAAGAGAATCCCAAACAGTTCTTTCAATATGCTGCAAGCAAAAAAAACTGTACATGGCAGAATGATTTTAAGGAATGACAATGGTAAGGAGATCACTGAATCAGTCGATATAGTGGAATTACTGAGCGAGCACTTTGCAAGAGTATATCATCCAGGTGGTGACATTGAAAAAATGAAGCAACCATTAGTTTATATGGGAATTGTGATGAATGAAGTGGAGGTGAATAGTATATTACCTTAATAGGGGATTGGATGGTATAGCAGCACGGGTCTTACGTGAAGCGACTAAAGAATTATCGATGCCCTTGACCATGTTGTTTAATCTGAGTCTCAGGTCTGGTTTAGTCCCGAAGGTGTGGAATGAGGGGAAAATAGTTCCACTGCATAAAGGAGGATCCAAGACTACTGTTGCAAATTACTGACTGATCAGCATATTAGGAGTCGTTATAAAGGTCTTGGAGAAAGTAGTCAAGGGAAAAATACAGGAATGGATTGATGAAAATGAGATACTGTACGGGGGACAGCATGGCTTTGTGAAGGGTAGATCATACCTCAGTAACTTGCTCAAGTTTTAGAACACAGTGACGGCTGAACTGGATAAGGGTAATGGGTTTACACTGATACTGCTGGACCTGGCTAAGGCCTTTGACAGGATATCACATGGAATTCTAATCCGCAAACTACAACATATGGGAATGGATATAGGGTTGGTGAGATGGATAGGTGAATGCTTGATGGAGAGATATCAGAGAGTAGTTTATTCAGGAGTAGAGTCCAAAAGACGGCCTGTGACTAGTAGTGTGCCGCAGGGTTCTGTTCTTGGACCACTGCTGTTTAATTTGTTCATTAACAATATAGGGAAGGATCTAAGAGGAACACTTCATTTGTTCGCTGATGATGCAAAGTTTGGAAGGGCAATAGTGAATGCAGAAGATGTCAAAATCTTGCAGGACAACAAAATCCTGCAAAATCTTGCAGGTCTGGTGGTGGGAGAACTAGGGGACATTAATGGAAGCTGGGCAAGAGTGTGGTTAGCAAGGGTGTTAGAGCTGGGTTCTTTACTTTTAGAGTGATAAATGATTGGAATAAGCTGCCAGAGCCTGTTGTGGGTCTTATGACGGTGAGTGTGTTCAAGGCAAGATATGATAGATACTGTGAGAATGTCGTACAGTTGTGTGGACCTGATGTTTAGGGCCTCCCTCGATTAGTCTGACTCCCTGGAGTCGCCCGTAATAATAATAAAGGATTAAACCAAGTATATAATTTCTTGGTATCTTTAATTTATAGTATAACTAAGTGGAAAAACTTCCAATACAACTAATAGAATTGGTATACCTGATACACCAAAATATTCACTATCCAGAGAAAAGAAAAACTTAACAATACTAAGGCCTATTCTTACCATATAACTACCAAAATAAATAACACCAAAAGTACCTCTTTCGTTTGAAGCTTTGTATATCCGACAATCAAACGTAAAGTTAAATAACCATGCTCAAGTATCACAGTTCCAACCTTTTCCACTATTTCTCCAAATTTTTCTCGTAATAATATTCCGCACAGGTCAATTGTAATTTTAGACATCTTGTTTATTTGATAAATAACCCATATATTTATTTATTTAGGCATGCAGAAGGCTGCATTAATATCCTCATTTTAAACTTTTGAAAATTGTTTTATACAATTTCTCAGTGAATATAAATAAAAACACGAAGCATTCAAAACTTAACTTAGTAGACCGGTACGTTAAATTAATACCATGTGCTCACACACGTGTACACTATTCAGAGGAATGTAGTGAGAGGGCGCGATATACTTCGGAAGCAGAAGTTACCACTCAAAGCCATAGTTACGTTTTCTCAAAAAATTAGTATAACTGCATGTATCCAAAGAGGTTCTTTTTACCTATGCTTATACATAGATACCGCGAGGTTAGCCTAGCGGCTGTGCGCTTCGCAACCATATGACTGGGGAAGGAATGTCCTAGGCTCGATTCCCGTCGAAGACATAAGGAATTTGAGGTTCTACCTCAGCCATAGCCAAGTTAGCCGGTCTTGGGCGCTGGCAGTAGGGTTTTTTCGTCAGTTTTTCATTTTTTCTGGCGTTTTTCATCCCGCAAGAAGGCAAACCGGCCCGGTGAACACACACGGATCTACAGCCATAAATACTTAACCCCCACGAGGGGGGTTCAACTCGCCCCAATAGGGACGGGGGAGAATAATGGAGGAAACTCCATACGAATAAATAAATAAAATACATACATTAAAAAAAAAAAGAAAAGAAAGAAAGAAATGTAATATTCTATCGTGGATTTTTAATAGCGAAGTAAAAAGACGAAACCTCATATAAAAATGGGAAAACAAACAAAAAAATGTATCAAGCATGAAAATTGTATTTTTTCTTTTTTCCAATTTCATTCATATATGTTACAATATTTTAGACGTTTACTAGAAAGACCTACTCGTGTGTGCAAATAAAACTTTTATTTTAATCCTGACATCTAGTTTGTGTTAACATTCAACATAAACAAACTAGAAGAACTTTTTCTCATCTTTTTTAACTGATTCCCTACTTAGTCGTTCACTTGCACGCAGCCTCTTTTTTTTCTTCCAATAACTCGGGTTTTTCGTCCCGTAAACTCAACAAAATTAACTGTAGAATCAGGGCCGTCACCAGATTAGATTGTGCCCTGAGGCAAACAATTAAATACCGCCCCTCATGGATTATAAGACAAAAATATGAGAAAATCATCTCTAATTGCTATTTTTTTAATTAAAAGACAAACATTAATGCAAAAGAATTACATTATAATATTAATCAAATGTTTGCTCTTCGGGGATACCGCACAATAAAACTGTTTACCAGCTTTTCTAAATTTAAATTATGAGCTATGTCTGCCTCTATCGATATAGTTGCTAGACCATCCAATCTTTCTTTGGTCATTGCTGTTCGTAAATAATTTTTAATGAGTTTAAGCATGGAAAAACGTCTTTCCGCACTTGTTACTAACAGGAATTGTTAACAATATCCTTAGGGTGGTGATTACGTTGGGATAAATTTATACATAGTTGCTAGACCGTGAAATCTTTCTTGGGTCATTGCTGTTCGCAAATAATTTTTCATGAGTTTAAGCATGGAAAAACGTCTTTCCGCACTTGCTACGCTAACAGAAATTGTTAACAATATCCTTAGGGTGGTGGTTATGTTGGGATAAATTTTTACAAGATTTTTGTTATATATATCATCATCATCAGTTGCATCAGTCTTGGGACTGGTAGCTCAGCAGCAATTTCCTCCATTCCACTCTGTCACTGGCTTTCTTCTTAACCTCCTGGTAACTCCTCAAACCCGTGCTGTCTTTGACTTGGTCAAAAAAGCTTTTCCTTGGTTTGCCTCTTCTTCTTTTCCCCTCTATTTTGCCTTCAGTTATTCTTTTCACAAGTCCATCATGTTGAAGTATATGTCCAAACCACCTGTCCCTTCTAATTTTGATCGATTTTATTAGAGTTCGATTTTATTAGAGATTTTAATCTGTCCATTTTGATTTTTGTAAATTTCATAAATTATTTTCCTATCCCTCAAATCTATGCCGATACATCCCTGGTAACTCCTCAAACCCGTGCTGTCTTTGACTTGGTCAAAAAAGCTTTTCCTTGGTTTGCCTCTTCTTCTTTTCCCCTCTATTTTGCCTTCAGTTATTCTTTTCACAAGTCCATCATGTTGAAGTATATGTCCAAACCACCTGTCCCTTCTAATTTTGATCGATTTTATTAGAGTTCTTGTTTCGTTTATCTTTCTCAGGACTTATTGGTTTGAATTTTTTCTGTCCATTTTATTTTGTTCATGCGACGCCAGCACCACATTTCAAAAGCCTCCAATCTTCTTACATCTTCTCTGCCTAGAATCCAGTTTCACACGCATACAGTGCAATACAACATATCAATGTCTTTACTATTTTTTTTTCAATTGTAGGTTGAGGTTTCCTGTTAAAATGCTTTTCATCTTAGAGAATTGGGCTTTTGCGTTGTTTATTCTTGATCTTATGTCTTCTCTTGTTCTGCCATCTTCTGTTATTAGGCATCTTAAACAATTAAAGCTTTTCACTTGTTTTATTTGTTCCCCACTGATGTCCATATGCTCAGTATTGATAGGGATTTTGCCTGCACAATGATTTTAGTTTTATCTGTGCTGATTTTCATTTTATATTTTTCAAGGTTATTATTTAGTAATTCTAGCATTGTTTTTAACGTTCTTCTGTTTTCTACTACAAGGGCTATGTCATCAGCAAATCTTATACTCATGACTTGCTCACCATTTATCTTTATGCCACTATTTATTTTATCTTTAGTTTCCAGAATGGCCTTTTCAATATAGAAATTAAATAAAAGTGGTGAAAGTACTGTATACATCCTTGTCTTACTCCACTCCTGATATTTATTATTTTCTCCTTATTGATTTTATTATCTATTCTATTATTCTATTCTATTCTATTCTATTATTCTATTCTATTCTATTATTCTATTCTATTCTATTATGATTCTATTATTATTTTCTCCTTATTGATATGATTTTAATCTGTCCATTTTGATTTTTGTAAATTTCATAAATTATTTTCCTATCCCTCAAATCTATGCCGATATTAGTTAGACAATTTAGGAGTATTTGCTGGTTTACTTTATCAAACGCTATCTCTAAATCAAGGAAGCAAATGTATGTATTTTGACTAAGTTCTAATCTTCTCTCTATTATTGATCTTATACAGAGTATTGCCTCTCTTGTTTCTTTATTCTTTCTGAATCCAAATTGGTCTTCATCCAATAGACAATCTATTTTTGAATAAATTCCATTTTGAAAAATTTTTAGCAGAATTTTGCTAACATGTGGGATTAAAGCTATTGTTCTAAATTGGCTGCATTTGTTTGCATTATTCTTTTTTTTGGTATTAGTATTATGGTTGATTTCATAAACTCCTTTGGTATTTCTCCTCTATCATAGATTTGGGCTATTAATTGATAGAGTAAGGTTTTTTTTGTCTCATTACCTAGATTTTGTAGCACTTCTATAGGAATATTGTCTACACCTGGACTTTTTCCATTACTCATTTCGGACAGTGCTTTATCAAATTCTTCTCGCATTGTTGGGGGTCCTAGATTATCTTCATTTTGATTTTCTATGCTGATATCAACATTAAGTTGGTCGCCATTATAGAGATTTTCAAGATAATTCTTCCATTCCATTAATATATATCCTCAGATTCTATTAGTAATTTTCCATTTTCATTTTTGATGGCATTGTTTTTGCTGTTCTTATTAAATTTGAAAGTCAGTTTGTTAATTTCTTTATAGGCTTTCTCTGTGTTTTCTTTTTTAAATAATTCATTTATTAATACACTGTTCTTCCAGGTATTCTTTTTTGGCTTGTCTACATTTTCTTGTAATTTGATTTTTAAGATATATGTATTTCGCCACATCTTCTTTAACAGCATTTTTATATTTTCTTCTTTCATCCATAAGGCCAAGTATTTCATCTGTTATCCATTCTTTTCTTTTTTCTTTTTCTGCATTTTTCAATAATTGAATTGATGAATTTGTAATTAACTCTTTAATCATATTCCATTGGTTTTCAATATTATTCTGACTATTTATGTTTTCTGGAATGTTATGATGAGTTGCCTCTTGGTATCCTCTCTTTACTTCTTTACTCTTTAATTTTTCAAGATTCCAACTTATTGGTTTGTATCTTTGGATTTGTTTCCTATGTTTCAGTTCTGTTTTCATTAAGACAAGGTTATGGTCTCTACTAATGTTGGCACCTGGATCGCTATTGCATTTTTTTATTTGGTTTCTGTATCTTTTCTTGAACAATATATAATCTATTTGATATCTATTTGAATCCCCAGATGTTTTCCAGGTATATCTTCTTCTTTTTGGAGCTTGAAATAGTGTATTTGCTATAACTAACTGTTTTTGTGTACAAATTCTATTAATTGCTTTCCTCTTTCATTCCTATGTCCAAGACCAAATCTTCCTGAAACATCATTGCTCTCTTCTCCCACTATAGCATTCCAATCTCCATTATTATTGTATTGTCTCTATCTTTAAAGCTGCTCCAGGTTTCTTCTATTTCTTCATCGCTATATTGTGATGTCGGGATGTAGACCATTATAATATTGTGGTTTACTGGTTCATTTTGAATGCTTATCGCCATGATTCCGTCACTCTATATATATATATGATAAAATTTAGTACGGACCACTTTTCTCTTGTATTATTTTTGAGAGAATTTTTACTTCTTAAAATAAATCTATTGCATCTACAACAGATGTTTCGCCACTGCTCAAAGCAATTTCTAAGTCTTTCCAAGCCTACAGTATCAAGATGCTGCTTCATAACTTCATCGAACAATAAGAAAAGTTCTACCATTTTTAGAAAATTTCCGTTGTTAGGATAAATTATAGAGAACGATCCCCGAAGCGCAAGAATTTGTGCTGCTATGCAACGGATTGTTGTAAATAATCGTATTAAAACTGCTTTCCAGCATTGTGTTTCATTGTCAAAAAGGTTTTGTTGGTCTGTATCAAACGTTTCAAATTTCAAATTTAACTGGATTGTCAATTCCTTCCCCTCAGAAAAACCACGAATATGGGATTGTGAAGTTTCATGCATTTGAAGTTTTCTGTTGTTATTTTTCCAATAATCGAAACCGCTTTTCGAAGTAAGGCCATTTTTTGCTCTGATGAAACAGGATTGAAAATTTTGCAGCAGAAACAGTAAAAGCAATGAACGTTTGAGAATTTTTAAGAATTTTTAAGCATTAATTATCCGAAAATTTTCTGCCTTGATCATGCAAAGGATATTTATTTAATCACCTTACCGGCCATTATGGGTCAAATACGCATCCTCATGCGATTCGTATCCATCACATATTTCAATGTAATATCAATGGTATAGCAATTTTAATATGCACTTCGCATCCATGATAATCTTGACGTCTTGGCTGGTAGCGTGGTTTTACTTGAATAGGACCTTTTTTATATACGTTCAATTCTAGTTTTGTCATCAAATTTCTCTGGCCAGTAATATGGATCAGTTTCAATAAAATAATCTTCATTTTTAATTGGATCATCTGTTCGTAATTTCTGTTTGTCGCTATCATCGTTTACCTGATCATTTTTGGAATCATCAACTGTTATGGAATCACCACAAATGGTTGTTACGTCAGTATCAATGGCTGATGCGGGAGAATCGTTGGTATTTGTGGATGATGATGTACAAGCTGCTCCAATGGCTGGTGCTGAAATTTTTATAACTTTTGGTGTAGGCTCTGTTGAAAACTCGTTCTCTTTGGTGTCTTTGTGAAATTCTATATGTGAAATGTCAAAATTCCAAATCTCCTTATATCACTTGTGCTTTCTTTACTTGCTCTTCCTTTTCCCCTTTTAGAGAAAAGCAGCTCCCAATAACTTTTTCTCTTTCAAATTATTCATCTAAATGAGAATAAATTTCGTATTGATAAAGTATTCTTCTTTTTCCTGTTAATTATTACTTTTGAGTTAAGTTATTTATTATTTTTAAGAGTTTTAAAACAATAAAATCTTATGTTAAAAAAATGTTTACTGCTGTCCAAAGAGCGATTTTGGCATTTTAGCAAAATGCGTCTCTGATTAGTATGCTTTTAATTTATAAACTACTAATCTTTAAAATTTTTTCTATCAAAAAATCCGAAAATAAGTACGCAATTAAAATCAAAGTCAAAAATTGTCGAAAGTCACTTAAACACAGAATACACAATACACTCAATATCTTTCACATTCCAAATTGAAATGACTGAAAAAAATGTAAGAAGTGCATATCACGCTGTTACCTCATCATTTTCAGAACATGATTCCTGTGTTTCAGACTAAATATTTGGATAAACCAGTTTTTCTCAAACTTCAGATATCCATGTATCCCTTCTTAAATTCTCTTTATTACCCTTATTACATTAAGTACCTTATCAAAATGCCATTATCAAAATAATATTAATAATAATAATAATTAATGAATAAATAAAATTATATTTCATTGTAAATGTCTGCTTTATTTGAATTTAGATGTGCATTTAAGCACAAAAATATGACTTTTTTTTAATAGAACAAAATTTATAAAGATACTGTACATTTTTATTAATATAAATAATTTATCATCAATGAGAGGAGTGAAATTGCTTATTTCTGTATTTGCTATATTGCTCTCCTTTGTGCGTTTTATAAATCCAGTCTTTAACCAATGATCTATACTAAAGAATATGAAAGCTAAAAAATATTACCGTATTAAAGCGTATATAACGCGCCTTTCTTTCCAAAATTTAAGCGAAAATTCGTAGTGCATGATATATGCTAGCATTTTCGGAAACTAAAGTTTTCAGAAAAATGAAAATGGGTATGACTTACCAAGAAGCTCCTATTCGCCATAACTTCTTTTGGCGTCGAGAGGGTTTCCTTGCGTGCACATCCAAGTTATATACTCAAATGGTGTCATCTTCTTTCTCATTATGTCAAGCAAAACATCAGTAATTTACAAGACTTGAGATACGTAATGAACAATCCTTAACAAATGACTAATGAGTAGTGAACGCTGTGCACGATGATAGGTCAGTAGAGAAAGCTCAGCTATGAAGAAGAGCATATGATTGAATCGGTATTAACAAAAGATCGCGAGGTCCAAAGAAAAACAAAGCAGACAATTGAGTTGAAATGCTTTTTCTCTTCAACGATTTCCGTATTATCTGAAATACATTCACTATATATTTATTAGTTTTAACACCTTCACGACGGGATAGTGTCAAGCAAAACAGTATGTTGCCAGTGCAACATGCGGTTCTGCTTGAGTCTATACAGCAGTTTCTGTGGGAAGGGAGATGTGATTCATTAGTTAGTGTCATTTTTATCCCAGTTGTCTCTAATTGCATTATTTGTTGAGAAATATATTACACAGTCTGCAAATGTCTGTGAACCTTATTCAGTGACATGATAAAATTAATTGTTTTTTTGTTTGTTTGTTTCTGTAGTATAGTTGATCTTGTGGAGGGAGTATTGTTTACTGCAGGGAGCAAGTTATCGCCCCAACGCCAACGTCGGGGCGATAGTAACTGGCAATTTGAGTAGGAGAATTCATGCATAATATAATTATATATCTACATTTATCTCTTATCGTGAGATTTTTATTTAATAAGGTCAAAGCACCTTATGGAAACTTTTTTTGGTAAAACATTTATAAGCCCTGTATTACTTAAACCTTGGTATTTCTAGGCGTGGCTCCCACTGATGAGACCTCAATAAAGGTCGAAACCAGTCTGGGTAGTGGCCCCTTGCCTTTAATGCATAACATCATACACCTCCTCAAGGAGATGTGCTTTGCATTAAGGGTAAATATTAAAAATAGTTATCAGATCTTATTCCACCTTTACCACGAGTTGCCTAAGATTTGCACTAGGTGCGGAGTCGCCCAGACTTGCAATACTTGCAGGCGCCAACTTGACTTACTTGTCTGTTTGCTTACTTGGGAAATGGAAATGGAACATATATATATATATATATATATAATATTCATCAAAGCTTGATTTGTTTCCTCAGCCTTAAGAAAAGGCTGGTTATATTCCACTAATTCGAGCCCTACCCAAGAGCCTATGAGTTGTGGAATTACTTTCTGAAAATGAAAGCTGTGCCTAACAAAGCGGCCTTTTGCAGCTGCCCTATTTTTAATCCATCTAAATCGAGTGCTTCTATATGTTTTTTTTTATTAAAGTTTTAGGGATGGTGCCTAAAGCATCTATTATTATGGGAACAACTTTCGTTTTCTTTTGCCAGATTCGTTCAACTTCGATTTGTAAATCCCGATATTTTGTAATTTTTTCATTTTCTTTGTTGTCAATCCGACTATCTTCTTTGTACCGATATTTCGATAAACGTAACACCCTTGTTTTCACTTTTTTCAACCACTGTAATATCGGGTGTATTACATTCCAAGCTTTTGTCAGTCTGAATTTTGAAATCCCAGAGAATATTAGCTTTTTCATTCTCAACCACTTTCAGGTGAACTTTATGCTTCCAGTAGTCTTTAGATACCTCAAACCCATACTTTTTACATAAATCCCAGTGGATTATCTTAGCTACGTTATCATGCCTTTTACGGTACTCAATTTGCGATTTTGCTGCATCCACTTATAATGTGATCTACCGTTTCTTCCTTTTCTTTACACAATCTACATTTACTGTCTTCTTGAATTTTTGTATTTTTGCCTTCATAACGTTGGATTTAATGGCCTGTTCTTGTGCTGCAAAAATTACCGACTCTGTTTCTTTCTTTAGTGCTCCATTTCTCACCCACTGCCAGGTCAAGTTGCTGTCAGCGGTCCTCTATGCTGTGAAGATATTTCCATGCAATGCCTTATTTTTCCATCTTTCGGTTCTCACTTTTACTTGGTTGGTTTTATATTCCAATTTTGTCTCCATGGGTTAAAATAAACCCTCTTTCCTTACCTCAATTAGAAATTTTTCCGTTGTTTGCTGCAGATAATCATTTAAATTTCGTTTTTCTTCTTCAATAACTTGCTTTACTTGCAATAATCCTCTACTTCCTTTTTTGCGTGACAGATATAGCCTATCAATGTCACTGTGAGGATTGAGGGCATGGTGCATTGTCATTAATTTTCGAGTTTTTCAATCTAAATCTTCCATCAGCTGGGTCCATTCAACAATGCCTGCTGAATATCTCAAATAGGTATGGCCCAGGTATTAATTGCTTTTATCAAATTTCCAGCATTAAGCATTGACTTAAGGAGTTTTCTTAATCGTCTTATGTATTCTGCTCTAGTTCTTTATTTGATCTTATTGTGCAGAAATTGTGATGCTTCTAAAATTCCCAAATATTTGGAGCTGTCTTCGAATTTTATTGCTTTGATTATTTCACCATTGAGCAGCTCGATTTCGTTCATATCTTCAAACTTTCCTCTTGTTATTCCAGCAATTTCACATTTGTCTAAGCCAAAATCCATTGATATATCTTGACTGAATATGTGTACAGTGTTTAGCAATGATCCGAATTCATTCTCTGATTTTGCATACAACTTCAGATCGTCCATGTATAAAATGTGAGATATCTTTATACTCTTTTGCACAGTTTGATAACCATGAGCAGTTTTATTTAAAATTCTAGTTAGGGGAATCAATGACAATATAAACAATAGAGGAGATAATGAGTCTCCTTGGAAGATGCCCCTTTTTATGTTTAGCTCTTCAATTTCTTCTCTATCTAGTTGTTTTCCAGTTTTTCATGCTGGATTGCAAAAATTTTTGCACGTTTTCGCTAATACCAAATAGTTCTGTGCATTTTAAAATCCAACTATGACGCACCGAATCAAACGCTTTTTTATAATCTATCCAGGCCATATGAAGGTTGGTTTTTCTACGTTTGCAATTTTTAAGAATCATTTAATCAATCAGCAATTGGTCTTTTGTGCCTCTTGAATTTTTGGTGTTACTTTTTTGTACAATTGGGAGAAGAGAATTTGCTTTAAGATAGCTGTATATTTTATGAGCTAGTATGCCTGTGAGTAGCTTAAAAGTTGTTGGCAGGCAGGTTATTGGTCGGAAGTTTTCTGCGTTTGGACCTTTTTCTTTATCCTTTATGACCAAAAACGTTTTCCCTGCTCTGAGCTACTCTTCTTTACATTTTACTTCTAAAACATCATTAAACTGGTTAGCGAGTCTTTCATGTAAGCCTGTTAGATATTTCAACCAGTAGCCATGTAATTCATCTTCCCAGGTGTTGACCAATTTTTTATTTTTTTAGCTTGCTTTTGAACCATTTCAGTTGTTATTTTCAGTTGGTCCATTTTTTGTTCTTGAGATTTGTTCGCAATTTGTTCAATCCATTTTGCCTTGTTATTGTGCCTCTTAGGGTTGTCCCATAGGTTTTTCCAGAATTTTAGGGTATTTCTTTGTCTCTGGTATTTATATTTTCTTTAAGGTTATCATGCCTGCAGCAATCAATTTTTTGTAAGACTGGTGCTGATTTGCGCGAAACATCGAATTTTGCTTGTACTGTTCAATGCGTGCACTGTATCTTCTTATTTTACCTGCAACTGCAACTATTTTTTGCTTCACTTCCTCTAATACTTCATCAATAGGTCGTGTTCCAGTGTTATATCTCTTTAAGAGGTTATTTCGGATTTTTGTGTTTTTCAGTTTCTTTTCCTTAAGTTTTTTCAAATTGCTCACGTCTGCTCTGAGTTTAAGAATTTTATTCTCCAGTCGATGCTTCCATTTTGGTTCCTGAGCCTTACTGCTTTTGGGTTCACTAATCTTATATCCTAATTCAGATGATACGACGCAGGCTATTGAGTACATAAGTTGATTCGTTTGCCCAATAGTTCCGGTAGGAATATCCCTTGCAGCTTTATTGGCCTCTTGTAGGAGTTCCTTCAGATTTTGTTGAGGTACTTGTCTCAATACTGGAAGCATAACTCGTTCCTGGTTGCTGTTCATTTGCTCGTAAATTTTTCATGCGAGTTCTTGTTCCTTATCTGATACCTTCCTTTCAACTATTTGTATATTTTCAAAATTTTCAGCACTCTGCACGTTGGAATCTGGTTCTGCTTCATTTATATTCTTAGTCACTTCAGGGTCAGTATGGTATCCTTTTACAGCTTAAGGTTTCAGTGCTTCCAGCTCAAGTTCACTAAATACCTTGCGTTTGATAATGAAGCTGCGTTACTGCAGCAGCCTTTCGAATGAAATTTTAGAATTTGGGTGTCGTTCAAGCCAAAGTTGGAACAATCGTTTCTGAAATCCCCTAACTGATGAGTGTAGAAGCACTGCATGACTTGTCTATTTTCAGACTTGCTCCACTTTTTTCTAGTAAATACTTTTTCGAGTTCTCTGGATCTTGCTCCTGTAGTCCATGTGTCACTGGCTGTCCTGGAAGCCTAACATCCAGTGCGGTCCTTGGTAAGCCGCGCAACGACAGATGTGGTATAGACTTCTGATTTGTCTTCACCATTTTTAACTGGAAGTGGGCAGGTGCATGAGATACAAAAATTGGTAAATAGGATAGAATCACCCCTAGCCCTTGAATACTCTAATAGCATTGGGGGAAGGAGAAAGGTGAAAAGAAATACAGAGGGAAAGAATTACAGACTGAAAAGATTAGGGAGCAGTCTACAGATAATATAACAGGTGTATATTACATGAAGTAAGGCATGGCCTAGCTTTAGGTGCCTCGGGTTCTCCATGCTCGTACTCACTAGAATGAGCCCTTGAGGATGTGTATATATATATATATATATATTCAAGATACTAAGTAATTTTATATAAACTTGGTTTTAATCCTATTTCCCAATTAAGCAAACAGACAAGAAAGTCAAGTTTGCGACTGTAAGTAGTGCAAGTCGAAGGCAACTCATGGTAGTCACAGTCGAGGCAGCTCGTGGTAAAGTTGTGATCACTTTTCTTAGTATTTTACCCTTAATCTAAAACTCATCCCCTTGCGAAGATGTATGATGCTAAAAATTAAAGGCAATGGTCACTACCCATACCTGTTTCGAACTTTATTGAGGTCTCTTCAGTGGGAGCCAGACCTGAAAATTTTAAGGATGAAGTAATGCAGAGCTCATGTGTATTTTACCAAAACAAGTCGCCACAAGGTGCTTTGACCTTATTAAATAAAATCTCAGGGTGAAAGATAGAAGTAGAAAGTTTTTTTGACTTGGGTATATTATGTATTCAAGATATCAGGTCTGCTCCCACTGAGGAGACCTCAATAAAGGTCGAAACCAGTATGGGTAGTGACCATTGCACTTAATGTTTACCTTCATACATTTCCGCAAGGGGATTTGTTTTCGATTAACGGGAAAATACTAAGAAAAGTGATCAGAGCTTATCCACCTTTACCACGAGGTGCGTTGCTGGCACTACCATGAGTTGCCTTGGACTTGTACTACTTCCAGGCGCAAATTTGTCCTTTTGTTTGTTTATTTGCTTACTTCGGAAATAGGATTTAAACCAAGTTTATATAAAATTATTTGGATTCTTGAATACATTATATACCCAAATTAAAAAACTTGCTACATACATATATATATATGCAGAAAGTCTGGATGAACCCGCACGTAGTGCAAGTCAAGGCAACTCGTGGCAAAGGTGGAATAAGCTCTGATCACTATTCTTAATATTTACCCTTAATGCAAAGCACATTTCCTGGAGAAGATGTATGATGCTATGTATTAAAGGCAAGGGGCCAATACCCAGACCGGTTTCGACGTTTACTGAGAGGTCTCAACAGTGGGAGCCAGGCTTAGAAATACCAAGATTTTAACATTAACAACATTAACATTTCTGGCTAGATGGGTGAAGTAAAAGTGCTTTTCATATTACCCTTTGTCTTGTAATGGAAGAACTTTGAATGGAGTGTTGGTGAGCTATATGCTCGCACATTGAGGGCAGTGAAGTTAGTTGCGTTCAGCTGAACTTAAAATAGATGTTGGTCTTTTAAATTTGTAGATTTCTTCTTCATTATATTCCGAGGCTTCCTTGATTAACGGGTTTGGATGGTTACTTGTCTTGGTAAAGAATTTCTCAGCTAGATTTATGAGAAAGGAAGAGATATAAGGGATATTAACTTCTCTATGGATCTGGATGTTTCTTATGAACCACGGGGCATCCAGAATCATCCTCAGGCACTTATTCTGTAGTCTCTGAAGTTTTAGAATGTTAGAATTTGCGGTGTGGCTCCAAGTGGGGATGCGTAAGTGATAACCGGTCTAATTACCATCTTGTAAATTGTTAATTTTTTTTGCATGTCCAGTTTACTTTGTCTGTTGATCATAGGGTAGAGCTGTGCTAAGACGTTGGATGTCTTTGAGGAAATGTAACTAATATGTTTGCTGAATAGGAGTTTACTATCAAGAATCATTCCAAGATATTTAACTTCAGTTTGCGATGGAATCTTTACTCCCAATAAATAAATATCCTCCATGGTATGGATTTTCTTTCTAGTAAACAGTATGGCTGAGCTTTTCTGGAGGTTAACTTGGATCCTCCAGTCTGCCATCCACTTTTCTAAAGTGTGTATGCTATTTTGTAGTCTTTTAGTTGCCAGTTTTGGGCTCAGTGAACTTGACATCAGTGCAGTATCATCAGCATATAATGCAGTGAATGTTGTTCTTGGGTTCAGAGGGATGTCTGCTACATAGATTGAAAACAGTAGAGGTGCCAGAAGAGATCCTTGAGGTACGCCTGCCGAGATCCTGCGTCTGGTCGAAACCGTTTCGCCTACCCTGACCTGCATGTATATTTCTTTCAGATAAGAATGTATTACCTTTATTAGTCTGACTGGGAAATTAAATTTTGTCAGTTTGTAGAGAAGACCTTGATGCCATACTTTATCAAACGCCTTCTCTGCGTCGATGAAGATGGCAGCTGTATTGAGTTTCCAGTTGAAACCTTTAGTCATAATTTCTACCAACCGGTGCACTTGTTGGGCTGTACTATGGGCCCTACGGAAGCCGAACTGTTCGTTAGGCAAAATTCCTAACTTATCTGTTTCTGCTTGGAATCTTGAGAGGATCACTTTCTCTGTTACCTTTCCGAGGCTGGATAATAGGCTTATGGGTCTGTAGCTTTCAGGAAGGTGAGCATTTTTTCCTGGCTTCTTCAATGGTATGATTGTGGCTGTTTTCCATGTAGAAGGGAAATGCTGGAATCTAAAGATGGCATTTGTAATGTTGACGAGATGGGACTATGGCCTTTATTGGAAGTAGTTTTACTATTCTGTTAGTTATGCCATCCAGTCCTGGAACTTTTCTATTGTTTAGATGGGAGATGATATTTATCATTTCTGTTGGATTTGTAGGAGTGATATGTTCTGAGTTGACAATGTTCTGTCTTAAGGTTGACCTAACATGACGATGAATCTTGTACATAAGGTTGACATTTAAATTAGTATACGATGGGTTGCACTGAGATTTTAGGTTATCTACTAGTGCTTTGGCTTCCTCTTCATCTTTGTGAACTGTCCCTTTCTTGGTTTGGATAGGGGGTATGAGTTGCTTTTTGGTGCGGATTGCTCTTAAGAATTTCCATACAGAATGATCTTCAGTATTAATGTTAGCTAATTTGGTTTCCCATTGATGGTTTCTGTGTTTTTGAAGAGCTTCTCGGACATGCCTGTTTAGATTGTTCAATACTTTTTTATCTTGTGGGGCTCTGGTATTGTGGTATCTCTTCCTGGCTCTATTTTTTTCTCTGATTAGGTCCATGATTTCTTCAGGGATACGGTTTGTTGGGTTGAAGACAGTTGATTGTCTGATTCATTCAATTGCTTTCTGAATTTGTATGGTTAAATTATTTATTGCTGTGTCAATCTGTTCCTTTTTACTGATATTGGGTACTGGACCAATATGATCGGGAAGAACCTTGGCTAACTTGTCCCATGGTATGAATTTGTGCAGAGGAGAGAACTGATCTGATGAACCTAGATTGAGCACTATGGGACTGTGGTCAGAAGATAATTCGTTGACTGATTCCAATTTGAATTGGTACCTTAAATTTTTAAAAATGAAAATGTCCAGCACATCCCAGCCACCCGAAGGGCTGAAATGGGTGTTAGTAGGTGAGTTGTACCAAGTAGCTTTGGTGTTAGTAGATGAGCTGTACCAAGATGTGTGTTTTGAGTTGAAGTCTCCTGCTATTATTATGTAGTCATTTGGACCAAGTATGGAGTCTAGATCTGTTGTCAGCAGAGGAATGCTTGGAGGGTTATATGCAGCATAGATCTTGAGACTCCCAGCATTGAAGGTATGTACCTGCACACCAGTCACCTCTAGGTTTACTGTTTTGGGCTTGTCTATTGTGTTATGATTCAAATAACTCTTTATATATATGGCTGTGCCTCCACCTCTTGTGCCAATTCTGTCTTTCTGTACATAGCGTATCCACGGATTTTTGGGTTATTAGCTGGTCTTAGGTGTGTTTCACCAATCAAGATGATATCAGCACTGAGACGAGTTGAACGTTCTTGTAGATCCAAAATCTTGTTCATCAATCCATTTGCATTCCATGCTATTATCTTAAGAGCTTTTGGTTTGAATTTATTATTCATGAGAGATGGCTGTTATAATGTTTTGAGAGCTTGGCAGGAATCTCTTTCTGGAAGATGTTGAGGGGCATGTCTTGCTGAATTCTTGCAGCATAGTGGCAAGTGAGGCTGTTAAAACGGATGTTATGTTGGAGCTTTCTAGCTCGAGAGATGTAGGAGGCTTAGTTCTTGCAGCCTCGGCATATGTTTTGGTCATGGTTGTTCCTTCTTGTGAGGAAGAAGGCAAGATGTTTCGGACTGGAAACACTTGTTTGGTTGCTTAAAACGTCTTTACGTGGCGGAACAAGATTGACTTTTGTTGGTCCTCGGTTTTTTGGATTGGAAAGGCATCCCTTGTAGCTGGGGGGATGAGGTCCTCTGCAGTTTGCACAGCATGCTGGAGTTGTGCGAGGTTTGGTGCAAGAGAGGGTCTGGTGTCCCTCGCCGAACTTCAAGCACCTTTAGGCTGCCTTACATAATTTTTGGGCATGTCCAAATCTTTGGCATCTATGACACTGACCTGCAGATGCTCTTTTCCTTAGAGGCTCAGTTGTAATTTTGAGACCGCATACTACAGTCAGTTCATAGATCTGCTTTTGTGTGTTGTTTATTTCCACCAGCACCAAAGGCATTAGCCTTTTATCTGCTCTGAGCATTCTGCTCGCTTTAACAGGGGACAGGCCCTGACTGGAGAGATCAATGGACACATCTTCAGGAGTGATACCTTCAGCTATCCCACGTAGAACAACTTTCAGGTTCTTTTCACTAGGTAAAGTGAAGGTGTGGTATGGGACGCTAGCTTTGTCCAGAAATCTGGTCATCTGTCTGTAATCCGAGACTGTAGAGGGTTGTATTTTATCTCCCTCATCTGTGTTTTTAGCCCATGAGAATGAGATGTTTTGCTCTCTTAGGGCTGATGAGATAGGGATCCATTTTTCTTTATCCCTTAATATGACTGGTGGTATCTTTTCTTTAGGACCATTTTGTGCTTCTATCCCTAATGTTTTGGGTTCTTCCACATTGGTGGAGATTTTCCTCTTCTTTTTCACCAATCGGAACTCTATATCAGTTTCCAAGGTTTGATGTCTGCTGTCTTGGGATGTAGCATCTTTCATACTCGGGGAGTGTGCTAAATCTGATTGCGTCTGAGTTATGGACTCTTCACTCATGTCAACCATATTATCCTCTGTGATTGCTGTGGAAGGAAATGTGTCAAAGAGCTTGACTTTTCCTGGCCAATTATCACTCAGCAGCTTTCCCAGTCTGAGGAATTCAAAGTAAACTTCCTCGAATTTGGCCTCATTTAGAAGTTTTGCCATGATAATATTCGGAAATAAGTCACGGATGGAGAAATAATAGAGATTACTCAAGTGTTCCGAGCAGGAAAAGATAATCCTGTGGACTTTTGAGGGTCCACTAGCAAATCCCGTAGACACACTAAGGTGTCTACCAGCAATAAGATGTGGCGATATAAAATACAACAATGGCAATACTAGCGGCAGTAGGCCTAGCGTATCGCCCTTTATCGCAGGAAGTAATTAACTGATATTATTAATGAATAAGCATAAATCTCTAAAAACATATCAGTCCAATTCACAATTCACCATCAAAAATACACGACACGAAACACTAACACGCGAGCCGCCATATTACTTCAGTCACTCTCATTTACCAAGATTTAACAATTGACAATTGACATTTATTCTTTAAGGGTGAAGCCAAATGCTTTTCATATTCCCCGCTATCTGTCGTGGTTACAGTGAGGGTAAAATTTACGAGCAGTTTGCTCGCCCTGAATGGGCATGGAGATTATGTATCGCTATAGGAGGCTAATATAGTATTTGGTCTTCTATATTTGAATATGTCCGTTGGCTCGTATGCTGGAGCTTGTTGAACCAAATCGTTGGGATGTGTGGACGTCTTTAGAAAAAATTTGGAAGCTAAGGATTGTAGATAAGAGAGAATATAGGGAATATTTGTGTCTCTGTGGATGTTGGCTGTTTCTAACATACCACGGAGCGTTCAAAATCATTCTCAAGCACTTGTTCTGAACTCACTGTATCTTAATAATGTTAGTATTAGAGGTGTGGCTCTAGGCTGGAGAGGCATAGGTGATTACAGGACGAATCGTCATCTGGTACAGCTCTAATTCTGTTGCTTAGTTTGCTATTTCTATTAATTAGCGGGTAGATCTGAGCTGTGGCTTTAGATGCTTTTGCACATGCAGACTTGATATGTTGGTTGAAAGATAGCTTTTTGTCGAGAATCACACCCAGGTAATTTGTTTCTTTCTGCCAGGGAATTTTAGTATTGATTAGTAACACATCTCCTGCAGGAGACATTGGCCTTTTTGAGAAAAGAACCGCTGAGCTTTTCAGGGGGTTGACTTCCAATCTCCACTTGGAGAACCAACCCTCCAGCTTTAGAAGATTTTCTTGAAGCTTTCTGGTAACGAAGTGGGGTCTGAGAGATCTTGTTAGTATTGCCGTATCGTCCGCATATAGTGCTAAACTGGAAGTCATCGGATTGTGTGGGATGTCTGACATGTATACAGAAAACAGCAATGGAGCTCGCAGAGATCCCTGCGGCACTCCAGCAAAGATATGGCTCTGGGACGATGTAGAACCGTTAATTTTAACTTGCATTGATCTATTCTGAAGATATGAACGGATGATGAACCATTGTTAGTGAGATACCGGCTGAGATAAGTTTGTGCAGGAGTCCAAAATGCCAGATTTTGTCAAATGCTTTAGATAGGTCTAGGAATACAGCTCCTGTGCACTGGCGGTTGTAGCTGGTGGTGATATATTCCACAATTCTGTGGATTTGATGGGTAGTACTATGGTGTTGTCGAAAACCAAACTGTTCTTTAGGGAGGATGTTTAGGTCATTTACTGAGGTTTGGAGTCGTGAGAGGATGACCTTCTCTGCAACCTTACCCAGATTGGAGATGAGACTGATTGGACGATAATTCTGCGGTAAGTGTGGGTCTTTGCCTGGCTTATGTATAGGAATCACATCAGCCATTTTCCAGGTGGAAGGAAAATAGTGAAGTCTTAAGATTGCATTTATTATACTGGTCAGATGCACTATAGCTTTTCGAGGCAGCAGCTTGATCACCCTGTTTGAGATGCTGTCTGGTCCAGGAGCTTTATTGTTCTTAAGTTTTTTAATAATATCATATCATTCAACAGGTGATGCGGGTGTAATATGATCAGCACTGGTATCCGGGAGGTTTAGTGCATGCCTAACTTGTCTGTGGATTTTGTACAGATGATTGAAATCAATGTTGTTATAAGAAGGTTTGCACTGATCCTCAAGATTTTTAAGTATGGCTTCTGCCTTATCTGCATCTGTGTGGACTAGGCCCTGGTTTAAGATTATACGGGGGAGGGATCTGTTTTTATTTTTGATGTTTCTCAGTAGGCCCCAGATAGAGTGATGAATAGGTGAGATAGAAGCTAACTTTTTATCCCGAACTTCGTTTCTATGTGTTTTAAGTGCATCTCTTACTGCTCCATTCAATCTGTTAAGCACTGTCTTATCCTGAGGTGCGCGAGTGTTATGAAATCTCTTCCTAGCTCTGCTCTTCTCTCTGATCAGGTCCATAATGTCCTCAGGCAAACGATCAGGCTTGGGAACAGGTTTCTGGAAGGTTGCAACCATTATAGCGGATTTAATCTGTTGGGTGAGGCTAGTCACTGCAGATTCCACATCTTCTGGTGTGCATATATGAGGGACGGGTCCTATTTGATCCCGAAGTGCTTTAGACAATCTCTCCCACGATATGCCTGATTGAGAAGGAGGAGACAGGCATTCTTGTTCTCCCAATTGCAGTAGAATTGGGTTGTGATCCGACGAGAGCTCGTTTAGTGATGTAAGGCTGTACTGTAGTTTAATGTCTTGCAGGATGGCTATATCCAGGATATCAGCAGTGCCAGGTGTACTGAGATGAGTTGGTTCGGTGGGTCCAGCCACAACAGCATGGTTTAATCCTGTGTAACTAGAAAGGATGCGCCCATTTTTGTTAGTAGATTTACTGTTCCAAGCAGGATGCTTTGCATT
This sequence comes from Typopeltis vanoorti, assembly GCF_054136105.1. Taxonomy (NCBI): domain Eukaryota; kingdom Metazoa; phylum Arthropoda; class Arachnida; order Uropygi; family Thelyphonidae; genus Typopeltis; species Typopeltis vanoorti. The sequence goes on along the minus strand of NC_143554.1, from coordinate 134,834,537 downwards.
GAGGTCTCCAGCAATGATGACCGGTCCTTTTACTCCAAGGATGGCATCCAGATCTGAGGTCAATAATGTCTTTAATGGAGGGTTGTATGCAGAAAAAATTTTGAGGTTACCAATTGAGTTTGTGAGAACATTGATTCCTGTGATTTCGAGGTTGGTGGTAGTAGGGTTGGTTATTGAGTGATGATTGATATAGTTTTTGATAAGGGTGGCTGTACCTCCACCTCTATACCCAAGCCTGTCGTTTCTGTAAATCTGATACCCTCTGATTTTCAGGGTGTCAGCAGGCCTCAGGTGAGTTTCATTAATTAGCAGTATATCTGGGTTGTATCTATTATTAAATTCCTGGATTTCTAACAGTTTGTTTTTTTATACCCTTGGCATTCCAACCGATAATCCTAAGAGAGTTTGGGACGATTTTTTTTCTATGCATCAGAGAGTGCAGATAATATCGATTGGGTTTGCTGTAGGAATCTTTTTGTGACACTTAAGGATGGATTTGAGTTGCTGAAATCCTGCAGCATGTTTGCAAGAGAAGAGGTGATAACAGCTGATAGATTTGAGTGTGGAATATTCCGGTTCTGGGTTTGTACTATCTGTTTGGAGCGGGCCATATCAGCATATGTTCTTACTTGATGTTGACGATTCGTTTTCTTAAGAGGCTCAGTTAATGATGGGCGAGCAGCTGTTGTCATGTTTTCACTCTTGGAGAACTGAGTAGCCTGAGCTTCAGGAACTCTCGCACTAGATGACGAGGTAGATTGATGACTTGGATCATTCCATCTGTTTTTGGGGTGATGTATACACCCTCTATAATTAGCAGGGTGAGGGCCCCCACAATTAACGCACTTAGCCGGGGTGGATTTTGGCTTGGCGCAGGTGTTCGTGGGGTGATTCTCGCCACATTTTAGGCATTTAAACTGAGCTTTGAATAGCTTCTGGGCATGGCCAAAGTTTTGGCATCGGTGGCACTGCCCAGAAGATGATTTCTTTCTCAATGGTTCTGGCGTGATTTTTGAGTCCACAGATTGATTTTAAATTATAAATGTCTTTGTAAATGTTATGAATTTCTACTAAAACTAAAGGCATAGGTGTCTTATTTGATCTAAACATTCTAGTGACCATTATGGGGGGTAGTTCCTGCAGGTTAAGGTCAGTAACTATTTCATCTGTGTCAATATCCTCGGAGACTCCTAGTAAGACTACTTTCAGATTTTTTTCGGAGGCATGTGAAAATGTGTGATATTGGGTTCCTCTAGTGTCCAGTTCCTTTGTAAGATTTCTATAGTCAGCCACCGTGGTGGACTGGATTCGTATTCCCTCGTCTGCATTTTTAGCAGACGTGTAACGAATCTGTGAATTAGCCATGATGGTTCTGAGTGATGTCCATCTCTGCTTTTCCCTTAGGATAATCGGTGGCACCTTTTCATTGGGGGAAACAGAGGGATCTGAAATGGGAACATCCTCGTCCATACCAACAACATTTGTTGACTCAGCAGCAAGAATTTTTCTCTTCTTACGTGCGTGGGTTTCTTCTTGATCAGAAGGATTAGAGGTAGGACAACTAGATTGAATATTCCTCCATTTGAGGGGAGTCTTCATTTTCCTAAACATCGACTTCAGGTGAGGAATACAAATTTAAGTAGCCGGGCCAATCCCGTTCAAACTCTTTGAGGAGCTTTTTAATAAAACTGAGTGCTAGCTTTTTATCGAGTGACTCGATAATAGTGTCGGGGTCAATCATGCTAGTAGGCCATGTCAGCTTGAACTTCTTTTGGAGTTTATCAATGAGTTCAAGAGCTGGCTCTTTATCGAGCAAATCAGTGAATACGTCTAGGTCAGGTACGCTCATATCGGTTTAACTGCGTATGTGCGTTAATAAAATATCCCGCAGGTCTGAAGACCTGCCAGCAGAAATTTTTGTAAAATATCCCGCAGCCGCAAAGGGCTGCCAGCAATATCAAGCATAGGCGTGTCAACCAGCAATAAGATGTTAAAATACAAAAACAATGGCGATACTAATGGTAGTAGGCCTAGCGTATCGCCTTTGTGAAGTCAGTTGACTTACCTGGATAAACCGGTATGGAAAATAAAATGCCTGTTTATGGCAGGAAGCAAATAATTGATATTACTAATGAATAAGCATAAATCTCTAAAAACTTATCAGTCAAATTTACAATTCACCATCAATAATACACGACACAAAACACTAACACGCGAGCCGCCATCTTCCATACAGAGTTTATAAGTATTCTACCAGAACAAGTTACCATAAGGTGTTTTAACGTTATTAAATAAAAATGTCAGGGTGAGAGATAGATGTTGAAAGTATTTTACCTTGGGTATAATGGATATAATAAATGTTAAAGATACCAAGTTATTTTAAACCTGATTTTACTCAATTTCCCATGTAAGCAAACAGACAAGTAAGTCAAGTTTGCGCCTGCAAGCATTGCAAGTCTGCCTTGACTTGCACTACGTGCGGAGTTACCCAGACTTGCAATACTTGCAGGCGCAAACTTGACTTACTTGTCTGTTTGCTTACTTGGGATTCAAACCAGGTTTAAAATGACTTGGTATCTTTAACGTGTATATATATCTATATATATATATAACGTGTATATATATCTATATATATTCATTTTTAATATAAACTGACTATAAACCCGAGAATTATAATAAATTGAGTTTTATTTGAAAACGCAACATGTTTCGTCGAGATTGACTTCATCAGGCGTTAAGAACATAGAAAGATATTAAAAGACACTGAAATAAACATTCAGACACTCTAAAGCTATACAATTATAACTTTATATAAGTATAGCTTTAGAGTGTCTTAATGTTTATTTCGGTATCTTTTCTTTTAATATCTTTCTATGTTCTTATCGCTATATATATATTATTCTATGTTCTATATATATATATATATATATATATATATATATATATATATATATATATATATATATATATATATATATATATATATATATATATATATATATATATATATATATATAGTTTTAATGACTTAGAAAACCGAGATAACTTATAAGATTTTAATGAGAATAATAATCATACTTACTTTTTCTGGATGTCCTGCTTACACGATGCTTTGAATGATTAAAAATCTCTATATACAGAAAACCTACTCATACCAATAGATATCTACATAATCTTTCTCATCATTTTCCGCCACAAAAACTTGGAACTATATCTACCTTAGGACATAGAGCATGCTCTCTCTTGAATGAACCAGATGAACTACAAAAAGAAATAAATCAGCTCTCTTTTATCTTTAAACAAAATGGATATTCTGAAAAAATGATTAAGAAATTTCTTCTGGATCCTCCTAGACAGTGCACAACAGAAATTATTAATTTTAAAGGTAGCATCGCCATCCCATACATTAGCACAGTCTCTAACAAATTAGCTAAAGTCCTTAAAAATACAACATCAGGACTTTCTTCACTACACTTCCTAAAATCCGTTCTCTAATCTGCCATCCAAAGCCTACTCATCACATCCTAAAATATCCAGGTGTATATAAATTATGGTGCGATTGAAATATCCCTTATTTTGGACAAACTAACAAATCTGTTGAACAACGAATAGAAGAGCATAAGAGAGACATCTCTTACAAAAGATCATATACAACTGAGTTATCCAGTCATGTTCTTTTTTCAAACAATCCCAATGATGATCAACAAAACCACTGCCACTCCGTGTGCTGGGATAGATCAGAAAATATTTTTCGATGTGATGATGAGTTTGAGAGAATAATTCTAGAATCAAGGTAAATCCTGCTGAATCCTGTCCACTTAAACAACAATTTGAGTTATAACATCCCAGATAGCCATGCTGCAGTTATTCAATATTGGCGTTCACGTGAGCCTGCACGCACACTTGCAATAAACAATGGCACGCCTGTTAGAACAACTTGAAAAATAAAACGTTTTTTATATATCAATTATGTTTGGCAATTTTTACCTGTAATTTCCAGTTTTTTTAGATACTTCAATGTTTATTACTATTCTCTTCCTTTATGAATACCTGATGAAGGCTATTATAAGCCGAAACTAGTTGTATTATTCTCATTAAAATCTTTATAAGTTATCTCGGTTTTTTAAGTCATTAAATCTATTTCTTAAAAATGTATCACAACAACCGAATAGAAGCCTATGATCACACACACACACACACACACACACACACACACACACACACACACACACACACACACACACACACACACACACACACACACACACACACACACACACACACACACACACACACACACACACACACACACACACACACACACACACACATATATATATCGTGACTAGTATTGACTCCGCTTGTAGACATTTTAAAAATTAATAATTATACTGACTAATAACACCGAGGAAGGTAAGACAACTTTAATATAACACGACTAGTTTCGTCGGAACGCCGACTTCTTCAGGTGTGTAAATAATAACAAAAACTGGGAAAACGATAAGGTAAAAACCGTGGACTTCTCAAATTAACAAAATAGGAATAGCAACAGTCATATCTGAACTGGTGTTCGCATGGCAGGACTTGCGTGAGTTGTAAGTGAGGGCAACTGATTCGAGAGCGCCAGAACTCAATCACTGCGCTGTTGGCATCAGGCAAACTGTTGCTTAAATTGTTGTTAATGTGTGATGGGTCCAGAACTATTTCTTTTGATTCTACGATACGTCTCTGAAGTTCGCCACCGCATTTATGGATACTGGTCGTAAGATTTCAATCTATCTGGTGTTGAAGCTCTTCTAGATTAGAGTTAGCAGAGAAACGAACATGACTGGAGAGTGCGCTTGCACAGGTTCTTTTGTAAGAAATGCCATGTTGGTGTTCCTCAAGATGTAGTGAAATAGACTTATTAGTCTGTCGATAATAAGGTTTACTGCAGTTACAGACGACTTTATAAACTCCTGGAAACGGAAGCTGCTTGTGGTTTGGTTTGGGGTTCCTCAGAAAAGAACAAAGCTTTGTTAGGGTGGTGAAGTAGGTTTCAATGTTGAATTTCGTCGTTATTTTTGCCAATTTAGGAGATAGAGCGCTTATGAATCGCAATTGGATGTGAGTAATAGGATTGAAGTTATCTTCTTGTCGTGGTTGGATACGTCGCTGTAGAGGTTTAGTGATGTTTCAATATACAGTCATCCCTCGACTTACGTCTGGGTTCCGTTCCATTCGGCAGGACGTAAGTCGATACATTAAAATAACAGACTTATAGGGGTTAGGGACTTAACCGTAATAAGTATACTGTCATTTAAATTTTTAAACCTTATTATAAAACTGTACTGTGTGTTACTGCCATCATAAAACAGCAGAACAATCAACCAAATCTTCCGCACACAATCACATCTTCATTACCTTCCCTGTGTGAACGATCAGTCCCTGGCTCCTCTAGTGTAACCTTTGTTTTTTGATGAAAATGTCCAATATGTTTTGCTTATTCCTCTTCTTCCTTTCATATAAATTTGTGCATAGCAAGCAAACGTATCATATACTTTCGTTTCTATTATTAAATAGCCTTCAACATTGGGGTCTATGTCTTCAGCTATTTTTAGAACATCGCTAACTGCAAAGAACATTTCTGCAAGACCCTTCACTGTAAATTGTTTAACTACCTCTTCATTTTCTCGTTTTTCCTCTTCTGCAACAATTTTTCCTTCAGTTCGACCAATTCTTCGTTTGTCGACTCTTCAGGGGAACTCTCTATTTGAATGATGTCGTCATCATTCACTACGAGATTCAGATTTTTGCTAGGCCCACTATTACAAATTCCAAAATCATGCACAAACATTTTGAATGTGTTTTTCCATATGCCACTCATACATTGAGAGGTCACTTCGTCCCAAGCCACAGCAATATTTTTAATAGCATGATAACTATTGAATGTTTTCCAGAATTGCATGAGAGTCTGGTCATTTCCTTCAGTATCAGAAACGGCTTGTGAAAAAGTTCTCCGTTGATAATAAGCCTTAAACACTACAAGAACTCCCTGCTCCATCGGTTGGATCGATGAAGTAGTGTTTGGAGAGAGAAACATAACCCTGAACTTGGTAAAGATCGCCGCTATAAGACGTACAAGACGGATGACCTGCAGCATTATACAGAATTAATAAAATTTTAAATCCTACATTTTCGTTCACACAATAGCTTTCTATTTCACTCGCATAACAGTTAATTAAGGCATCCTCAAACAATTTTTGAGTCACACACGTCTTCTTATTACTCCGATAATGAACAGGGAGTATGCTTCCTAATGTTTTTGAAGATTCGTGGATTCTCACTATGCCATATCACAAATGGTTTCAGTTTATATCCAGCCACATCCGTAACAGAATAGCAATACGGGCATTAAGAGCTTTGAAACTAGGCATATATTTTAGCTTTTTGTGGATGAAGGTCCGCTCGGGCATTTTTTCCGATATAAGGACGTCTCATCCATATTAAATTTTCCTTCGTAATAATTTTATCCAATTTTTGCACAAACTCCTTGGCAGCCTTCTCAGCACACACAGATTCCCATACATTTTCACACTATACAGCGCAAAATACTGCTTGAATCTCATGAACCAACCGGGAAGAAGCGTTGAATTCGCTTCTATTCGGGTTCTGCTTTCTTCTTCAACATGATGAAGAGACTTAGTGCCTTAGCGGTTATAGTCACATATGAGCTTTTGGTTAAGGTTCTCTATCAATGATGCAAGTAGCTTTTCCATATCACCGATAGGACCTTGTCGTTGCTTCGTCACTATCGTCGATTTAATGGAAGCAGATCCTTTCACAGCCTCTACAATTTTATCCTAATTTTTCAAAATGGTCGTCACTATAGAATGAGACCATCGGATGTAATGTGCGATCACACTGACAGGCTTACCAGCCTCATGTTGCTATCTAACTTGCAACTTCGTTTCGAGATCAATTGCTCACCTCTTTATATATATATATATATATATATATATATATATATATATATATATATATATATATATATATATATATATATATATATATATTAAAGTTACCAAGCAATTTTATAAGCTAGCTTTTTAATCCTTTTTCCCAAGTTAGCAAAGAGACAAGTGAGTCAAGTTTCGGCTGCACGTAGTGCAACACTAGGCAACTCGTTGTAAAGGTTGATTAAGCTCTGATCACTTTCCTTAGAATTTTCCCCTAATGCAAAGCGCATTTCCTTGCGGAGATGTATGATGCTATTAAGGTAATGGTAACCACCCAGACCAGTTTCGACCATTATTGAAGTCTCGTCAGGGGAAGCCAGACCTAAAAAATGCCGAAAAAAAAAATAATACAGAGCTTATATTTTACCTAAAAAAGTTGCCATAAGGTGTTTGACCTCATTAAATATCAATCTCAGGATGAGAGTACCTTACTCTCATTCCAAGTCAAAAAACTTTATAAATATATATATATATACTGTATATATATATATATATATATATATATATATATATATATATATATATTCAGATTTATATATACTGACTATAACCAAGACTAAAATAACAATTAAATTTATTCAAAACGCAACATGTTTCATCGGATTGTCCGACTTCTTCAGGCGTGGGAACATAGAAAGCAAGTAAACACTATAAGAAACATCGTATCACTATAAAATGACTATTATAAAATTCAGTTAGCTTTGAATTGTAGCTACAGTCCGTGTTGAAGTTCTATTGTTAAGTATTTGGTAAACTTTTTTATTTGGTAAACTAAGCGGTGTTTATTTGTAAAATATCTTGTTGCCCGTAATACGGCTGAACGAGCGTCCTTATTAAGCACCGCCGTGAGGCAGGCTGCCTCTATGCTACACCCTGTCGACGGTACTGTGTAGAATCAACTCTAATCCAGATCAATAATTTATTATTATTATTCGTGACATTTCCAAGGAGTCCTAGTACTCATCACGGGAGGACACCTATTGTACAACTCTCCGTCTCCACCACTACATCGAACCTCTACTACCAATCTTCTACATCAGCGCCATCTACTGCCCTCCAACACCACAGGTAATATTTTTTGTCTGTAAATTGCATGTGTTCTTTTTATTTTGATTATATCGCTGCACGATGAGGTATAATGCAAATATACTTAACTTCGAATCTTTTGTTAAGCTTAGAGGACAACATTTTCCGTTTATGCAATATGCCTTATAATATTTGAAATTCATACATTTGGTGTTTTATATGGTGATTCCTGTTCATGTATACATCAACAGAAATGTCATAATGTATTTTTTATGCATTTTGGAAGTGCTTCCTCTGAGAATTTTTCCACATATGTAGCAAGTGTGTGGAGAAATCTGCTCTGTTATTTGGTTCAAAACTGGTATTATGAATTTGGAGTTGATTATGGAATTTATTTCCCCTTGTTTCTATGTATGTTATTTAATATCCAATTGAACATGATGGAATATGTACAATTTTCAAATATGTGTTTTAATTACTCATATTTTAACGATGGGACTTCTGGTAGCTGCATGTTTTTAATATCATTGAATGGAGGAATCATATTTTGTAATTTTAAGATGGAGTCAACACCTACTGCTTATAGGTATTTGCCAGATGTTGGGATGTTTTCTTCTTTTTCTATGTACAGTGTTTTATGCTTGCAAACGAAGTAGCTTTTGGGAGTACAATATAAAATCTGCTTAATCAGATGCCAGGTTTCACATTGTTTTGTGCTTATTGGTTTCTATAGCAGGTTACTTTTTAGTTTCTTATCTTCTTCGTAAAAGTCTGTGTAGCACTGCCGAAATGTTATTTGCATCCATGGCTAAAGAATAAAGAATAAATCCAAAAGAAACACCATTTTAAGTTTGATTCTAGTCGACGTCTACTATTGGGATTTTTCTAAGCTTTCCTTCAATTCACATCAGACCTCCCAGCACTATTAAGTGTGTTTTTTTTACCTGAATACTCGGATTTTTCATTCCATGAACACATGAAATCATTCATGGTGATAGGACCTTTTCTGTAAATAATGTTATATATTGAAATGATGTCAGAGACCACTAGACGGGATTGTCTGCCATACTCTTTTAACTGTCATCCATTTTAAATAAGTATTTTTTACTTATTTTATTGCATATTATTACTAATTTTGAGATAAATATATCTGATTACCTAAGGGCAAAGTGAGGCTGCCCTAGTTTCCAAAACATTAGACATGTGTAAGACAGTCTTGCTTATTCTCTTTGGGAATAAATGATTTTTGCAGAATTTTTCCATATTAAAATAGGAGCAAGAGAGCAATATCAATTTTTGTTATATTTGCAATAGGCAACACCAAAATAATTTATAGGGGAAAACTAATTTACTGTGAAAAAAATCAGCTAAAGACTTTTATTCTCCTACAAGGAGTAGGCGAGTCAGTTTTAGCCCTGTCTAAATTTTTGGAGAATGAGGGAGAAATCAGTCTTCCTCAATGGCCAATCAGACATGGCCGACCCAAGACAATAACTAATTATACCTGATATAATTAGTTATTATATCAGGTATAATTAGAGCAATATCAATTTTTGTTATATTTGCAATAGGCAACACCAAAATAATTTATAGGAGAAAACTACTTTTACTGTGAAAAAAATCAGCTAAAGACTTTTATTCTCCTACAAGGAGTAGGCGAGTCAGTTTTAGCCCTGTCTAAATTTTTGGAGAATGAGGGAGAAATCAGTCTTCCTCAATGGCCAATCAGACATGGCCGACCCAAGACAATAACTAATTATACCTGGCATCCGGTGAAGAGACGCGGTTACAAGTGCCTTCATCTCGTAGTCCCAAATCCTAACACTATTTTTACTTTTTTGAAAATAGTGAGGGTTCTACTGTCGATTTTCGTCATTTTTCGGTAAGAAAAACTCCAGTTTCATGGTGAAAATTCTAGCTTTCCCGAGCCAGAGTTCGACGAACTCGGCAACCGATCGAAAAATAGGTTTGCTAAAAGTCCCCCAATTCAGCAATTAGAATCTCTTTCTTCAGGCAGCTTAGCGTCACGGATTGCACACGCCACTTCCATTGAGGTACACAGGCTTTCAATCCTCCTGGATATAAGATAAATTTTATTTTTATCCCCTCCTCCACCCCAAAAAAAAACAGCTTTACTAACATTAAGTCGCTATTTACATATATATGTCGTTGAATTCTCTTACAACTTTCTAAAATGGGTTTATTTGGCAATTTTTTTTAAATGTTATTTACTTCTTGAATAGACACTCCACCCGATCTCTTATCAGTACTGTGAATGGGAAGAAGTTAAAAAAACCCTCTTTATTACCAATATTGATTTGAAAAAATGTATATTGTACTCTCTAGGAAACTGTTTCAAATGACAGCAGTAGAAAGAATAAATAATTTCATAAAGATAACATTGTCCTTCAGGTATGGGAATGTTGAATAGGGATGTGTGTGTGTGTGTGTGTGTGTGTGTGTGTGTGTGTGTGTGTGTGTGTGTGTGTGTGTGTGTGTGTGTGTGTGTGTGTGTGTGTGTGTGTGTGTGTGTGTGTGTGTGTGTGTGTGTGTGTGTGTGTGTGTGTGTGTGTTAATGTAATTTAACATTTTCTAATGAAATCAGGGCATTAATGATGACAATTATGATGAAATGACCATGGAAATGATTTTATAAAATTTACCCAGGTAGGAATTGAATGGCTCAATGAAAGTGAGTGGAGAGTGAAAGTAATATCAAGGAATTTTTACATTGTTATAAATTTTTATAGCAATATAAAAATTTACTCAGTAGATCAAAGAGTAAAATGATTTAGACATATATATGTGAATTTTTTTCAAAAAGGCTATTCTTAACTGATGAAAGATTAAAACTTTTGCTAAGGATTTTTTTTCTATTTACATCAATTCTTTATATTTTTATATCTTTACCTATATTTCTACAATGGGCATCTATAACTCAATGGGAGTGGTATTTGCACTTCTCGTCACTAGACCGCTCGAAGAAAGAGCGCCCTGATTTCTATTCTAGTTGCCGATTAGAGAAACGTTTACTAAGCCTTTTTTCGACCGGTTCCCAAATTACTCAATAGTCGATCACTGGCAAGGGGAAAGCGTTTTTTTTCTCATAAAACCTTGCGTTTTTGTTACTTTAAACTCAAGAAAATTGACCCTAGAACCCACACGATTTCAGATATTAGAAATATGTTAGGATTATTGGCATGGGACGGCGGCACTCGTTAGCCTTCTCTTCAATGCTTGCCACATAAATTGGTGAAAGCTTTCGGACAGCTATCTCCGATTGGCTACTAGTGGGGAACGAACAGCCCAATAAGTTTCCAAAGTTTAGATCGGTTAACGGCCAAGCCTACTCCCTATAAGGGAATAAAAGGCGCTAGTTGATTTTTTTTTATATTTATACAAAAACTGCTCCAGAGGCTCGACGTGAAGCTGTTTCATGTAACAACTTCCACCTGTATGGAATTAATAGCTATTCAGAAGGCTATTGATTCCTCACTAAAGTTAATTAAAAAAAAAAAGTTGCGGAGTCAAATCTGCTAACTCCTTTTATTCCCTTCTGTGGAGCATAGGCAAGGCTTTTATAGGTGTAAGATTTGTATAATAATTTGCAGCCCAGTCAATTAATTATAAATGTCTTCTGGTAAAGAGAGGGAGACAAGTGTCATCATCTATTGTTCCTGACTCAACCCTAACGCAGTGTATTATTGCCTGGAATACTGTGGATTTCATTGTCGATTTTCCCGGAGTTTAAAATGTGAAAAACCAATGTTTCTGCGAAAAAAAAGCCGTTTTCCCTGTATCTGAAGATCATGTTTTCCCTGTATCGGGATCAATCCCTACTTCAAAAAGGTTACATAGGTCTTTGAGGAGACAATATTTGCAATATCATAATTCAAACAAGTATTGGAGATTGCTTGGAGATAATTGAAGGTCACAAAGTGAGAAAGAGGAGTGCAATGTATTGTCATTAGCAAAACTATGCAATTAAATCGCACTCAAAGAGCAAAGATAATTGATATTTATTGAGAAAAGTAGGAGAAATAAGAAAGCATTGTGTATCCAGCATTCGTACATAGCTTGAACTGAAACAGCTCATATAAGTGCTCACCTGATGAGAAAATAGTCAGCAAGCAGTTCATATAAAGCAAACGTACTTCGTAGGCATTTGTATCATTCCCAAATGATCACCTTCATATAAAATATCACAAACATTTTGAGTGATGGAGATTTTCCTACTTTGGAGAAACACTCTTGCAAGTACCAAAGTTTTCAAGACGACACTGCATGCTTGGCCGATAATGTCAATTAAGTTGACATAAGTGACAGGATATTGTTTTTTGTGTTCGACGATGGAATGGAAACATTAAGAAATTATTGACGTACAATGAGATCAAAAGATAAAAAAAAAAAAAATCGGCTGACGCCTTTTTATTCCCGTATATATACGGGAGTAGGCGATGCCATTTAGCCCTATCTAACTTTTAGAGACTGAGTGGGCAGTTCAATCTCCACTGGTTCCAATCAGAGACAGATGGCCCAAAGTTATCACTAATTAAGCGGTACGCAGTGAAGAGAGACGGCTCAAATGTGCCGCCATCTCGTGGTCCCTAACCCTAACACAATATATGTAATGTCTGAAATAATGTGGGTTCTACGGTCGATTCTCTTGAGTTTACAGGACGAAAAACCCGAGTTTCCGGGAGGAAAAGCCAGAGATCGACTAACGCGGGAACCGGTCGAAAAAAGGTTTAGAAAAATTTCCTCTAGTCGCCGACCAGACTCGAAACGAAGTCTTCCTTCGTGCGGCCAAGCTCGGTGGTGTGCAAACGCCACATCCACTGAGCTACACAGGCTTATTGAGATCAAACGATGGTTTGAGAAATTTTATTTGGAGTAACTTTGGTAATAGTCCAGAAGAAAGTCTATAATTTGGACATGACGTTAGTTACATATTTCCATTTGTTGTTTCGGTATTTCAAGGTTAATATAAACAGAAGTGCAAATTAAATGTTTCTGTGAAGTATTATTACGATATGCTTGGGGTTTTGTATATAGTCATCCAAGTTTCTACGATTACATCAAAGACTGGAACTTAAATGAAATGGAATTAAATGCGTTAAAGGAAAAGGAATTCTTTCAGGGTTACCTTCAATGAAAATATTTGGATAAGAATATCAAAGAGAGAAAAAATTGATACTAGGATATATGTTATGAAATTCACATAGATAATGCATTTTTATAATGCTGGAAAAACCTGGAGAGAGAGAGAGAGAGTAACATATGAACAGTACTGTCGACAGGGTGTAGCATAGCGGAAGCTTACCTCACGGTGCGGTTTAATAAGGGCGCTCGTTCAGCCATATTGCAGTAGGCGCCGTCACTACGCTAACAATGCCTGTTACTGTAGCAAGTGGGGAAAGAAGTTTTTCCAGGCATAAACTGATTAAAAATAATTTGCTAACAGCAATGATCCAAGATAGATTGGTTGGTCTAGCAACTATATCGATATCCAAAAAACACGTTCAGAAATATAGCTTATTTCTGAACGTGTTTTTTGGATCATGCCCCCACCTCTAGAATAATTGTCAGCCAAGTTCTGAAAAAGTATAATATAAATATGTATAAATATGTACATGTACATTTTCTAATTGTCCCCAAAAATATTTTCCCCCTGTGGGGCTTATGTCCAACGTTGAGAAACACTGCCCTACCATAGAGCAAACATTTAATTAATATTATTATGGAATTATTTTGCATTCATGTTTCTCTTGTAATAAAAATAGCAATTGGAGATTTTCTTACATTTTTGTCTTATAATCCATCAGGGGAGATATTTCATTTTTTGCCTCAGGGCGTGATCTAATCTAGCGAAAGTCCTGCATATGAATATCGATCCGTAGTAGAAGAAACTAACACTAGCTAAGTTTGATTTGCTTAAAGGATAAACTGTATCCACGGTATACTTAGAATGATCAATACTAAGGAGGAGATTTGGAATATTTTGCCAACGGTTAGAGATATTTGAAATTGCGTTAGGCCTAAAAAATCTGCAAGATCATTGGTGATGGAAAATGTCTCAGCAAGTGTACCCACTTGATATGTGCAGTCAGAATATTTCACTCAGATATAGTTATAGACATTAAACTCTCCAAGGAAAATAATCGCACTGTCAAGACAGGACTAAAGAAGAGCAGTTATAGAAAGGAGATCAAAAGGTCACGCTAGTTGTTAGCTTGATAGAGCTAACCATAGGGAAAAGGAACGCAAAGCATAATTGGGACTTACATTTCCTAGTAAAATATTGCGTTATTGTATAAAAGCACTACTATTTCTTTAATGATAATCTTCAACATTTTAATTGAAGATAACATAATACTGTATTACACAGTAGTCTAATTGTGATATTGAAAGCCATACGATTACATTAATAAACTACAAATTATCTATTTTTTTATTTTTTCTAAATTTCGAAGTAAAAAAAATGCAAAATTCAACCCAAAGTGGAAGACAGATAATTTTTTTCAACCTGTCTCATTATAAAACGTATATCCCGTTATGAAATTATGGGGGAGATTTATGTAAATCCAACTGTATCGGGCAAGTTACTTTTATCTACAGAAGATCAAAAACAGATTCAAGTTGAAAACTCCTTGGTCTGGATATGATCTGGATTTGATAAACCAGATGAAATACTTTTGTTCTGGTTTATCAGATGAAAAGTATTTACAAATGCACAATTGACATTAAAATAATCAATGTTTATATAATTTCAGAAGATGAAGGTGAGCAGTTCTTGAAGATAATGAAATAGAATTCTTGTTGGGAAAAGTACAGTATGTCTGGGAATGGAGTGTAAGAGGCAATGATACGTATGGAAACGCACCAATGTGACAGCCCACGATTACACCTCTCTTAAAGTCACTGAGTTTACGACGTACACTATTGCCATACCACCTGTATTCAACTGATACGATGTAGAGGCGAATGTTGGTCTTGAAATTCACGCTTGCTCTTGTTATTATCATTCAGGTAGTGAGAGGTGTGATCGAACTCTGATTAGCGGAAATATGAATTATTGACGATTTAAAACTATATATTTAGAAATTTATGTACACTTAGTCATACAAATACAACATTTATTTTACAAATGATATTCTATCTTTTTCAATTTAGCTACTTGAATACAAATTCTACCCTACGGTTCTTCTTTATGAGCTGGTCAATGACATTGTCATAAAATGTTGGATTTAACTTAATTTACCCAAGCAACATGCACACTTGTAAATGCTGGCTGAAGCTCAGTGGCTAGAGCTACTTTTAATACATATGGCCTGTGTTTAAGACGACTTGAAGGGAACGGAAATAGCTGTTCGCGCGCATGAAATCACAGAGCTGCAGCGAGGACTTGGAAGCTCCGACAACCGAGCAAGCCAAGTTAGCGCTTTCACTAGACGAGCAAGCATCGACCTTTGATACAAAACTCAAAGCTCAATTATTACCGCGCAAGCTTAAGACATCTTCTGTCTAGAAAAATAAAAGCCTAACTGTGTAGCTCAGTGGATGTGGCGTTTGCCCACCACGGCGCTTGGCCGCACGAAGGAAGACTTGGTTTCGAGTCTAGTCGGCGACTAGAGGAAATTTTTCTAAGCCTTTTTTCGACCGGTTCCCGAGTTAGTCGATCTCTGGCACGGGTAAGCAGGATTTTCCTCCCGGAAACTCGGGTTTTTCGTCCTGTAAACTCAAGAAAATCGACCGTAGAACCCATATCATTTCAGACATTAAATATATTGTGTTAGGGTTAGGGACCACGAGATGGCGGCACATTTGAGCCGTCTCTCTTCACTGAGTACCACTTAATTAGTGATAGCCTTGGGCCATCTATCTCTGATTGGTACCAGTGGAGATTGAACTGCCCACTCAGTCTCCAAAAGTTAGATAGGGCTAAATGGCCTCGCCTACTCCCCATATACGGGAATAAAAAAGCGTTAGCTGATGGAACGCTTATAAATGCATGCTTTTATTAACAAATAAATATTATTTGTTAATAATATTTATTTGTTATACTGAGGCAACGTGTGCGTCAGCGAGATTGAAGCTTAGACTGTTGTTGATATTAGAAGAATCTAGAGATATTTCTCTAGATTCGACAATCTTTCTTTTGAGCTCATCATAACACACATGGATATTAGAAGTTTGAATCCAGTTCACAGTGTGTTGGCGGCCTTCGTCTGAGTTAACTGAAAAGAGAACGTGGCTAGAGAGAGCGCTGGCTGTAGTCCTGTTATAGGATATATCTATATGGCGGTGTTCTTACAAATGTAGAAGGATGGATTTAACAGAGTGGCCATAGTATGACTTTCCACAATCACATAAAATCTTGTACACTCCAGGAAATTGAGTTGGAAGATGTTTCTCTTTAGGTTTACTAAGCATTGAACGAAGTTTTGGAAGCGTAGTGAAGCAAGTTCTGAAGTTAAACTTCTTGAGAATTTTTGCCAGTTTTTGGTGAAAGAGCCTTCATCTCTTTGCCTTACATCAGCTCTCTTTCACCAACACTGGCAAAAATTCTCAAGAAGTTTAACTTCAGAACTTGCTTCACTTCGCTCCCAAAACTTCAATACTTAGTAAATCTAAAGAGTAAAATTATAGACCTATTGGTCTCTAATTTGCAACCTCAGTCTTAGAGCCTTCCTTGTGCAATGGAACTATTTTCCCCTCTTTCCACTCTATTGGCACTTTACCAGAACTGAGGCTTAAGTTAAACATCCTGGTTAGAGAAGTTGCTGATTCTCTTGCACATTCTCGTAACACATGGACAGATATGCCATCTGACCCAATGGCAGTGTTAGCATTAAGGTTCTTTAATATATTAAGCACCTCAATTTCATCAGTCTCTAGACTCTCATCAGTAATGGCACATTTGACACTGCACTATCGCTCCCAAGATGGTACACTTTTGCGAAATGATCACTAAGCCACTCAACTATTTGATTAGCTTCTGTAATTTCCCTACCATCAACACTTTTTAAAGTAATCTTTCCGTTCATATTCTTCCTTTTACTAGCCACATAGCGAAATAACTCTTTAGGGTTTATTTTGGATTCATCAGCTAGCTTCCTCTCATAATTAGCTTTGGCTTTCCTTACCATACAGGTTATTATTCTCTTTGCCTGTACCTTGTATTGCTTATTGGAACGCTCATCACCTTTTTCTTTATATGTCCTCCACAACCTTTTCTTTATCTGCAACTCCTGTTTAATAGTATTATTCATCCATTTTACCCCTACTTGATTTCTCCTTCTGACTCTGGGAATACAGTCTGATACACCTTTCTTCAAATACTCATTGAGAATCTCCCACGCACCATCAACATCTCTCCCCTTGAAATTCTCATCCCATTGTACAGCTGAAAGTTGACTTCTCAGCTTGTCATAATCACCCTCCTTGTAATTCCACATATACCCATTCTTAATAGAATATTCAGCACATCTTACAATCTCCCAGGTCAAGACCACATGATCGCTTTCCCCAAGTGGAGACATTGTAACTAAATTACTTATTGATATGTTCTTCGTTGATATTATAAGCTAGTATCTTTAATTTGGAATATCAAATATTATTTAGAGCTTTGAATATCACAAACAGTTTATCAATTTTGAATAATTCTTTGATAATATATTAATAGATTTTATTACCTTTTTGTTCAGTCACTTCTGATTTCTCGAACGAACGATAATTATTTTAAAGGAAGTTATGTTTAATTATTTAAGTCAGGGGATATTACATCCCATATAGTATTTGAAGAAAGGTGTATCAGACTGTATTCCCAGAGTCAGAAGGAGAAATCAAGTAGGAGTAAAATGGATGAATATCCCCTGACTTAAATAAGTTCATGTCGCCGAATTGAAGCCTCTGTGCACTTCATATAATTAATAGTTATGTTTAAGTTTATTTACCGGGATTTATTTTTAATGAGCTACAGTTTACACTGCTATGCTGAATTAGAGGCTGTAAATGTTCGTACTCGCCCCCATGCGGACTTAATAATTTAGGTGCCGTTAGGTTACAACTGTGTGACATTTTTATCTTGTTAATGTTATATTTACTTATAGATGCTATGTTGATTAAGTGAAATGTCGGGTTCTATCGAAATTCCTCTTCGCGATACAGATGAGGTAAGAATTATTGTTTTTTTGTAAAGATACAAAATATTGTTATCTAATGGATATTTTGAAGAACTGCAACGTATGTTTGCATATAACATAGGTAGATAATCTAGTTCGTGTTTTGTTTTGACTATTGATTTATGAAAAGTTTATCCTTCGTGTCATTTCGCACGTGGTCTACTGCTTCGCGATTGTTGCCACTTGATCCTGTGCCGTTACATTAATACACATCCCCTTGATCATGTGCCGTTACATTAATACACATCCCCTTGAACCTGTCTGACAGGCTGGCTCAACTACCGGCTTTGGAGTTGTAGGAATTGTTTTATTTACATTTATTATTATTATTACTAGGGGGGGGGGGGCTCAGGCTCCCCCCCGAGTTCCGGGCCGTTAAGCTGGTAAGACAAAAAACGTGACATAAAAACGTTTCAAATTTCGGCTTATCTTTATATGTACAGGGTGTTCGGGATAAATTTGACAGTTTCGTAAGGAAAAAGAAAATCTTATTTGTATCTATTAAATTTAATGAATTGACAAAAAAACATTACAGGCAGAGTTAATTACAATACTATCAACAAGATTTACTCAAAATAACCACCATTAGCATCGATCACAGCTTCAATTCTGCTTCGGAACCTCGAACAAGCTGATGCTACAGTCTCCCTGGGAAGGGCCGCAAAAACTGTTTTAATTTTATCCATTAACTGGGCTTTTGTATTACTGGAAGTGCGATTGGTGTCTTTTTCAACTGCGCCTCATACAAAATAATCCATGGGGTTAAGGTCTGGGGAGTTTGGAGGCCAAACATTTGGACTGGTGAAGTCGTAGAAATTTTCAGACAACCATTTTTGACTTTTCCCAGAGGTGTGGCAAGGGGCCGAATCCTGCTGCCATACATACGGCCTACCATTGCCTACCCTTGTTATCCAGGGCTTGACTACAGTTAGCAACTCCACGAACAAAGCCCGAATTCCAATGCCAGGGTTCTTCAACACCTGTTCCTGCAGATTTGCGAGGAATTCTGCTGTACGAACGCAATCAGATCGTCTGCTAGGGATCTTTCTTCTTGCTACATCCTCGTAGTCACCATTGCAAGTCTCTAGTTCATGCCTGATTGTTTTTACTGTATTCAGGGAGCATTGGGCAGCAGTCGTAATATCCTTATTTTGATGGCGGGCACGAATCATCATGATACAAGTTATTCTCTTCCATGATTCAGGTGGGTTCCAGCTATCCATCCTTTCTGACATCTTGTATGTGAATGAAGAAGGGTCCAAACTTTTAAATGAAGAGAAGTGTGTGTTAATACATGTAACTTACGGAAAAATATAATTAATTATAAATATGTCAAATTTATCCCGAACACCCTGTATATATATAGAATAGATTTCCCATGCATCTCCATTGAATCATTTACTCATTGTGGGAGACTCACTGGTATCATTGTTCACAGATAACTCTGATGAGGCACTCCCATCTACCCAATATTCACCACCTTTCAGGGGAAAAAAACAACAACTTATATGCTTCTATCATGTAGTCCAGATGTGCTTTATTTTAGCCTTATAAAGGGGAATAATAACTTCTTTATCCATACCTATTAGGCTGTTCAAGAATAATGTAATCTGACAGACTGTTTTGCCATTGTTTACTGACCACTTTTCCTGGGGTGCAAGGAACTTAAATATAAATGACGGTGAACTAATTTGATAAAGTTTCGTGTATTAAAAGTTATGTCAACAGTGAAAAGATCGGAGAATGGTGAAAAAATAATGAGTCCTGCCAACGTGAAATTTTTAAATATTTCGCAGATAAACACATCTTTTAAAAACATTTTAAAAATCGTTGAATTTTGCTTAATGTCTCCCTGGATCTAATGTCCCCACTGAACAAGTATTTTCATATGTGGACAGTGAAAAAACTCAATTAACAATTGAAACATTGAAAGCATGCATTTATACCAAATGCAACTTTGACATGAATTGTATACACTTTTATGAATTTTTAAAACACAAACCTGATTTCTTAAAAAAAAAAGTTCATTCTTGTGAAAAGTATCAAAATTATTTTTTTTAAAAGTAATAATATGATTGTTTAAAATGCTAGCAAAGGTTGGTTGATTGGCAGAGCCTCTGCTACAAATGGCTCATGCAGAAAGTTAAGCAAGTTTGAGTACAGTTAGTAATTGGAAGGGGTCAATCATTCAGTGCTGTCCATCGCTCTCCATCGATGAGTTTTTGGACTCCCTGGAGGTGTCACATAATAATAATATGTTTATATTTTATAATAAATGTTATAAAGCTTTTTAGTTTTAGTGAAACAAGTAAATGCAACCTGCTTTTTTTTATTTTGAAACAATTTCTGATTTGTCCTTTATTTTCACCAAAAAACTATGGTCACCGTAGCTATATAGGAATTTTGTCTGTAACAGCATGTGTTCTCAGTTCTTTGCAAGAGGGGAAAACCCTTTCGACTCCCCTTCAGCTGAAAAAAAAAAAAGGCCATGTCAAGATCCTTTCTTCACGATAAGAACAGAACTCAGTTTTTTTTTTTTTTTTTTATTATTATTTTTTTTTTATCAAAGGTGCATACTTATTGTTTTTTCAATTGCACTCTGGCGGAGTTATTTAAATCACCTTAGAAATGGAATCAGGTCTTTGTAGTTCACTCAGAGATAGCAGTGGTTTTTTCCTTCTATTAGGCAAACTGCAAACAATAATACATTTGAGAGGTAGATCAGTGTGGTGTGGAGTGGCTTCCTTTAATGATTTCTGACATTACATTTTTAATGTAATGTCACTAATTTCTTTGATTGATGAAATAAATAATTAGAATAGAGTATTTTAAATACCATATGTTTGTGGTTAATTGTCAGTGCCTGTTTGTAAACAGACATTTACACAGGCATGTAACGAGAGTTTATTTGAGATCAACAAAGGAAAAAAAAAAGGCATTTTCCAGTTGTAATGATGTTATGTGTACACTATTTTTGCTTATTCTAAGGATGTGAGTGAAGTGTTGATGAAACTATTCCTTTTAATAAATATTTATTAGCTTTTTATGGTTTTTTGGTTAAGAAATAGTATTTTTTAAAAAAAATATGTATGCAGGTCATATAATATGCATGAAAATCTCTTTTTTTAGCCCATTGTGTATGTGTTAATCATTGTATCTCTGTGTGTGTATATGTAGGCTGAGAGATACACTTTATATTCAAATGAAATGTTTTAATGTATATATTGATATTTTCAGGTTATTGAGTTATATCTTAACCAACTTCCAGAGGGTGATGAAGTATTGGGAATTCTTCGTCAGGAGCAGGCTCCACTCCACACATGGATATCTCTTGCTGTGAGTTATCTTTAATTATTTTATATTTATAGGCAAGGTGTTTTCTAAGACTATACAGGGTGTTCGGGATAAATTTGACAGTTTCGTAAGGAAAAAGAAAATCTTCTTTGTATCTATTAAATTTAATGAATTGACAAAAAAACATTACAGGCAGAGTTAATTACAATACTATCAACAAGATTTACTCAAAATAACCACCATTAGCATCGATCACAGCTTCAATTCTGCTTCGGAACCTCGAACAAGCTGATGCTACAGTCTCCCTGGGAAGGGCCGCAAAAACTGTTTTAATTTTATCCATTAACTGGGCTTTTGTATTACTGGAAGTGTGATTGGTGTCTTTTTCAACTGCGCCCCATACAAAATAATCCATGGGGTTAAGGTCTGGGGAGTTTGGAGGCCAAACATTTGGACTGGTGAAGTCGTAGAAATTTTCAGACAACCATTTTTGACTTTTCCCAGAGGTGTGGCAAGGGGCCGAATCCTGCTGCCATACATACAGCCTACCATTGGCTACCCTTGTTATCCAGGGCTTGACTACAGTTAGCAACTCCACGAACAAAGCCCGAATTCCAATGCCAGGGTTCTTCAACACCTGTTCCTGCAGATTTGCGAGGAATTCTGCTGTACGAACGCAATCAGATCGTCTGCTAGGGATCTTTCTTCTTGCTACATCCTCGTAGTCACCATTGCAAGTCTCTAGTTCATGCCTGATTGTTTTTACTGTATTCAGGGAGCATTGGGCAGCAGTCGTAATATCCTTATTTTGATGGCGGGCACGAATCATCATGATACAAGTTATTCTCTTCCATGATTCAGGTGGGTTCCAGCTATCCATCCTTTCTGACATCTTGTATATGAATGAAGAAGGGTCCAAACTTTTAAATGAAGAGAAGTGTGTGTTAATACATGTAACTTACGGAAAAATATAATTAATTATAAATATGTCAAATTTATCCCGAACACCCTGTATGTGATGGCACAGCATACTGGCACCTTTATTAACAGTAACATGCAGATGTGGTACATTTAGAAATGTATTATTATTCAGTTTTTACACATTCACTTGGTATTCATATAAGCTGTATAAGATATTTGCTATATAAAACTTTATAACCATTTGTAGAATTTTAAAATACTTTCATGTTTATATATTAAAATTTCACAGATGTTCTGCCTATCTAAGAAGTAATGCAAAAATTGTCTTGAACTGTAAAATAAACAATGAAAAGAGTTATTTGTTTCTTTTCTCCTTTCATAGTTAAGAAATTAAAAACTAGTGAGAAAATGAGTGAAGAATTAACTATGGAGAGTTTGTCAAATATCCTTGTTCCTGATATTATCTGCATTCATTATCAAGGAATGTAAGACATAAATTACTGGCTAACTTGCTGGATTATTGATTAAAGAAAAAGAAAAAATAGCTTCTGGATAAATTATGTAAATGAATTGGAACTTTTGGAGTTGAAAAAAAAGATGGGCATGAAGATTTCTAAGAAATTGCCAAAGAACGAAGCTGCCTATGTTGGCAAAAGTGGGCACCAATAACTGCTGTTTTTAAGCAAGAACATTTTTGGTCATAAGGAAACAGCAGGACATAAAGCTTCTTACAGAGGCAGAGATAGAGTCCCTTGAAAATCTGTGTTTAAAAGTTATCTTTTCAAAAAATTAATAACAGCAAAAATTTTTAAACCACATATAGTGGCCAAACAAGATCAGTCATTTCATCATTTTGAATTGGAGATTTACCTTCAAGAATCACATGGGATTAATAAGGTCATATTCTTCATTCAACTAATGCTTGTATTAATAATTTGAATCGCATTAATGATGAAATGAGGAAAAATAATTGGCTACTAAATTTTAAACAGATTTTCATTGTAACAGTAACATTTCATTGATGAAGTAATCATGTTGAGTAACATATCCACTTTAATCATTTACATGTGAACTTATATATTGGACAGTGGGATGGGCTTATCCATAAATGTTTTTGAATTTGGTCGAACTCATAAATATTACAAAATAGAATATTTGATTTTGTTCAATTATTTTTAGTTGTTCAGAATGACAGAAAATTATTTAAAATCCCACTTAGTTTACATTACATGTAATAGTGTTATAGTGATGATTCTGTAATAATATAATGTAAAAATCTAGTTTCAAAACTAGATTTATAACAGGACCTACCTTTGAAGGGAATGAAAAAAAACATCATCATCATCAAATTCCTGACATTTGATGATGATGAAAAAAACATTCCCTTTATTAATGGTGTGGGATTGCACTAATCACTGATTATTATTATTACTACTACTACTACCACTACTGCTGCTGTGCCCTCCATGGAGGTTCATCATGGGAGGTTCATTTAACCGACAACATATTTATCATATTGAATCTTAAAATCCTTACCACTCCTTGTATTAACAGCACATTCTGGTATGCGTTGCATTCACTGACAATTCTCCATGTAAAAAACCCACTCCTCACACCCCTCTTTACTACACTTACATCACTTCCAGGGATGACTTCTGGTTTTTCTCCTCTCACCTTCTACTCTTTTTATAATCTCATCTGGATTAATCTGATAAAATCCTCTCACTAACTTAAATGTCTATCATATCACCTCTTTTCCTCCTCTCCATCAAACTGCAGTCCACATTTTTTCAACCTCTCTCCATAGCTAGCAATCGAAAGTCTTGATATTGTCTCAGTCGCTTGCTTCTGGACCCTCTCCAACATCTCAATATCACACTGAAACCCAAGTTACCAGATTTGAGCTCAATAGTCCACATGTGGTCTGACCAGTGCTTTATACCGCGACACAATCACTTCCTTATCCCTATATGTTAGAGTACTTCTTATTATAGCAGCACTATGATGTGTAGCCTTTGCATCCCTAGCAATATGCCCTCTAATCTTCAATCTACTGTCAACCATCACTTCCAAATCTCTAATCTCATCAACTTCCTGCAGGATAACAACAACACGGTCGATATAGTACACAGCCTTATATTTCTGCACTCCAAAATGCAACCCCTTGTACTTATTGATATTAAAACTATAACTCCGCTCCTTTGCCCAAGTAAAAAGTCTATTCAAATCTTCCTAAAGGGAATTAACATCAGCAGTACTATTTATAATTCTTCCCAACTTTGCATAATCAGCAAACAACTGAAGATCCCCAGTCAGTCCACATGATGTATTATATACAAACAAGTTAAATGGCAGTGGCCTAACAACAGAACCCTGGGGAATGCCACTGGTTACTCTTCTTTTTTGAGACACTGCTCCATCTTTCACAACTCCATCCTTCTGAACAATACCTGCTGGTATTGTTCAGGGAGCCAATCTCCAATCAATCTAACCAATATACTATCTATTCTCATCCTCTGCAGCTTGTGCACCAACTTATCATGTGATAATCTATCAAAGGCTTTTGCAAAGTCCAAGAATGTCAGTGTATATATGATTCTTCTTTATCTAACACCCTTGTTACCTTATCATAAAATGTAAGTAAGTTGCAAAAATAGGACCTATCCTTTACAAATCCATGCTGACCATCATAAAGAATGCTATGTCCATCAACCCAATCCTGTATCTATTCCTACCCAATCTCTCTGACATCTTTACTGCTACTACAGTTATACAGACTGATCTATAATTAGAGGCTTCTATCCTAGAACCATGCTTGTGGAGTGGTACTATTTTGATTTCTTTCTACTCCTTACACCAGTATGATATATGCTGATAAAGTACTTGTTCAGTAATGCCACTATATCCTTTTCAATTCTCCTGTTATTCTGTTGCCATGACTATCCATCAGTGTCAACCTGCCATAATTATTCTTTCTCTTGCTTGTCATATAGCAGAAAAATTCCCTTGAATTAATCTTGGCCTGACTAGCCAGTCTCTTCTCATACCGCACCTTTTCTTTCTTTACCATGCTCATCACCTTTCTAGCCTGCACTTTATACTCTTCATGGATCCAATCACCACCAACTGTCTTTTACCTCCTCCATAGCATTTTCTTTTCTAACACAGCTTGCTTGATTTCACTGTTCATCCATTTCACTCCCACTCTATTTACCTGCTTAACCCTTGGTATGCAGTTGTAAATTGCTTATACTGCCTTATGAATTTCCATGCACTGTCAACATCTTTTCTGCACAGCTCATCTACTCAACGTATTAATGCTAATTGTCAGAGCTTCCCATAATCATCCACGTTATACTTATATATATCCATTTTTGGCAGTAATCTTTTCTTGTTTCATCACTTCCCAAGCAAGTACCTCGTGACACTCTCACCAACCGGCGGCAGTATAAACACCTCATTAACAACTACATCTTGTGAAATTATCACCAAATCCAAAACATTAAAGCCTCTAGTTGTTTCAGTCACATGTTACTTAAGAAATTTCTCTCAGAAATTCAACAAACTCACTCTCCTTGTTTCCATACATTATCTCCTTCTTCTATTCTACTGTCCGATCACAGATCTGAGACCCTAGTCTGGCAACCTGCCAAGAAGAGTCAATTCATGCTGAAGGGGAGACAAAAAAATAAAGGATGTATGAATTGGTCACTAACATGCGAAATCACATGCTTTATACATAAAATTTTCCAACCGTTATACAAGCAAAATAGTTACCACTTTACACCTCCAACGTGTAATAAATAATAAACAACTCGTCCTACAAGACAGATTGATTACCCTATTATCAGAATGGATTCTCCTTCTGATATGCGCAGAAGTGTCGAAGGGTCTCGTATCTGTGTGCATACACTATATTCCTGTTATTAAAATCTCCCATCAGGATCGCCTTCTTTTTACATGCCCAACTAATTTGCCTAAACATTTTGCAATCAGTATTTTCTGCATTCCATGGCCTATAACAGCATCCTATCAGATATAATAACCTGTTAGTTTCAACTTCACTACACAGATTCAAAATCTGTGCATGCATTATCAACTTCTATACTTACTGGACACAATTCCTCTGCAATCATTAACAGCATTCCCGCCTCCTATTTTCACATTTCCATCCTTCTGGAAAGTTATATCCTTCTGTTTCTATTCCCGACATCACATCCTCCTGAGACAACCAAGTTTCACTTATTCCAGTTATCTTTGGGCATACTGACTCAATCAGTGCAACAAACTCAGCTCTCTTGTTTTGAATACTCTTTATATTTGTGGGCAAACATAACAATCCTTGTGTTCTTGAGACTGTTTTACCAGTTCCAACATTTTGTATTCTAGCTGCTATATCACACCCCTCTCTCTCTCTCTCTCTCTTCGGTCTGAACCAGGTCCACTCCCATTTTCCCTGATTCTGACTCTGATTTCCATTCCTACACATTCCATCATCTTGTGCTGCAACCACATCTTCAACCTCATATCCATTTTCCTCCTGTCATACAATCCATTTTTTGTGCTATCCTGCTTCACAAGTAGATTCTGATCATTTACTACAGTAACTTCTCAACTCTGCTTTCTCAGAAAACAGTAGCCTTTCTAAATGCCCAACTTTTAACCATTCCAACTTTCCTTCATATTCATTCCACAGATTTACAAATTGAATCCCCTTTTGCCTCACACAACTCAGCCATCTTACTATTCATTATCTCTGCTCTCCTTTTCAGTTCAGTGTTGTCATATCTGAGCAACATGCCTATGACTTTTCTAACAACATTCTTCTTCTTTACCTGCTGCAACAACTTTCTCAAGTCTCTGCCAACTTTCTTTTTTCCTCCAGCTAAGTCATTTGTGCCCATGACTACCACTAATTTTGATGCCTGGTCTTTCTCTTTTTGCAGTGCATCAGTTATTTGCTTCATTGTTCCACCAGGAAAGCATGTTTTGTGCACTTTATTAGTCATCACACTTCTAATGATCGAGTCCCTGTACAATGATATGCAATCATCCTTTGACTCTTTGTTCGTAATACTAACTTCCTCCTGCTCATTCTCATCAGCTAATCTCTTCCTTAGATGTTTAGTATCCTTTTCCAGATGTTTCATTTTGTTTTTCTTTTTCACTAACTCTTACCTAAGCTCTTCTACTGCAGTCCCGACACTTGCTCCCATTTCTAACTGCTGTAATCTATTAAGACACTTTTGACACACTTTAATGCTTTCTTTCTTTTCATTTACCCAAACAGTTTATAAATTTTTCACATTTTTCAGTGCATACATATAGCAATTTTCACAATGCATCCACCATAAAAAAATCCAACACAGAGCTAGATCTTTTTACAAAAGCGTTATGTGCTGCATTATTTTAGAACTGTCACTTTGTGATACCGTGAAATCTGTTGCCAGTATCCTAAATTAAAGTGTTTTTGAAAAACTTTGTCATGTATAGTGCTTTGCTAAAATTGTCTGAGAATTAAAAGCAGGCACAAACTCATTTGATATTGAACTATTAAAAATTGGAAGAATTATTGGATAGTTTAGCATTGAGCTTTCAGACTTTTGAATTTTTGGAATAACTGTAAGTCATTAAATCGTTTTCAAGAAGTGAAGAATGATTAAAACTGATAAAAAAGAAAGATGCATATCTGATGGCCTACAAAAAAAAAAAAAAAAAAAAATCACAACTACCCACTTTTTATTAGAATTATGTTTAATGTGTTATAACTTCAAGGATCGTCAGACTTTGCTTTGAGTATGCAGGAGTATAACAGAGATTTGCATAGAGCTAATCAAAAACTAGAAGTTGTACAACTTTTTCATGAAAAACAACGGGTCTGGGCAGTATCACAAAGATACTATTAAAGCTGCCAAAAATTTATGATTTCAAGTTTTGCTTCACATTTCAGCTACTTAGGCATGATTTTTAGCAAAGATGGTAAATTAAATATGGTAATGGACAACACAATCAACAAAGCTGGTATGGTAGGAAGTCAACTGAATAAATTTATATGGAATAAGAGAGAAATTAACCAAAACACTAAATTTGCTATATACAAGACAGTGTTCAAATTAATTTAACATAAGTTAAATTAGTTTGAACACTGTCTTGTATACAGCAAATTTAGTGTTTTGGTTAATTCATATTGGTATTGATATGATTAATATGAATTAATATGATATTGCCATCAATGGCAATATCATATTAAAAATGAGGATATCAGGAAAGAACTTGACATTGTCAGCATCCAGGAATTCATTAACAGAGCTAATGTCAGGTGGTATGGTCACTTAAAGAGAATGGGCAAGGAAAGATTAGCAAAACAAGTGTTTTCTGCCAGGTTGGCAGTAAAAAGACCCAGAGGAAGACCAAGATGTAGATGGATTGATACAGTAAAAAGTGTCTTAGAA
The DNA here is from genome assembly GCF_054136105.1 of Typopeltis vanoorti. Taxonomy (NCBI): domain Eukaryota; kingdom Metazoa; phylum Arthropoda; class Arachnida; order Uropygi; family Thelyphonidae; genus Typopeltis; species Typopeltis vanoorti. The sequence continues at coordinate 134,805,662 of NC_143554.1, read as the reverse complement.
GACAGAAATATAAGACCTGATAATATTGGAGTCTTGACAGGTAACAGACTGATTTGGAGGAAAATTATATATAGGAAGTTAGTAATTGTATAAATTTTTCATGTAGTACTATCATATCCTGTACACCCCTTGAAGGTATATATCAGAAATTTGATGATGATGATGTTTTGCTTTACAGAACAGATTAGTCATTATTTTGGAAATCCAATTGAAAAGACTTTTTCAGCAGAATTGAAGCATTTGATGACCACTCTTAGTATGATACCTCTATACAAGACAGTGTTCAAACTAATTTAACTTATGGATTAATTCAATAAGGGAATGTGAAAGAGGATTTTTACAGATGAATCTGATCGATTCATTTATGAAATTCCAGCCTAACCATTGTTGATGAAAAAAACAATTTCTCTTCTGCTATTTGTTAATATTGTTGTTCCACTGTTAACACATTTTGATCTAGCGAAATAGGTGGATTCTTGGCTGCTTAGGAAAAAATGTCATTCAGCAGTAGACCCAAATAGTAAAGAAAGAAGTCATATTGTGTTGGGAGAGAAAACCTAATAATAAAAAATTATGGTATATCATCATCATCATCAAATTCCTGACAAGTACCCTCAAGGAGTGTACAGGATATGATAGTACTACATGAAAAATGATCATTAATAACTTCCTATCTACAATTTTCCTACAAATCAGTCTGTTACTTGTCAAGACTTCAACATTATCAGATCTTATATTTCTATTGTCTAAGGCACTTTGTACCATATCAATCCACTTATATCTTGGTCTTCCTCTGAGTCGTTTTCCTGCCAACCTAGCAGAGAACACTTGTTTCCTCGCCCATTCTGTTTAAGTGAACCATACCACCTGAGATTAGCTTTGCTAACGCATTCCTGGATGCTGACAATGTCAAGTTCTTTCCTAATATCCTCATTTTAATATGATATTGCCATTGATGCCATCTGTTCAAGCCTCTAATCTTTCTCAGGACTCTCATATCTGCGGTCTCTATTCTTTGGTCAAGTGTTTTACTTCTAACCCGGCTCTCAGATCCATAAGTTAAAACTGGTTTGAACACTGTCTTGTATACAGCTAATTTAGTGTTTTGACTAATTTCTCTCTTATTCCATATGAATTTATTCAATTGACTTCCTACCAAACCAGCTTTGTTGATTCTGTTGTCTATTTCCATATTTCATTTACCGTCTTCACTAAAAATCGTGCCTAAGTAGCTGAAATATTTTACTTGTTCTATAGGTTCTCCATTCACAATGCAGCTGATATTTTCAGTGCTTCCTCCTATTTTCTGAATATAACATTTTGTGTTTATTGCTCAGAAAGATCTCACCAATTTTTGTCTTTTTAGTTTCAGTCACCCATGTTATGTCGATCTGGTACTTATCTAATTCTTCAGCTAGCTCCATTTCTTTGCCATTCAGTCTTCTTATGTTGATACTACCAATCTTTAACTCTGGTGATGTTGAGCTGGGGTGTGCTTTCAGACTTGTTCCAGTAGCTGACTTTTCACTGTTCACCGTGGTTCCCTGACGAAAACAACCGGGGACTTGTTTAACCGGGCGACACCCCAGCCAGCATGAAATTTTGTGATGTTGTACCATCATTTTGTATATCGGTTTAAGCCAATAAGAATACAATTTGGTCGGCTAAATCCCATATTGCCAGCCCATCCTCATTCGATCAGTATCCAGATAGATTCCCAACAGGGTGAACCACGAGAAGGTGAGGATTGGACATTAGGTCAGAAGCCCTGATCGGTTCTTCACATTCCTTTAAAGGTTATGTGGAGGTCTCTTCTCAGTTATACAGCTTTGACCCTTAAGCACCCTATGATACATATATATATATATATATATATATATATATATATATATATGTAGAAAGTTGTTTTTACCTTGGGTATAAATATGTTAAAGATACCAAGCTATTTTGTATGTATATAAATATAAACTTGGTTTTAATCCATTTCCCAAGTAAGCAAACAGACAAGTAATTCAAGTTGGTGCCTGCAAGTAGTGCAAGTCTGGGTGACTCTGCACGTAGTGCAACTTGTGGTAAAGGTGGAATAAGCTCTGATCACAGTTCTTAGTATTTACCCTTAATGCAAAGCACATCTCCTTGAGGAGATGTATGATGCTATGCATTAAAGGCAAGGGGCCACTACCCAGACCGGTTTCGACCTTTATTGAGGTCTCATCAGTGAGAGCCAGGCTTAGAAATACGAGTCACCCAGACTTGCACTACTTGCAGGCTCAAACTTAACTTACTTGTCTGTTTGATTACTTGGGAAATAGATTTAAAAATTAACCAAGTTTATATTTATATACATATAAAATAGCTTGGTATCTTTAACGTATATTATACCCAAGGTAAAAAACTTTCTACATCTATCTCTCATCCTGAGATTTTTATTTAATAAGGTCAAAACACCTTATTGTAATTTTTTTTGGTAAAATATTTATAAGCTCTGTATTACTTAAACCTTGGTATATCTAAGCCTGGCTCCAACTGATGAGACCTGAATAAATGTTGAAACCGGTCTGGGTAGTGGCCCCTTGCTTTAATGCATAGCATCATACATCTGCTCAAGGAGATGTGCTTTGCATTAAGGGTAAATACTAAGAATAGTGATCAGAGCTTATTCCACCTTTACCACGAGTTGCCTAAGACTTGCACTACTTGCAGGCTCAAACTTGATTTACTTGTCTATTTGCTTACTTGGGAAATGGATTAAAACCAAGTTTATATTTATATACATATAAAGTAGCTTGGTGTCTTTAACATATATATATATATATATATATATATATATACACACACACACATATATATAGAGTCATCCCTTGACTTACGTCTGGGTTCCATTCCATCTGGCAGGACGTAAGTCGATACATTAAATCAACAGAGTTATAGGGGTTAGGGACTTAACCATAATAAATATACTACCATTTTAATTTTTAAACCTTATTATAAAACTGTACTGCATGTTCTGCCACTATAAAAGAGGAGAATAATCACCAAATCTTTCTCATCCACATTAATTATTTGGTGTGGCAAATAATTTTCCTCCGTAATAATTTTATCCAATTTTTCCACAAACTCCTCGGCAGCTTTCTCAACACTTGCAGATTTCCATAACATTTTCACATTATGCAGCGCAAAACATTGCTTGAATCTCCTGAACCAACCGGAAGAAGCGTTGAATTTGTAGTCATAATCTAGTTCTGCTTTCTCCTTCAACATGTTGAAGAGAGTTGGTGGTTTTGTCCCCTTGCTAAGGAGTATGTGCTTTTGTTTTGGGTCCTCTGTCCATGATGCAAGTAGCTTTTCCATATCACCGATAGAACCTTGTCGTTGTTTCGTCACTATCGCCGATTTAATGGAAGCAGATCCTTTCACAGCCTCTACGATTTTATTCTTATTTTTCATAATGGTCGTCACTGTAGAATGAAATTATCCGAAGTCATTTGCAATCATATTGCCGGGCTTACCAGCTTCATGTTGCTTTATAACTTGCAACTTCATTTCAAGATCAACTGATCGCTTCTTTTTCTGTGATTCTTCACTTGGTTTTCTGATTATGCATGTAGGGGACATTTTGCACAAAACATCGCAAAATATTTAATGATAAATACATGAATAACCCATTTTTCAAACACAAAAATCAACAGAGGAACTGTTGAAAATATGTGCCGACTTCCGAGAAAGGTTGCCGCTGAAAGCGCTGTTGCCACTGTACATGTTTACCTTATGCTCACTTGCATTTTTTCTTCGAAAGTATAGCCGAAAATATTATTTATTCCCTTATGGGATCATGGATGTATCTTCGAGAGGACGTAATTAATGTCACCTGGAAACCTCACTGTAGTTAAAATACTTTAAAAGAATCGTTGAGTAGCACCCATACTTTAAAATCAGTCTTTAAAATTCACTCGCATATATTATTAAGAGGAATCTCAGGAGCCATCGAGTGAGGATTTTTTTGAGTAAGGTATTAACTGTACCAGCTTTCATACTTGTTCTTGAATTCATCATTTTTAATCCCTTCTTTGCACTCTCTTCACTGTATCAGAATCACCAGAACACAAGACCTGTGCACAATAGTTTGAGTGAGGTTTTATCACAGTCTTGGAAAGAGGCAAAATTACTTCCTTATGTCAAGGTTTGTTTCGGCATTGCAGTTATCCTCTGAGTTGTATTTGCAATCTTTGCTATATGATCCTTGAACTTCAACTTCCTATTTACTAAAACTCAGGATCCATAGTCTGATCAGTTTCTTCTAACATAATCTCACCAATACAATAGGACAGTGGTGGCGAACCTTTTTATGTCTGCGTGCCAAAAGTTTACAAATCGAGTTGCTGACGTGCCGGGCACGTCAGTAACTAATTCATTAATTAACATTAATGCCAATTGCTTTATATCAGGTTCATATTTTGTCACTTTTAGTAATACACACGCGGAACAAGATTCGTCAGTCATTCTATTTCTTAAACCGTCTTTTATAAAATTCATTTCAAAAAATAATAACTCACAAGCATATGTAGAGGAGAAAATTGATAATATAGCCATCGCTAGTTTTTTTAAACAACAAAAGGTTCCAAGAATGGCATTCCAAGTTCTCAATATTTCCTCTTCTGCATTCTTTTTAATTTCCCCCAATAATCGATCATTTTCCATTCATTTCCAAGTCATTTCTCAAATAGACAAACTTTTGTCTATTTGAGAAATGTTTGTCTCAAATAGACTTGTTTTATTTGAGATTAGTTGCATTTCTATATCTTCCAAATTCAGCCACTCGAAAATCTCCAAATTGAGTTTATCTCTTGATGTTGTGTCCGGATGCAAAATAAATTTTGATGTCTCTGGAAATTGCCTGAACTGTGTAAATCTTGAAGAAAATTCGTTGATTATCGATTGAATAACTGTAGAAAACTCTTTTGTCAATTTAACTTGATCTGTTTTTTCCTGGGATTCTAGATCTGCAAAGACTTTTTTTGTATTTGGAAAATATCGGAAGGTATTGGAAATGATGTCATGATTAAAATTTGGGAATTTAGCTTCGAATGCTTTGATTAAATCAAACATGACAATAATTGTCTTGTTAACACCTTGCAGTTTAACATTTAATTCATTTAAATGTAAACACAAATCAGTAAAAAACATTAATTTCGAAAGCCATTCGACATTCATTAATCGATTGTATTTTTCAATAATTTTCTCATTATGTAAAAAAAGTCTGGCTTCATCTAAACACTCAACAAATCTTTGAAGAACTTTCCCACGACTTAACCATCGGACGTTGTTGTACATAAGTAAACCATTGTACACCGAGTTTACCTCACTTAATAATTCTATAAATTTTCGTTTATTTAAAGTTCATGCCAATATAAAATTGACCAATTTTGTTACAGTGCTCATAATATCTTCCAGTAGCTTGAAACAGCCTTTGCGCATAAAACCTGCTGATGTATAATACAAAGAAAACTCAGAACTGAATGTCCAATATATTTGGTAAATAAATTGACGAACCCATTTTCCTCTCCAGTCATACTGTGAGCACCATCAGCAGTTACTGATACAATTTTGGAGGGATCTATATCTCTTTCAGCAAGTGCATTTACAACTGCTTTGCAAATATCTATTCCTTTTGTTGTTGTTTCTAATGATGTTAAACTTATCAATTCTTCTTTGATGTTATTCCCAACACAATAATGAATAAAAATTGCTAAACGAGCTGATCCAGTTATGTCAGTACTCTCATCAAGACAAAGAGAAATTAAACGAGAAGATTTTATATCTGTTTTTTGCTGATGAGTTATATTTTTAGCCATTTCTATGATTCTATCTTTCACCGTGTTTCTATACAAAGGCATATCTTTTATTCTTTGAATAATTTTTTCCTTGTTTTCAAAATCTTCAAAGAGAACTATTGCACATTTTAACCATGCTTCTTTTATATATTCCCCATCACTAAAAGGTTTCCCATGTTTGGCAATTACATTTGAGGCAAAAAAGCTAGCAGCAGTTATATTTGAACGACTGCCGATAAATTTCATTAGGGTTGTTGACTGGATATTCCTATTTTTAATTGCCCAAGCAATAAATTCTTTCTGTTCGTCTTTGCTTTTCTCAAGGAGCGATTTATGGTTTGTCTCATAATGTCGTTTTACTGACGACGTTCTGCACACAACTGTCCTGGAACATAAAACGCATATTGCTTTATTGTCTTTATTAATCATGCCATACTCTTCAGTCCACCAGCTTTGGAACTCTCTGCTGCTTGACTGTGATAATTTTTGTTTTTTATTTTCGCCAGCCATGTTCGGTAGAACTGCAACAAAATAATTCACAACTTAAATCAAATGCATTTTTTATAGTTTCAAAAAAAAAGCAACATTTTATTATATGACTAAATTAAATTATCTTTATAATTCCCATTTACAGTAGCAAAAACAAAATAGTGCACATACGCAACAATAATGCACTTGCTGCTGCTTATTTCTGCCTATTGGCAGATGCGCGGTGCGAAATGCATAATGAACGCACGTGCGATTAGAAAAGGGAAAAGTCAGGGAATCCTAAGGATCAGTCGTTCTCAATTCTTTTTCTGTAGACTGTATTTTTATTTATTCTTACTGTATTAGAGGGCTCAGTCCCAACAAACCTACTCATAAATACCGTTCCCATTTTTTTAAAGTTCATACATTAAACTAACATAAGTATTAATATTATATAAATTAAGTGGATATTAAATCCAACATTATTTCAAAGCTGACTACAGTAACTATAGAATTTTTGTGAGAAATTTGACCACGAGAATATACTCGCCGCCATACTACCAGTTGCTCTAGTGGCTAAGGCAACTCGAAGTATAGTGGCGAGTGTATTCCCGTAAGATGTCTGATTTCGCAAGAAACGTCTACAGTTTCTGTAGTCGGCTTTGAAATAATATTGAATTTAATATCCACTTAATTTATATAATTTTGTATTGCAGATGTGAAGCCTTTTGGCTCTTTATTTCAGTAAATAAGTATTAATAATTAATTATGGCATAATCATAAAGAGTATTAATACACTTAATGTATACGGTGTAGCGTGTCGACAAATATAAAAATACGCATTTAAATTAGTTATCAATCACAGAACTAATGCTACAATATTGTAGTTTCCTCAGGCCAACATCATTAAATTAACTTCTGGTAAGCTTCGTTAACATATCCCATTCTGATCACCAAAAATTTATAATATTATTCAGTATTAAAATTGATTATTATATTATTAAATTGATTTTAATGATGTTGGTTTGAAAAAAAAAAAAAAACAGTAGTGAGAAAAATATTTATGCATTGTAACTCACCATAGAAGTCAGTAGAGCAGGGGAAGCAGCAGAAGGATGTCGACTTGCCGGCGAACGCTTACTGTCGAATATAACTTGCCCTCAGGTATAACTGGCACCCCTGATTTCACTTTACGAAAAAAGATATTAAAAGGTTTTGCATATATACCTCCCACACAAAAAACAACATGCCCTCCCCAACAGCCATTATATACTGTAGATGCAAGAAAAAAAAAAATTTTATTGTATCCATGAATAAGATACAGAGGCTTTTGCAGTCTATGTAATATACTTCTCAACAAATAGTGCAATTAGAGACAGCTGGAATAAAAATGGCGCCTAACTAATGAATCACATGTACCCTTCTCACAGAAACTAAGCTGTATAGGCAAGCAAAACCATATGTTGCACTGGAAACACAGTATCTAACTAAAACTATTGTCCAATTTTTCAATTACATGAAATAAATGTTTGTTTGATTGCATTTGAAATTCTCAATGTCATTATGACAGATCACAAAGGCTTACTTGAAATAAAATTCTACCACGAATTGAAACATGCCATATAATGCTTGTGTGAGTTCCCCTTCCAGCTCAAATGCAAACAAGCCAATAAAAACCAATCACGGGTTGAAACTTCGTGTGAGTTGAGCCCGCCGGTAATGAGAAGTTCTGTCAGAACGATAAACGACACCTCGTCGTGAATGTCTTAAAACTAAGAAATATATAGTGAATGTTGTTATGACAGTTGCAGATGTTATGGGATTGGTTGAAGAAAATTAGCATTTCAACTCAAAAATTGTCGGTTGCATTTGTCTTTGGGTCGCATGAGCTTTTGTTAATACCGCACCAATCAAATTCATGTCTTCATTCTGTCTCTCCTGTAAAATAAAATTTAACTTGTATGTATTGTAACAATTAAAAAAAAAGGCTGAATAATTTATAAGCGTATAAAAGGATATCACATGTAAATCTTTGACGTGCCAGCAATATTCTCAGGCGTGCCACCTCTGGCACACGTGCCATAGGTTGCCATTTCCAAGGATGCCCTTGTGCCTTTTTCCCACTCTTCATAAAATGAAAAATTCCATCTATTGAAATCCTGTATGCCCTTTCAGAAGTTTGTAAGTCTCAATCATATCACCTCTTTTTCTTCTGTTTGCTATTGTCTTCAGTCTACAAATTCTCAATCTGTTTTCATAATTAGTATTCCAAAAATCCTGATATCATTTTTAATCCCTTCTTTGCACTCTCTCCACTGTATCAGAATCACCAGAACACAAGACCTGTGCACAATAGTTCGAGTGAGGTCTTATCACAGTCTTGGAAAGAGGCAAAATTACTTCCTTATCTTTACGTGTCAAGGTTTGTTTTGGCATTGCAGTTATCCTCTGAGTTGTATTTGCTATATGATCCTTGAACTTCAACTTCCTATTTACTAAAACTCAGGATTCCTGGTCTGATCAGTTTCTTCTAACATAATCTCACCAATACAATAGGACATTGGATATCTAATTACCATTAAGTGCATGATTTTATATTTACTAACATTGAACTGATAATCATTCTCACATGCCCACGATTCCAGCATATGCAAATCATTCTGCAAGTACTGCATATCAGCTGCATTTTTGATTACCCCCACCTATCTTTGCTTCATCAGCAAATCACCAAGGATCAGTCCTTGGTCCATTATTGTTCAATCTATACATTAATGACATTGAGAAAAATTTGACAGGTGACATACAACTGATCCTTGCAGCACACCACTGGTTACTTTAAACCTTGCAGATTCACATCTCCCATATACCATTCCATATTTTCGACATCTGTCAGTTATCCAGCATTATCCATGACAATATTTTATATTCCAATCCCAAATTCTTCAATTTATGCAAATTCTTTTAAAAGCTTTAGCAAAATCCAAAAGTATCATGGTGTATCCATTCCCCTTGTCTAATTCAAGTAACATTAATATGGAATGTGAACAAGTTGCTCAAACATGTCCTTCCCTTATTACCCCTGCCATTCATTGCAAAGTAGAGATTCTTTGTCAACCTATTTCTGAATATGAGTCTTAACCAACTTTTCCAAAATATTCACCACCACTCCTGAGATACACCAGAATCTCAATGAAATGCAACCTCCTTACTGTTCTCAAGCCCCACTTGAAACTAGCTACCTTTATCTGCCCTTAAGACCAAATCCTTCCTCTCTCAGTTCTTGGAATATATAGAGTTCCCTGTTCCTGCAAGTTATTTACTATGTATTTTTTGTCGTATTCCATGCAGATGTTGGCTGATTTTGGTCTGTCCATAGCAGTCAATCAGTAAAAGATCGCCATGCTCTATCATGATAAATTTAGAAGAGAAAGATTTTGGAATCTGCAGCTGCTCTCTCTCTCTACTCACTCACTCACTCACTCACAGAAATCAGCCTGATTTGAATAAATATTGTTGAATTAAAGAACTACAGGAAAGACAGTCTACAGGAAGACCAGAGAGATGGTGGGAGGATGAGATTAAAGAGATGGCTGAAAAACTCAGTGGCATAGAAAGGGTCAGATAGGACTGTGAGGCCTTCACCCAGTAGTGGACAGAAAATGGCTGAAGAATAAGAATTCCTCACTCTCCTCTCTCTCCACTCTATATTGGTTAAAAAACATGTTAAAACTGTACAATACCTCTTCATGCTTCAGTTTCAAATTCACACAACAAATTTTTCACTCTTCAGTCATTCCTTGCTGTTACATAGAACAAATTTTTTATCTTCACTCATTCCTTGTTGCTCTGAAACAGCCTCTCATGCATTTTCTTGGACATAGTCTACAGGTTTTTAAATCCAATGCATAACACGTTTCTTCTTTCTGCTGTTACATAGAACAAATTTTTTATCTTCACTCATTCCTTGTTGCTCTGAAACAGCTTCTCACATTTTCTTGGACATAGTCTACAGGTTTTTAAATCCAATGCATAACACGTTTCTTCTGTCTCCTTAATATTTTGCTATGATTTGGACAACTTCTCTTTGTGGGATTACAATAACAAGAAAAAAAAATGTATTTAACCGAATCTTAACTTACAGATTTCAGATTAGATTAGAAATAAAACTGCTTAAATGATTGTAGATTCTGATGGGAAGTTCTGAGGCCAATCAAGTATAGATACTTGATATTAATGCAGAATCATTAAAAATACCAGAAAGAAACATAATTATTAATATATGTGTGTTAGGATAACTAATATAAAGATGGTATGATAATTTATACAGAATATATTATATGTATTCATACATTTATCATGCATGAATATATATTATTATATATTGTAAGAATGAAAATGTTAGGTAACTGCATTAATGATGGGAATGATTATTATTATGGAAATCATTATGAAGAGGGAACATTTCTGTATTCATCTGGTTTAGACCTATAAAGCATGTGTAACAATGTCTGCATAAGTAAAGAAGTAAAGATAAGAATAGAAATCTGCAAGTTGTCGAACTGTGTCATGCAGACCACCGTCAGGTGTATGCAAAAGAGCATACAGGTAATTTATTATGTCTGTACATGAATGCTAGGAGTATCAGAAACAGACTACTCCTTTGTTTCTGATACTCCTAGCATTACCTTGGTTAATATATTGAAACAATATGTTGTAGGCTTTAGTGAGGCTAGACTATCAGAAGCAGACATACTAACTGGTATCAAGTGCAAAGAGTACAATATTTTTAGGAAGGATAGACAGGATAGGAGAGGACAGGGCATGCTGCTAATGATATCAAATGTCTTGAATACAGTTAGAGTTGAGACCTATGACTGCAATACTAGTAACAATTTTTCATGTGGCAGTGAGTTGGAAGCCATCTGGTGTGAGGTGGAGTCTAACAAGATTAAATACACAGTGGGGTGTTGTTGTTACAGACCTAGTGGATTGATTGCTAGTGACGAAGAAATGCATCACCAAATAGATACGATGGATGCAAAAATAGTAATCGTAATTGGGGACTTTAATTATCCAACCTTTGATTGGGTAGCTGTGAAATTGCATGAGAAGAATGAAACTAAATTTATTGAACTGTTGCAAGACAACTTCCTCAAGCAGCATGTGACAGAAGGAACTTAGGGTTAAAGAGTGTTAGATCTACTTAAAGCATCAGAGGAGAGGAGAGGGTTCAGTTAAAGATGTAACTATTCTGCTACTGGTTGGTGACAGTGATCATGCAGTACTCACTTGGGAAGTGGCCAAGTTTATGAATGTCCCATTCAGAAAAGGTTACATGCTGAACTACAAATCAGGAAATTATGACCACCTGAGGGTATGCCATGGTATCAGTTATTGCAGCGATTTTCAACCAGTGTACCGTGAGATTTGTGAAAACAAATTCATTGAAAGAAATAATGTCGTAATTTGTGCATTTATTCCCTTGAAGTTCCCAAAAAGGATAAGTAATTACTATTATTATTATTTTCTGTATGTAAATCGATCAAAATTATGCTTATTTTTTGCCAGATCATCAAAAAAATTAAAAGAATATATTTTTAGTGTGCCGCAGAATTTTAATAATTAGTCTAGGTGTGCCATATTATGACAAAGGTTGAAAATCACTGAGTTATTGGATGGGAAGGATATCGACAGTGTGTGGGAAGTATTAAAAAATACTTAAATGATGCAATATCAGAATGTGTTTCTAGAGTTCGAAGAAAGCAAGATATTCATAAGAAAAAGATGATGTGGAAGGAATATTGTGTGTATTAGGATGGTGTCAGTTATGATAATTATGAGCAGCAGGCCACAAGAGTCACAAGTGTTGTACGGAAAGCTAAGTCCGAGTATGAAAGGAAACTGGCTATGCAAGTTAAAGACAACCCAAAAGAATTCTATCGTCATGCTGCTAGTAAAAGAAAGATTGATTTTGAAAGAATAACTACTGAATGCAGATGGTATATAATCAGAAGTGATTGTTCAACTGAGCAGCCATTTTGCTAAAAGCTGTCAACCTGGTATATGCAACATTGAACTCTCTGCTTTCTCTTCACCATATGAAGAAACTTGTGGATGAGGAGCTGATCACTCCTTCAATATGAATACTGAAGAGGTAATCAGCTGAACTGGTTGTTCCTTTGACCAGGCTATATAATTCAAATCTCAGAACCGGGACGATTTCACAGGAGTGGAAAGAATGTATGGTAATCCCATTGCACAAGCATGGTGCAAAGACCGATATCTAATTATCGACCAATCAGTATCTCAAGAGTGGCGGTGAAGATTTTGGAAAGATTGGTTAGGATTTGCATTCAAAAATGAGTCGACAGAGAATCTCTACTTTGCAAAGAACAGCATGGGTTTATTAAGGGAAGGTCATGTTTTAGCAACTTGCTGACATTCTATAATAATGTTACCACTGAGTTATACAAGGGAGAATGGATACACCATGACATTTTTGGATTTTGCTAAGGCTTTTGGCAGATTACAGCATGAAATACTGTTGTATGCATTGCAGTATATGGGGATTCGATTATAACCTATTGGCATGGATAAGAGGATGGCTGGCTGACTGACTGACTGTTAAAAAGTGGTATATGGGAGAAAAAGAGGGGGATATGAACCTGCAAGATTCAGGGTAACCAGTGGTGTGCCTCGAGGATTAGTCCATGGTCCATTGTTATTCAATCTGTACATTAATGACATTGGGAATGATTTGACATGGGACATTTACCCTCAAGGGGTGTACAGGATATGATAGTACTACATCAAAAATTTACATCATTACTAACTTCCTATCTACAATTTTCTGCCAAATCAATCTGTTACCTGTCAAAGCTACAACATTGTCAAATCTTATATTTATATATCTATCTTCTAAGGCACTTTTTATCGTATCAATCCACCTATATCTTGGTCTTCCTCTGGGTCTTTTTCTTGCCAACTTGACAGAGAACACTTGTTTGGCTAATCTTTCCTCGCCCATTCTGTTTAAGTGACCACACCAACTGAGATTAGCTCTGCTAACGCATTCCTGGATGCTGACGATGTGAAGTTCTTTCCTAATATCCTCGTTATTAATATGATATTACCATTGATGCCATCTGTCATGCCCCTAATCTTTCTCCCGACTCTTATATCTGCAGCCTCTAGTCTTTGGTCGAGTGTTTTACTGCTGACTCAGCTCTCAGATCCATAAGTTAAAACTGGTTTGAAGACTGTCTTGTATACAGCTAATTTAGTGTTCCAACTAATTTCTCTCTTATTCCATATGAATTTATTCAATTTTTCTACCATACCAGCTTTGTTGAGTTGATTCTGTTGTTTTTTTCCATGTTTAATTTACCATCTTCACTAAAAATCGTGCCTAAGTAGCTGAAATGTTTTACTTGTTCCACAGGTTCCCCATTCAAAACACAGTTGACATTTTCAACGATTCTACCTATTTTCATTGTCTTTGTCTTTTTAATGCTGACCTATCTATCACAACAGTTATTCAATTCAGTCAGGGAATCTTGCAAACTTGTAGCAGATTTATTTAGAAGTATAACATCGTCCGCATAAAGCAAAGAACTGACATTAACATCTCCAATTCTGATATCATGTTTATTACCACTTTCCTTCATAATGTAATCCATATAGATAATGAATAACAGAGGGAATAATGTACATCCTTGTCTCACACCAGATTTAACATTAAACCATCTTCCTGTACTTCCTTCAGTTCTAACTGATGACTTATAACTCAAATAAAGACTAAGTATTGCTTGATATAATGCGCCATTGACACTATATAACTGTAGCGTATTGAATAGCTTCTCTCTTGGCACCTTGTCATATGCCTTTTCCAGATTGACAAAGCTTAAATACAGATCTTTGTTATATTCCAATGACTTTTCAACTATTTGTCGTAAAGTGAATATCTGATCCTGACAGCCTCTGTTTGGCCTGAATCCAGCTTGTTCCTCACCAAACTTTTCTTCCACAATTCTTTTCAACCGTTTCTCAAGTATACTGGCATAAATCTTGCCAGGAACACTCAGTAGGGAAATACCTCTGTAATTCTCACATTCAGTTTTATTTTCCTTTTTATATATAGGTACTATTACAGTTCTACTCCAATCATCGGGAATTCGTCCTTCTGTCCAGGCACTCTGAACTATGCAGTGTAGCCACTGTAAGACTTTTATACCACCATACTTCAGCATTTCTCGTCGAATATCAACTACTCCTGATGCTTTTCCACATTTCAAGCCTTTGATGGCTTTTTCTACTTCAAACATGGATAGCATTGTATGGATAGCATGTTCAAGCATTGTATTCCTGATGGTTGCCTGGTTAGTCTTTTTTATCAATGTGCTGTCATCACTGCTGGTTTCATTTCGCAATTTTTTGAAGTAATTACTCCATACTTCAAGGATATCTTTTTTTTGCCAGTTTTCATTGTCATCTCTAACTCCTTTTACAGCATTCTTTCCTTCATTTCTAAGCTTCTTCAACAACCTCCAGAATATTTTGCCATCTTCTTGATATTTATTTTCTATGTTCTTTCCAAAGTCTTCCCATGACTTTTGTTTAGCTAGTTTTACACAGTATTTAGCTTTCTTACATTTCTCTCTGTATTCTCTAAGAGCACAAGCTGACTTATTGACCAGGAACTTTTGATATGCTGTCTTCTTTTCCTTCACTGCCTCTTTAACTTCATGTGTCCACCATGGAGTTCTGATTTTTCTATCCTTGCAAACAACCTCACCACTTGCCTCTCTGGCTGAATCAATCAGGGTTTTCTTCAAGGCTTGCCACTGAATCTCCAAGGTTGGATTCCTGTTCTCAAACTCTTTCATTTTTTCTTCAATAATCTTTGTGTATTTTAGTCTACAGTTCACATCTGAGAGCTGCTCAACTTTTATTTGCTTTATAAAACTTTCTTACATGTTATTCTTTTCAATATGAAATTCAATTTTATCCTGCTCAAGACTAAATAGTGAACACTTCAAATTTCAAATCCTCTGTACACCCTGGTGTCCTGCACCTGGTAGAAAACATCACTATCAACAATAACATAGTCAATGAGACTTTTCTTATTCCTTGCCTCTTCTCTCCATGTGAATTTGTGCATATTTTTATGTTGGAACATGGTGTTAGTAATAACCAGTCCATTTCCTGAGCAGAAATCCAACAAATATTTGTCATTATTATTAGCTTTGCTCTTTTCTCCAAATTTTCCCAAAATATTTTTGTATGTCTGACAATCATTTCCTACCCTGTTATTTAGATCCCCAACAAGGACCAACTTTTCATTTTTCATCGTGTCAGTTGCTTTTTCTAAAGCCTCAAAAAATTCCTCCTCTTCTGCCTTAGGAGAACCTTCTGTGGCACCATAGGCACAAATAAGTATCATTGTCCAGTTTCCCATTCTGATATTTAGCCACATCACTCTACTTGAAATTGCCTGCCATACAAGAAGATTAGCCTCGTATTTAGTGTTGAATACTATGGCTACTTCTTGATTGTCATTGCCTGAATATAACATTTTGTATTTATTGCTCAGAAAGAGCTCACCAGTATTCGTCTTTTTTGTTCCAGTCATCCCTATTATGTCGATCTGGTACTTATCTAATTCCTCAGCTAGCTCTATTTCTTTGCCATTCATGCTTCTTATGTTGATAGTGCCGATCTTCAATTCTTGTGATATTGAGTCGGGGTGTGTTTTAGGATTTGTTCCAGTAGCTGACTTTTCACTGTTCGACCTGGTTCCTTGGCGAAAACAATGGGGGCCTTGTTTAACCAGGTGACACCCCAGCTGTCATGAAATTCTATCATGTTGTACCATCATTTAATATTGGGTTTAAGCCAATAAGAATACAATTTTGTCGGCTAAATCCCAAATTGCCAGCTCATCCCTCATCCTCGTTCGTTCAGTATCCAGGTAGATACCTAACAGAGTGCACCACGAGAAGGTGAGGATTGGACATTAAGTTAGAAGCCCTGATCATTTCTCCACATTCCTTTAAAGGTTATCTGTAGGTCTCCTCTCAGTTATACAGCTTTAACCCTTAAGCACCGCTTAATGCAAAGATAGGTAGAGTAATCAGGAGTACTGTTTATATGCAGTGCTTGCAGAATTATTTGAATAGTCTGGCATTGTGGGCATGTTAAAAGGACTGTCATTTCATTGTTAATAAATGTGAAGTCATGCACTTTGTGATTAGACATCCAGTGTCATATTATATTGGTGGCATTATGCTTGAAGAAACTGATGAGGCTAGGCATCTTGAAGTTTTATTAGACAATTAGTTGAACTTCAAGGGTCATATAGCAAAAATGTAAATACAACTTAGAGAATAATGGAAATTTTGAAACAAACCTTCATATATAAAGAGAAGGAAGTCATTTTGCCTCTTTGCAAGACCTTGATAATACTGTGGGCATGTTAAAATGACTGTCATTTCATTGTTAATAAATGTGAAGCCATGCACTTTGTGATTAGGCATCCAGTGTCATGTTATATTGGTGGCATTATGCTTGAAGAAACTGGTAAGGCTAGGGATCTTGAAGTTTTATTAGACAGTTAGTTGAACTTCAAGGGTCATATAGCAAAAATTATAAATAAAACTTAGAGAATAATGGACATTTTGAAACAAACCTTCATATGTAAAGAGAAGGAAGTCATTTTGCCTCTTTGCAAGACCTTGATAATACCTCACTTGGACTATTGCACACAGGTCTGTTCTCCTGGTTTCCATGGTGATTTTGATATAGAGTGTCAAAAAATGATATCAGGATTGTGGAATACAGATTATGAAGAGAGAGATATTGAGAATTTTTAGGCTGCAGACACTAGCAAACAGGAGAAAGAGGGTGATATGATTGAGACTTACAAATGTCTGACAGGATTATATAGAATTTTTCATTTTATGGAGGGTGAGGAAAGGATGCAAGGGCACCCATGGAAGTTGAGAGTAAATGTTGTCAAGAAGGGGATTAGAGCTAGATGAGCTATATTTTTTCTCTCATAGAGTAGTGTACGATTGGAATGGATTGCTGCTGGTTGTTGTGTGCAAGTAACGTGAATGAATTCAAAAAAGGTGTGACAGCTGGTGCGAATAGTATGGCTCCCTTGATGAGTTCCTGATTCCCTGGAAGTCTCTCTTAATAATAATAATATTATTATTATTCATACATGGCAAAGAAGATCACAATTGGAACAGATTGATGCAATACAATTTCATTACAAATATTGAAATGCTTTAAAAATTAGGATAATAGATCATTTTGGTAGAAATGGTTGATTGAATGTTGATAATGAAAGCTGTCAGATTATCCTATGTACCATACTGTATAGTTAGTTACATTACCAGAATCGATGTATTTTTTTGACTAGTACAATATATTATAATGTTATATTAGAAATAAATAATACATAACCAATGTTATTTTTTCTCTTCATAATCTGTTGTTTTTCACTACACATTTAATATTTTAAAAATTACTTTTATAGTTGTCAGATATTTCTTCTGTATTGAGTATATTCCCCCCCCCTTCCTCTCCTTATTTCTTTAGTTGGAATATTATCAGCAAGGAAAGCAAGAAGATTTCATGAAAATATTGGAAGCTTCAAGAAGTGATGCAGGCTTAACTTATGGAGATTTTGAAAGAGACCAGATGCGGGCTTTGGACATTCTTGCTGCTTATTATGTCCAACAGGCTAACAAGGAAAAAAATAAAGATAAGAAAAGAGAGCTGTTTACAAAAGCAACTCTGCTATATACTACTGCTGATAAAATCATCATGTACGACCAGGTATGTATATTTTTTAAAAATGTTTTTGACAGGTTCTTCATTTTTCAAATATATTGAATTTGTATTAAAAGAAAACTAAGCTTACAGAAGTTATTTTCTCCTATTTGAAATAGACATTTTTTTTTTTTTTGGAGTGGGGGGGGTGACCTTTTTTCTAATAATTATAAAAATAAAGATATTGGAAAGGGACTTGACATTATTTGCATTTCAAGAATGTCTTAGAGCTAACTAAGGCAGCAGGATTATTTAAATAGGTGAGGATTGGTCCTTTTCTTACCATCTTGTCAGAAAAAGATGCAATTAGTGACTGAAATGTAAGGTTTAATTTGTATGTACATGACATTAGTAAGGGCATAATTGATGATATACAGCTGTTTGCAGATGATGCAAAGTTGAAGAGAGTTATGAGAAGTAGAGCAGATGTAGCTTTGCAAGAGGACCTAAATAGACTGTCTGAATGGGTAAGTGTGTGTGTGGGGATGTCAGATTAATGTATCAAGTGCGGTTTTAAAATTTGGGAAGCAAAGATAGAGTATAGGATGGCTGGGAATATTTTAGAGAAGATAAAGGAGATGAAAGATCTAGGGTTGATTATGGATAGGGACTTAACATTTCATGAACTTTTAAGTCATGAAATTTTATCAGTTGCTAAAATTGGGAGGACAACATGGCAGATTATGGGATTAATGTAGAGAACACTGACATGTAGAAGTAAGGATGTTATGCTTCTGTTGTACAAGGCTTTGATCAGGCTGCATATGGATTAATATGCACAGATTTAGTTGCCTGTTTTTCAAAAGGATGATAAGTTGTTGAAGAGGGTTCAGAGATGATTAATGAAGTCTTGTTCTGGAATGTGGAATATGAGGACAAATTGTGAGAATGCTAATTGCAGAGCCTAGGGGATCGAAGGAAGAGGGGAGACATGATCGAGACATAAGTTGGAGGAGTCTTGATTCAATGGAGGTCTGATGCTGATAATAATAATATTATACTATTACTTCACTGTCTAATTCTTTGTTTGCTTGATGAATTTTAGCATGGTTTCATTAGATTAATAAGGAGATCTTGCATGAAATCATTTGAGAGTAGAAAGTTGTTGAATGAGGGGGGAAAGAAAAGGAAAAGAGTTAAGATTATGAATCGTTTGCCAATGTATAACAGTCATTTGAAACAGAGAATTGTGATTACTAATGATTCACTACACAGAATGTGCAGGAAAAATGGTGTGCAGTGTGTTGATGATAGAGAGTGCACTGCAGGATAGATTACATTTAAACGGATCTGATGTTGTGTGCTTGGAAAACTTGTTCAATGAAAGAGTAAATAAAGGTAGTCAGAGAAACTAGATATGATGGGGCAGCTGCATCAGCTCTTGGATGGATACACTTTATGCCAAAGATTGAGACTGTTCTGATAGAGAGGAGGAGAATAGTATGGAAGGGATGACTCCTGAAAATGGTGAGACTAGTTTTTCAGGAATTAAAAAAAAATAAATAAATAAAAAAAAACAACAGGAATTGTGGGGGGATATAGAATTTGGTTGTTCAATCAACTCCATCTCCCTGTTTGAACCAGTTATGTTTTGTTTTACCTGATCACTCATTAGCCTGGTAGTCTACTATCATGTATATGTGCTAATGGCCAAAGAAATTCTTACCATTGGTAGACTGATATGGGAACCCCACTGCCAAAATTTATTGGCATCCTTGAGACTTGACTGACAGAAGAGGATAACTTTACAAGAAAAAATAGAATATGACATGTTCAACACATTCAGAGAAGACAAGATAGGAAAGGTGGGGAATATTGCTAATAATTGTAAAGGAATTAAATCCAACTAGAGTAGAAATCTCCTGTGGTAAAATCTTCAATAGCATGAGTAATACTGCCACCAGGGAGTGGATTTAAGGTTATTTGGTGTGAGTTAGATTAATTGGACAAAATACATAATTACGTGCTGCTACAGATTTGAGTCATGTGAAGAAAACTGTAAATTTCATGGTTACAAGAAAAGCTTCTTTATAGATGATTTCATATATTCGTTGGCAGGAGGAGAAAGTAAGATGAGGGGAAAATAATTTATAGATACTCAGGGTAACTACTTTAAGCACATAGTGGGAAAGGACTTCTGGCTGAAGAATATTGGATTTAGAACCTGTATATAAAATGACATGGCCATTATGTCTCCAGCGAGAGAGAGAGAGAAAGAGGAATCATGAAGTTTAACTTGGGAATGGTAAATTATATAAGTGTATTGAGTAAAAATGTGTTTGTGCTGTAAAATAGGTGATTATGATAGTTGGGAAGGCAGCTTGAAGCAGTGCATAGGAAGTGGTTAACCACGCTACCGGCCAAGATGTCTATGGATGTCAAGATTATCATGGATGCGAAGTGCACATTAAAATTGTAATACGATTGATATTACATTGAAATATATGATGGCTACAAAGCGCATGAGGATGCATATTTGATCCATAATAGCCAGTAAGGTGGTTAAAGGATGTCCGAAAGAAGCTATAGCTGACTGCATTCCTAGAGGCAAGAGAAAAAAATTGCATGGATGTTCAATGGGTGAATAAGATTTTAGAACAAGAGTTTCATAAAAAGAAAATGTTGTGGATCCAGAGACAGGTGATAAACAGTCCCAAGAGCCGTATAAAAAGCAGGCTAGAAGAGCAACAACAATGGTGGGGAAAGTAAAAACAACTAGGAAAACCAGTTATCATAGGGAAATCCTAGAAAATTTTCAATGTGGCAAGCAGAAGGAAAAATGATTATGGGGAATGTGGAATGTAGGAAAGTGATTTTGAAATAACTTCAGAGTGGTTTCAGAAATAGCTGAGTTGTTAATCAGTTACTTTAGTAAAGTATACATCCCAAGCAGACCCATTATCTATCTTCTGAGTTTGACCTAGATGAAAAGATGGAGGAGATGAATTGGTGTTAAATCTTTTGCAAGAGTTCGATATTAACACAACAGTGGGATTGGATGAGATATCGACCAAGGTGCTGAAGAAACTCAGCTTGACTCTAAGCATGAGTGCAATTCCTGAAAAGTGGAAGGAGAGCAAGGTAATTTCTTTATACAAAAATCAGTCTAGGAGAGAAGCAACCAGATCTCTGGAATGGTCATTAAAGTATTAGAGAGAGAGAGAGAGAGAGAGACCAATTATCATCTACATCCAAAGGTGGGAAGTAGCACTTGGATCTTCTGTAGACAGAATGACTTTGTTAAAGGTGGGACTTGATTTAGCAGTTGCTTTTGTTTTATAATAGTGCCTTCAGAGCTGGATAAAGGAAATGGATTCTTTTTGGATACAATACTTTTGAAAGCTCATCTTCTAATTGCTTCTAAATAATAAAGAATGACAGTCAAATTATTGCTAAGTGCAGGGTCATGTATTTTGTACTGAGAACATTGTAGACAGAGTATTATAGTAATGGTAATTTGCTACAAGTAACCACTGAAGCTAGAGAGCTGGAGGAACAGAAGACAGTGTTAAAGTTTAGGATATAAAGTGGTTATGTCATCACATTGGATAACTGCAGCATCAAAGAGGATACTTATGGAAATAAGGAAATTATTCTACTGTACATGCTTTGATAATACTACATCTTGACTACAGTGTTCTGATATGTTCACCAAGGTTCAGCGGAGATAAGGAGACAGCTGTCTGAATCCTACAAAGGATAATCAAGACAAATATATCTGGCTTATGGAAATATCCATATGAGTACAGACTAAGGGAATGCCATCTTCAAATTTTGATATAATTGATGGAAGACAGGTGTATGTAGAAATACATACTTTGGTAAGGGATCTTACAGTATAGACAACTGATATAAGGCAGATTAAGGAAGAATTTAGGGTCATCCTTGGAAACTTGCAATGTGGTGAGGAACATGTGTATGGTGCAGTTGGTAAGTGTATTAGAACAGCCTGCCATTGGATACTGTGAGTTGAGTACATCTTTGGTGAATGTTTTCAGAGAAAGTTATGATAAGTGTTTAGGCATTGTGTAACTCCTTTGACGAGTCTCCCTGGAGGAGTCATATTACTTATGACATTCTTTTATAAATGCATCTCACATACTCATGAATGTACTTAAGTAAATTACTGAAAATTATAAAAATTTTAGCCAGTAGAGTACTTTATAATTAAGATGGAATTATTCATTTGAAGAATGAAGTTATAGTGAAATTATTATTTTGACACATTCATGCCAATCTTTGTCTTGTTCATCAGATGCAAACTCGCTTAACCTTATGTTTCTTTCACTTTGGATTAGTGCATTTTTATGAAGTTGTCAACATATATATATATATATTTTTTTTTTTTTTTTCAAAATTCATTTTTACTCGGTTGGAATATTATAAAAAAAGGTTTAATGACTATTACCGAGAGAAAAGATGACAAGATATATTTAACAAGATACTACTAGTTTACTAGTTTCGTTACATGAATATCTTATGATACCTGAGGATGTTCATGTAATGAAACTAGTAAACTAGTAGTATCTTGTTAAATATATCTTGTCATCTTTTCTCTTGGTAAGAGTCATTAAACCTTTTTTTTATATATATATATATATATATATATATATAATGTAGAAAGTATTTTACCTTGGGTATAATAAATGTTAAAGATACCAAGCTCCATTTCCATTTCCCAAGTAAGCAAACAGTCAAGTTTGCACGTGCAAGTATTGCAAGCCTAGGTGAACCCACACGTAGTGCAAGACCAAGTCAACTCATGGTAAAAGGTGGATAAGTTCTGATTACTATTCTTAATATTTACCCTTAATGCAAAGCACATCTCCTGGAGGAGATGTATGATGTTATGTATTAAAGGCAAGGGGCCACTACCCAGACCGGTTTCGACCTTTATTGAGGTCTCATCAGTGGGAGCCAGGCTAGAAAAATACCAAGATTTTAGTAATACAGAGCTTATAAGTATTTTACCAGAACAAGTTACCATAAGGTGTTTTAACCTTATTAAATAAAAATCTCAGGAGGAGAGATAGATGTAGAAAGTATTTTACCTTGGGTATAATAAATGTTAAAGATACCAAGCAATTTTTTAATACTTTCTACATCTATCAAAGAAAGACTCTTATTATTTTTAAATAAAATTTATTGAACTGGTATCACCTTTTGCCTAAAATTAATAATAGAGAAAAGAAGAGAATATAATTTAGAAACACATATTGCATTTATTGACTTTGAAAAAGCATTTGACAAAGTTAAAAGAAACATATTATTTAACATATTAAAAGAAAGACAAATACCAAATAATATCCTAAAAGCTATCATGAGTATATATGTAAATAATCAAATACAAATAAGATTAAATCACGAGCTATCATATACGAGAGAGATAAACCAAGGGATCCGACAGGGATGTCTCCTCTCAGAAACTCTTTTTAATATTTACTTAAATGAAATAATAATAAAATGGAATAAAAATTTACATCAAGGAATTAAACTTTCTCCTACAGTGAACTTAAACACTCTCCTCTTTGCTGACGACCAAATAATAATTACAAATTCTGAAGATAACTTACAGAAAGCTATTTTAGATCTAAATGAGATATCCAAAGATTATGGTATGATAATATCAACAGAAAAATCAAAAACTATTGCCTTTAAAGGACAAGATTCAGCAAGAACTAAAATAGTAATAGATAACAAGATCTTAGAACAGGTGAATTCATTTAACTACCTAGGATGTATGATCATATATGAAAATGAAAAAGATATAAATGTAAAAATTGGAAAATATTTAAAAATAACAGGTGTAATTAACTCTATATTTAAACCAAACCTAGTTCAAAAACAAACCAGACTAAAAGTATACAATACATTAGCCCTACCAGTCTTAATGTATGGAAGCGAAATCTGGACAATAAAACAAAAAGACAAACAAAGATTAATAACAGCAGAAATGAAGTTTATGAGAAAAACTGCAAAGTATACCCTATTTGATCACAGAAGAAACTATGAAAGAATTAAACATAAATGGATGGAATACATTCAAAGAATGAAAACAGAAAGATTACCAAAACAAGCCTTAAAGTGCAAGCCATTAGGAAAAAGAAAACCAGGACGTCCTCTTAAACGAATCAACGATGACTTCTAAGGCTGGAACAGGCTGTGCTAGGCCTAAATCCTTGATACCCATGATGAATGATGATGATTTCTGTCAGTGTAGTATACAACTTGTGATCTCTTCTTCCCAAAGTGCATGACTTTACACTTGGCCACATTAAACTGGCAGCCATTTACCTTTGCCTATACATGTAGTCCTCAACTTACAACTATTCGCACTTACAACAGCCAAAAATTATTATTCAAAATTCTCTAATTTAACTTTGCCGCCAGCATATACATACATACATATATCACATTGTTTTTGTATACACATCGCAGCATTGCCATTAGTCGACAAGCAAAGCCCATGTAAAATCTCGTATAGAAAAAAAATAGAAATATTTTTTCTATGTCATTAAATTACACTTGTATAGTAAATTACAAGTATATTTAAATTACACTTAAATATACTTGCAAGTAAAAGAATGTATAACTCACTGTACTAAGATAAATGTTGTAACTAAATGTTAAAATATTTGAATAAGAAACACTAGATTTGTAACTAAAATTAAGCTCAGACATGATTAGGCTAGGACACCTAAGGCTAGCAACAGTCGCAAAGGTCACTGGATTATGAGTTTTCCTGCCAAAACCCAGTGATGGGTGATGGAGATAACCCTCCAGTACATCCGGGGGAGTTTAGAGAAGAAGGGCCAAAGTCGGGAGAATGATATAAAAGGCAGAGATTGAGTGGCTAGGGGGCTCTCGTTTCGAAGTTTGTTCTGTGTCAGGCGTTTCTGAGGAAGGTGGGGGAGAGTCGTGTTCCCATGAGCAGCAGTTCCAATGAAGATGGGAAGTTTGCTAGTAGCAGAGACTGCCTTTTCAAGGTGTCCCACTGTGAGATTCCCCACTGATCTACTTGTGTGCTGAATTATCGCAGCCGTGCCTGATCGAAAGTTAGCTGGGAAGAAGCGGAACGTGCTCGTAAGCCTTTGGGATCTAGGACTGTATAATGAACTAGAAAGATTGTAAGTAGAATGTTTCATGTAATATCATAGATTGTGAAGTTCAAACGACAAATATTAGCATATTCAGGATTTATTACTGTGTAAAAACGTTTACACAGATCATAATAATTAGAAAGAAAATTCTTAGAAAATAAAATGAAATATGAATAAAAAAATAGAAACACATATAACAATATATCTAAATCATCTTTATCAAGCTACCAATGTAAACAGGTTCTGTTGATTGCTGGTTAGTTATTCATGTCTCAAAAAAATCTTTCCCTCTTCTCATAAGTATTTTAATTATGCCCATTGCAAATATGAATGTGCATATGCTAGAAATTATAGAATGATGTAATTTGTTCCACAGCACAGCAAGTTATTGTGCACACACACATCATACTACAACTGTAAATTAATGCATTGCATCCAATGGAAGTATTTCTATTCATACCTATTCTTTCTGAGAACATTCTGGAAAAATTTGGAGAAAAGAGCAAGGCTAATAATAATGGTAAGTACCTGCTGGATTTCTGCTCAGGATATTGACTAGCCGTTACTAACACCATATTCCAACATAAAGATGTTCACATGGAGAGAAGACACAAGAAATAAGAAAAGCCTCATTGACTACATCATTGTTGATAATGATATTTTCAGCTGGTTCAGGATATAAGAGTGTGCAGAGGATTTGAAATTGGAAATGATTATCACTTAGTTTTAAGTAGGATAAAACTGATTATCACATTGAAAAGATCAATATATCATTCAGGGAAAAAAAATGAAACAGTTTGAAAACAAGAACCAAACCTTGTAGTTTCAGTAGCAAACTCTGAAGAAAGCATCGATTGATTCAGCTAGGGAGGCATGAAATGAAATTGTCTGCAAGGATAGCAAAATAAGAACTCCATGGTGGACACCAGAAGTTAAAGAAGCAGTCCTGGAAAAGAAGAAAGCATACTGAAAGTTCCTGCAAATAAGTCAAAAGATGACCTAAAAGAACAGACACAGAGAAAAATGTAAAGGCTCTAAGCATTGTTTAAAAGTAACTAAACAAAAGTTATTGGAAAAGTTTGTTAAGAATATAGAGAAAAATATCAGGTGGAAGGCAATAATATTCTGGAGGCTGTTTAAACTTTTTAGTTTAGAAATGGATGATGGTACTGTAAAAGAAATCAAAGGTGATAAAGTTGACATGAAAACTGAAGGTAAGGATATTCTAGATGTCTGAAGTAATTACTTTGAATGACTGTTAAACAAAAGAAGCAGTGATAAAACTGTAGTAGAAAGTGATGAGTGTAGAGTTTTCAACCAAAAATTGAATGTGATGAATGATAACTAACACTGGGTTTAATAAGTTATAACATAGATAGCGAAACCAACTAGTTTTGTCACATATGCTGTATTGGCAAACTTTCTCTCAGAATTGCCAATATCCTGAAATCTCATGAAATAAGAGTGACTTTCAAGCCCATTGTGGAGCACATCTTTCAAGCACATCTAAGGACTTCTCCCACATTCACCACAATATTGAATGGAACAAGAGTCCATACCTTACAAGAGAACTTCGGTGCCCACAACATCAAAGAGGCTACGATGGTTATCCACTCACAAGGCCACCCAACAGAAACCAAGGAATGATTTTATGTGATATTTGGAAGTCACTTATTAGATGTTTCCACACATTAGACTTTAATTTTCTGGCAAATGTCATGCATTACCTACTGAACAATGACCAACCCGTGACAGTTTCCATGCTCCACATGTTTCTGTTTTTTTTTACTTTTATGTAATAACGGATTGTGCCTACACTTCAGTTTTAGTTATGTAATGGGTCATGTTTACTGCTTATTGTATATTTTTTCATCATCATCATCATCATCAAATTCCTGCTATGTACCCTCAAGGGGTGTACAGGATATGACAGTACTACATGAAAAAATTACATCATTACTAACTTCCTATCTACAATTTTCCTCCAAATCAGTGTGTTACTTGTCAAGACTCCAACATTATCAGATCTTATATTTCTATCGTCTAAGGCACTTTGTACCGTATCAATCCACCTATATCTTGGTCTTCCTCTGGGTCGTTTTCCTGCCAACCTGGCAGAGAACACTTGTTTTGCTAATCTTTCCTCTCCCATTCTATTTAAGTGACCATACCATCTGAGATTAGCTCTGCTAACACATTCCTGGATGCTGACAATGTCAAGTTCTTTCCTAATATCCTCATTTTTAATATAATATTGCCATTGATGAAACTGTGCGCGCCTCTAATCTTTCTCAGGACTCTCATATCTGCGGTTTCTAGTCTTTGGTCAAGTGTTTTACTTCTGACCCAGCTCTCAGATCCATAAGTTAAAACTGGTTTGAACACTGTCTTGTATACAGCTAATTTAGTGTTTCGACTAATTTCTCTCTTATTCCATATGAGTTTATTCAATTGACTTCCCACCATACCAGCTTTGCTGATTCTGTTGTCTATTTCTATATTTAATTTACCATCTTCAGTAAAAATTGTGTCTAAGTAGCTGAAATGTTTTACTTGTTCCACAGGTTCTCCATTCACAGCACAGTTGACATTTTCAATGATTCTGCCTATTTTCATTGTCTTTGTCTTTTTATTGCTGACCTTCATACCATATCTATTACAACAGCTATTCAATTTAGTCAGAGAATCTTGCAGACTTGTAGCGGATTTATTTAGAAGTATAACATCATCTGCATAAAGCAAAGAGCTGACATTAACATCTCCAATTTTGATATCAGGTTTAATACCACTTTCCTTCATAATGTGATCCATATAGATAATGAATAACAGAGGGGTTAATGTACATCCTTGTCTCACACCAGATTTAACATTAAACCATCTTCCTGTACTTCCTTCAATTCTAACTGCTGACTTACAACTCAAATAACGATTAAGTATTGCTTGATATAATGCCCCATTGACACCATATAACTGCAGCGTATTGAATAGCTTCTCTCTTGGCACCTTGTCATATGCCTTTTCCAAATCGACAAAACTTAAATACAAATCTTTGTTATATTCCCATGCTTTCTCGACTATTTATCGTAAAGTGAAGATCTGATCCGATCCTGACAGCCTCTATTTGGCCTGAATCCAGCTTGTTCTTCACCAAGCTTTTCTTCCACAATTCTTCTCAACCGTTTCTCAAGTATACTGGCATAGATCTTGCCAGGAACACTCAGTAGGGAAATACCTCTGTAATTCTCACATTCAGTTTTATTTCCCTTTTTTATATATGGGTACTATGAGAACTCTACTCCAATCATCGGGAATTCGTCCCTCTGTCCAGGCTTTCTGAACTATGCAGTGCAGCCACTGTAAGACTTTTATACCACCATACTTCAGCATTTCTGGTCGAATATCATCTACTCCTGCTGCCTTTCCACATTTCAAGCCTTTGATGGCTTTTTCTACTTCAAGTATGGATATGTATTCCTGACTGCATGCCTGGTCAGTGTTTTTTATCAGTGTGCTGTCATCACTGCTTGTTTCATTTAGCAGTTTTTCAAAGTAATTACTCCATACTTCAAGGATATCTTTTTCTCCTGTTTTCATGTCACCTTTATCATCTCTAACTCCTTTTACAGCACTCTTTCCTCCATTCCTAAGCTTCTTCAACAACCTCCAGAATATTTTGCCACCTTCTTGATATTTATTTTCTATATTCTTGCCAAAGTCCTGCCATGACTTTTGTTTAGCTAGTTTTACACACTGTTTAGCTTTCTTACATTTGTCTCTGTATTCTCTAAGAGTAAAAACTGACTTATTTGCCAGGAACTTTTGATATGCTTTCTTCTTTTCCTTCACTGCCTCTTTAACTTCCTGTGTCCACCAGGGAGTTCTGATTTTTTTATCCTTTGCACACAACCTCACCACATGCCTCTCTGGCAGAATCAATCATTGTTTTCTTCAGAGTTTGCCACTGAATCTCCAAGGTTTGATTCCTGTTCTCAAACTCTTTCATTTTTTCTTCAATAATCTTTGTGTATTTTAGTCTACAGTTCACATCTGAGAGCTGCTCAACTTTTATTTGCTTTATAAAACTTTCTTACATGTTATTCTTTTCAATATGAAATTCAATTTTATCCTGCTCAAGACTAAATAGTGAACACTTCAAATTTCAAATCCTCTGTACACCCTGGTGTCCTGCACCTGGTAGAAAACATCACTATCAACAATAACTTAGTCAATGAGAATTTTCTTATTCCTTGCCTCTTCTCTCCATGTGAATTTGTGCACATTTTTATGTTGGAACATGGTGTTAGTAATAACCAGTCCATGTCCTGAGCAGAAATCCAACAGATATTTGCCATTATTATTAGCTTTGCTCTTTTCTCCAAATTTTCCCAAAATATTTTTGTATGTCTCACAATCATTTCCTACTCTGCTATTTAGATCCCCAACAAGGACAAACTTTTCCTTTTTCATTGTGTCAGTTGCTTTTTCTAAAGCCTCAAAAAAATCTTCCACTTCTACCTTAGGAGAACCTTCTGTGGGACCATAGGCACAAATAAGCCTCATTGTCCAGTTCCCCATTCTCATATTTGCCCACATTACTCTGCTTGAGACTGACTGCCATTCAAGAAGATTAACCTCGTATTTTGTGTTGAATACTATGGCTACTCCTTCTTTTCCTTGATTGTCATTGCCTGAATATAACATTTTGTATTTATTGCTTAGAAAGATCTCACCAGTTTTGGTCTTTTTTGTTTCAGTCACCCCTATTATGTCGATCTGGTACTTATCGAATTCCTCAGCTAGCTCCATTTCTTTGCCATTCAGGCTTCTTACGTTGATAGTACCGATCTTTAACTCTGGTGATGTTGAGTTGGAGTTTGTTTTCAGATTTGTTCCAGTAGCTGACTTTTCGCTGTTCGCCCTGGTTCCCTAGTGAAAACAAACTGGTCAACGCCCCAGCCGGCATGAAATTTTGTCATGTTGTACCATCATTTTTTATTTTGGTTTAACCGATAAGAATACAATTTGGTTGGCTAAATCCCAAATTGCCTGCCCATCCTCCTCCGTTTAGTATCAAAGTAGGTACCCAACAGGGTGCACCACGAGATGGTGAGGATTGGACATTAGGTCAGAAGCCCTGGTCGGTTCTCCGCATTCCTTTAAAGGCTATGTGGAGGTCTCCTCTCAGTTATACAGCTTTGACCCTAAAGCACCCCGTATATTTTTTTGTTCTTCGTTATCTATTAGCATATGTTGTGAAACTAGTTGGTTTTACTATATATATATATTACGACCTTTTAATCCCAGCATTAGTTATCATTTGTAGTAGAAAATATTCAACAGGAAAACAAACAGGAGTATAAAATTAAATTAATTTCGTTATTGTACTGAATGTTCCTTATTCAAAGTGTGTTTTTAATATTCTATCTCTTCTAGAATTTACTTTACTTTAACTTAATTAATCTACTTATTATACAGTCATAACTCCTAGTATATAATCCGTTGCTTGATCTAGTCACATTTAATCCTCTTTCTTAACCTTTCGACCCTCCCCTCTTCTCAAGGTTATAACTATGTTATTCACGTGCACGTTATTTTATAACTTGGGAATTTGCTTCGGGCTAGAGCCGAATTCCTTTGTTATAACAGCAAGCACATTTCTTCAGTATTGATTTCTGAAAATTTATTTTTTATTTCGACTGCGCCATCAGAAATCGCAGATAAAATTTAAATATCCTTCCGAAAGAAAAACACTTTGCTTAGCACGGAAATACTTCTAACACTTATCACTATATCAAGCAACTTAATTTTATTTCTATTCTACAGTCATGACAAGCTATCCCCTTAGGTCATATAGGTTCGATTTTTATGAGCAATGCATTGGTATGCAGGAATCAGGCAAATTATTTGACAAACAAAACAATTTATTCACACTAATCAAGTTACAGTAAAGGTTAATACTAGGCACACAAAATAACTCTGACTCCATATTTCTCATTAACTTTAGCTTGATTCTTAAACTATTCAACCTAGTTCAACAAATTTTCGCTACATACACAGACTATGGTAATGATTGTTCCTACACTTAATTCATATATTAGAAATGACCTACAATGCTATGTAACAGGCAAGTTTAAACAATAGGTAACAATAAACGCTATCTTATCTCACAATCGAACAGGTAAATTCTCAATGTTTAGCTAATTTCCTTCGGTCCTGAAGTAATACTAACAAACAAATACGATAGAGCACTCTCTGCTACAATTCTTGCCTTTAGTTAATCATATATAGAAGACCTTACTTGGTATTAAATCATTTAGTCCTCATCGGTAGATCCTTGAGATCGTTACCATCTATTTCATTCCATTTTTATTTCTTTTCACTTACAGGCACCTCTTTTCGACATCGACAGGGCACGCACTTCTACTGGCAGCAATCATCAGGCACTTTGGTGGCTGGAGGTCCAGAAATCATGTGTATAAAACTTCTTTTACTGCTTAAATGATCCACCTAACATCTTCAGGTGTCTGTTGGCTGGAACAAGTCCCTTGACCTAGAATCGATGGGACATACACGAACCGGGAGCCAGAACAGAAAACTGGGCGAAACCGTGCTCATCGCCCAGCGATGACCATCGATAACAGCCTCTCTCCTCTTTAGCGGTCCTCTGGCTACCTACGACCGACCTTCCCCGACGAACTCCCGCTGTGATGACTGACCTTCTCCCCCCAAAAAACTGAGTGACCTCTATGTGACGAAGACCATTTTGCCCTCAATGTCCCCCCCCTTTTTAGCTGCTCCATAATTGAACTAAATTGAACAGCATGTGTAACAAATTTTGGCATGAAAATCAATAAAAAGACCAAAACTATGAAAATAGGCAGGAATATAGAAAACATCAGCTGCATTCTGAATGGAGAACCTATAGAACAAATAAAGCATTTCATCTATTTAAGCACAGTTTTTAGTGAGGATGACAAATTAAATATGAAAACAGACAACAGAATAAGCCAAGCTGGTATGGTGGAGAAGCATATGGAATGAGACAGAGAAATTAGCCAAAACACAAAACTAGCAGTGTACAAGACAGTGTACCAATCAGTTTGAATAAAGTACTTGATTAAAGATTAGACCACAAATATTACAGTTATGAGGAAAAAATTAGAAATCTAAACAGATGGCATCAATGGCAGAATAATGTTAGAAATGAAGATATTAGGAGGGAACTTATCGTTGTTAGCATTCGAGAATGTGGGAGCAGGGCTAATCTAAGGTGGTATGGTAACCTAAACATGATAGGAAAGACTAGCAAAGCAGCTGCTTTATGCCAGGATGTTAGTCAAAGAGACCCAGATCAAGGTGAATTGATTCAGTGAGAAGTGCTTAAGAAAACTGAAAAGTTAGATATGATATTATTGGAGTGCTGATAAATAATGAAAGTTGTTGATATGAGAGTAGTAGTAATGTAAACTTAATCATGTAGTACTGTCATAGTAGCGCCTTTGAAGGTGCAGGTCAGGTCATGATGGTGACATTCTTTCTGTTATGTGTGCCAATCATTTTTGTATAGTTCTTGTATAATTAATGTTGGTTCACAAAACTATAGGATTCCTCTTAATTACTGGTTTCTAATATATCTTGAAACAAACACATTCTTCCTCCCACTCTCATGCTGGTTTGATTTCATTTGAATTATTGCAAGCAAACCTGTTCAACAAACAAAAAGTCCACAACAAATTTTGGTGTCCTGCTCCATGATCAAATACATCACAAAGACAGTTTGTCCTTACCTGGCATGAATGTGTTAAAATTATTATAATAAATAACATCTTATATATATATTTATGTATACAAAAATTAGTAAAGTTTTATTTAAAATTATAGCATCATCTTCTGGGGCGTGCTTACTTCTGTTTTCTGGAAGGAGATAAAATGGATCAGGCTGATGCACAGTTCAATTTTGTTCTTAATCAGGTGAGTGAATATTTTTATTGATATACATAAAATATTAAATGCCAATTTTTGTTAAAAGATTAAACCTTTTCAATGAATTAAATCTCTAGTATTAAAGTTAGGTGAAGTCATTAGTTAAAGTTAGAGCACATCTGTTAGTGGCAAATATGCTACTAACAGCTGTGTGTATTTAAAATTATTATTAGTAGTATTATGGGCAACTCCAAGGAGTCCTTAGACTCATTGAGGGAGGCCCTAAACATTATGTCAAGAACAACTAACATCCACACAGTACTATCATACTTTGCCTTGAATTCATTCACAGTCATGCACCCACAACAGACTCTGGCAGCTTATTCCACTCATTCACCACTGTCCAAGTAAAAACCTAGTTCTAACATCCTTGCTAACCACACTCTTGCTCAATTTCCATGGATGGCCCCTAGTCCTCCCATCACCAGTCCTGTTCTGAAAAATATCTTCTGAATTAATCTTATAGAAACCCTTCAGTAATTTGAATGTCTCGATCATATCACCCCTTTTCTGCCTATCAACCAATTTCTGCAACCCACAAATCTTAAACCTGTTCTCATAAGGTTCATTCCATAGACCTGCTATCATCTTGGTCATTCACCTCTGGATCCTCTCCATCTCCTCCCCATCAAGAAGAAACCCTAGCACCCAGATCTGGGCACAGTAGTCAAGAAGGAGATCTTATTAAGGCTCGATACAGAAGAACAATAACTTGCTTGTCCCTGCTCGTCAAAGTATTCTTCAGTAACCAAGTGATTATGAGCTGATTTAGCCACTTTTGCAATGTGCCTCCCTAAACTTCAACTCCCTATCCACCAACACCACCAAATCCCTGGCCTCGTCAATCTCCTGGAGTTTCCAGGAGATTGATGATCGATACAGAAGAACAATAACTTGCTTGTCAAAGTATTCTTCAGTAACGAAGTGATTATGAGCTGATTTAGCCACTTTTGTAATGTGCCCCCCCCCCCCTAAACTTCAACTCCTAAATCCCTGGCCTCGTCAATCTCCTGGAGTACAGTTCCACCAATGTGGTATACTGCTGCTAATCTTTTCAGCCCAAAATGTATAACCTTATACTTTGCCACATTAAATTGACATCCATTCTCCTTAGCCCAGTCCTCCAATCTATCCAAATCATCCTGCAAAATTTTGACATCATGTGCATTCACTATTGCTCTACCCAACTTTGCATCATCAGCAAACAAATGAACAGTTCCTCTCAGACCCTTTCCTATATCGTTAATGAACAAATTAAACAGCAGTAGTCCAAGAACCTTGCGGCACACCACTGATCACAGGTCGCCTTTTGGACTCTACCCCTGAATAAACTACTCTCTGATATCTCTCCATCAACCACCCTCCTATCCATCTCACCAACCCTATATCCATCCCCATATGCTGCAGTTTACTGATTAGAATTCCATGTGGTATCCTGTCAAAGGCCTTAGCAAGGTCCAGCAGTATCACTGTATACCCATTACCCTTATCCAGTTCAGCCGTCACTGTGTTATAAATCGTGAGCAAGTTAGTGAGGCATGATCTACCCTTCACAAAAACATGATGTCACCCATAGAGTATCCCATTTCATTTATCCATTCCTGTATTTTTCTCTTGACTACTTTCTCCAAAACCTTGACTCCTGATGCATAAAGGAGGTCTTGGAACCTCCTTTATGCATTGGAACTATTTTCCCCTCTTTCCACCTCCTCGAGACTCAAATTAAACAAAATGGTCAAGAGCATTGACAATTCTTTAGTTGTTTCACGTAAGACCCCAGCTGGTATACCATCCAATCCCACAGATGTATTCACATTAAGGTTTTGTAATATACCATTCACCTCAATTCCCGTATAAGCTATTGGTTCCTTCATTCCTGCAGTATCACCACCTGGATGATATACTCTTGCAAAGTGCTCGCTCAGTAATTCCACTATATCAACTGATTCAGTTACCTCCCTACTATCGGCATTCCTTAAAATCATTCTGCTGTATACATTTTTAATTTTACTTGCAGCATATCGAAAAAACTGTTTGGGATTCTCTTTAGCTTGCATGGCTAATTTCCTTTCATAATCCGCTTTTGCATTTCTTGCCACACTCGTTACCCTTCTGGCCTGTGCTTTATACTGTTCATGGGCCAGCAGGTCACCTTTCTCTTTAAATTCCCTTTAAATGGTTAATTAATTTATCTAAAAAAAGGTAAATTAATTTACCTTTTTTATTCATAAATTTAAGGTGGCAGAGAGTGACACCATTCTGAAATTTAAAATGCAATGGTTTGGAATCCTTTGGTAGATTTATCGAAAGTTCTTCATTAAATATCTGAAAAAGGAGTTCATCAAAATAAGTTTTTTGAAACCAGTTATATTTCAGCAGGACAATAATCTTTTGCATTTTACAGAGACACTAACAGCAGTCAAATATTTGCATAGCTTAAACAAAAATCAGTATTCATTTAATCTCTCATATCACATAATTGGAACTTCTAGAGTTTGGTTTGTGGAATTAATTGTGATCACACTTTGAGAGAATAATCTTTATCAAAAAAAAAAGGCATTTCACTGTCATTCATCATTTTTTAATGAATAATGAAAATTCATCAGAGGATGGGCACAGTCATATAAACTAGTTTGCTATGCAAAATCATTAACACTAAGAGAATTACTGTGTGGTATAAATACTCACCATAACAGACCTGT
Source organism: Typopeltis vanoorti (assembly GCF_054136105.1). Taxonomy (NCBI): domain Eukaryota; kingdom Metazoa; phylum Arthropoda; class Arachnida; order Uropygi; family Thelyphonidae; genus Typopeltis; species Typopeltis vanoorti. Next base: position 134,769,740 of record NC_143554.1, on the reverse strand, counting down.
AGAGATTGCAGAATGCATTCATTGTGATGCTAGGTTTGCTTTAGTGAATTAAGGGCTGAAAAGCATTCCTACCTCACCAGTTCATAAGAATGAATGTCTGTGTTGATGTTGATATTCCTTGGTCATCTTGGAATCTTGAATTCTTTTCTGCCAGCCCTGAGCACTTTGATTAGCCACCAGTGGACAAAGTCATCATCATTGCCCATGGGTCCAATGTCCGTTGTTGTCTGATGCTTGTTTCACCATTCTTTGCCCTTTCTTTCTCTCCATTGCCAGGTGATGCAAATCCTGTAAACTCCTTCCAAACCACTGTTTCACATCATCTACTGATTCTTGCCTTAACTTTTGTCACCTTTGCCATCCTCTTCTATTTATACTGACCATTGCATCAAGCATTAGGGTTTGATCTTTCTGTTGTCTATTCTGCAGATATGTTCAAAAACTGTTAATTTCATTTAAATTATTTTCATTAGATTCTCTTTGCAGTTTACTTTGCGATACAGTTTTTATTTGCACCCATCCAGTCTTTCTATAGTAACATGTTTTCTTTTGAAAGCCAATATAATATTCGTCTCAGTCTTTGACCATTAGCCATGTCTCACAGTCATTGCGAGCACTTGTGAATATGCATGTTTCCAGTGGTCTCAGCTTTATGGGAAGGCTCACTCATTTACCTTTGCATATCGTGTCCAATGCCTGTAAGTTTACTTTTGCTTTTCTCTTTTTTATAGTCTAAATCTTGCATCGTGTTGCTCTCTAGGTATGTGAAGTTCTTAACCTCTTCCAACCATCTTCTTAACTTTCTTTTAATATCATTGTTTTTGTCTTATCGAAGTTCATTTTCAATCCGTATCTCTTTCCTTTTTCACTTCAGCACTGTTCCTTCTAGTTCCTCTTCATTTTCTTCTGTAATGACTATGACATCTGCAAATCATAAATTGTTTATTTTTGTGCCTTGAATCGAAATTCTTCTTATATTATCCTCTATGAATCCATTGTTCCAAAAGTATTATCACGATTCTTGGGATATCAAACTTCTTGTCTCATGCCTCTTTGTCCAGAACCATCTTCCTATTTTTCTGCAGGAAGTTTATCATCGATGTTCTGCAAGAGACATATCAGGTTTATATGAGCTATACATACAAATATTTTTATTTGTATGTACAGCTTCCTCTACAATTAATCTTGATGCTAATATTTGGTGCACAGTACTTCTATCTCTTCTAAATCCTGCTTGCTTTTCTTCCATTTGTTTCCTTATTCTTTCCATTAATATCATCATAAGTACTTTTCTTGCGTAACTTGTTAGGACAATCGTTCTGTAGTTTTTTCAGTCCATTTTGTTTCCCTTTTTCTGAATGGGTATTAGGATTGATCTTGCCCATTCTTTTGGTGTTTTGCCTTTGTCCCATGCCATGTTACAGTATAGTTCATCTATGATCATTTCCACCATGTTTCAACATCTCTCCAGTGATTTCATCAGGGCTTTTATGATTTTTCGATATTTACAGCCTTTACAACCTCATCCCTCAGCATCTGTTTCTCCCTCTGTGCTTGTTGTTATTTCCCTCAATTCATCAATTAACTTCTTTTGAACCTCACCCTCTTCCTATGTCTTATATATAACTGAGCAGTATCTTGTCCATCTCTCCCCCCCCCCCCATTTCTTCTGTTTATCAAGATTTCACATTTTTCATCTTTCATGGTTCTCTGTTTTGTACTTCATTTCTTGTTGATGTTTCTGATATCATATATACTTGTTCTGTATTCACCATAGTATTTATTGATATTATTATTTCAGTAACCCTCCATGGAGTCAATAGACATAACATAGGAGGCCCACTGAACACCAACAACATGTCTATCATGTTGAGCTTTAAATTTATTTATATTTCCTGTATTCAATGCACCTCGACAATGCATTCCACTTACTAACAATTACTCTCCACATAAAAAATCTGCTCCTGACATCCTTCTTCACCACATCTTTATACAACTTCCAGGGATAGTCTCTCATTCTTCCTATCATAACATCGACTCTTTTTATAATTCTTTCTGTATTAATCTGGTAGAATCCCTTAATTAACTTGAAAGTCTCTATCATATATTCTCTTTTCCTCATATGCACCAAACTCCATACACTGTTCCTCTTGCTATTCTGATTTGTCTCTTTTTACTCTATGCTGTACTTCCATTTCTGCAGAGATCTCCATCCTAATCTGTAATGCTCCTTTTTTCTTGAATTATCTTTAATGTCTCCTATGAAATTCACCTCTTCTTGGCTTTTCTGTCTCTGGGACCGTTTTTTCCACTGCTCTCTTGTTCCAAATACCACTTTGTTGTTTCTGTCCTCCAGTTCCTTTTCTGTAATGGATTTCAGTTCTTCCTTGAGCACCTTCCTATACACTTTCTGGGTAATTTCCTCACTCAGTGTCCTCATATCTCTCGGAATGAAACTGTGCCTTCACTTGTCACTTTAATCTCAACTTATAGTAATCACTATGCAATGATCCAATTCCATTTCTGCTCATTAAAATGTTCGACACTGCTGAACTGATTTGGCCCATCTCTTGCTAACAGGTATCCTGTCTAGGATGTTCTTAATTTCTCCACTTCCTGCAGTCTTTTTGTTAGAATTGTGTGTTGAAAATTACCATATCATGCTTCAAGGCAAATTCAAGCATTCTTTCTCCATTTCCATTGCTTTCTTCATATTCATATTTGCCTATTATTCTTTCCCCTTCCTTTGTTGCACTTTCTAATCTTTGCATTCCAATCTCCTGCAATGATTAGTATATTTTTCTTTGGTAATGATTTCAAGGTTATTTCCAAGTTGCTATAGAATAACTATTTCTTCTTCAGTACTTTCTGAAGTGGGTAAAAAGACTTGAACTGCTGTGCTGTTCAAGGTTATGGGGTGTCATATCATTATCACTTCATCTCCTTGTGTAGTAAGCCTAGCTCTCCAGGAGCCCATAAGTTGATTTTAATTTTATTGCACTTTGGTAGCTAATTTCTCGATCCAACCCTGATTACTCAGTTGAGTACGCAGGCCTTGTTTATGCAGGTGACTTCCAAGTATGTTGTACTTTACTTTTGCATTTCTATATTGCACCAGATTTCAATTGCATTTTGTTTTTGCAGTTACCACATTGGCACTCATCTGATCAACCTTATAGGTTCTTTCAGTCATCTCTAACATGAGAAATAGACACCAGATGAATATATTTAAAAGCTAAAGGCCAAATAAAAAAATAAAAAAACTTGAGAGCCAATATCATCATCATTTTAAGGAAAAGTCCTCATTATGGTGAATTTCTTCTTCCAGCCTGGATTATCTCTTCTTTTCCTCACAGTCTTCCCTTTTACCATTCTAATATGTGTATAATCCATGTTCAACGCCCCAGGGATTTCATCTTCCTTCTTATGATTATCTTCAATATTCCACTCTTATAATTTTGCACAAGATTTCTTCATTGACTTTTTTCAATTCACTTCCAGTAATATTCTGTCCAGTGGTACATTTTAGAGGTCTTTAGTTCCCTTAGTTGCTTTGTGATCACAGATATATGCAGTAGTTATTCCTTTACATGTTCTTTCTATCTAGTTTTTTAAGGTTTATTTTTTCCCCTCAGTCTTCCTTAATCTTATTCCTTATTTTCTGTTATTGTTCATTTCCTTCTGCAGCCATTTTTTTTATCCTTGCTTTATTACCTCACTTCTAATCCATACTTATTAGCTTGTGATTTTGTATATCCTGAATACTTTGTCTACTGAGCCTTTAATGATTTTCTTTGTGACCATCCAATCTTTCTCTTCTGCCTTTATGTGCTAGCAGGCTTTTATAATTATTTACGTACAATATCATTTAATATATATCATAAAAAATATTCATTTACTCGTTTATCATTTTTGTAAGAACTATCATGATGTTGTGACAAATTTATGGTCCTCAAAGTTTTATTGAATAGTGATACTTTATTTGTAAATAAATAAAAATAAAACTATTAATTTTTATGGCTATTTTGCCTATTTTTCTTTAGGAGTATCCCTTGTATAATGTCATTGGCTTTTTACTTAATTTATTTAAGGCATTATTGATATTTTAGGGACATGGATAAACAATGAAAGGATAAATCATTGTGATATTCTTTACATCCTTGTAAAGAATGTCACATCCGTGATTTGTGTCATTAGAATGAAAATAATCCTTAAAAATCCGTGCAGTTAGCCTAGTGGCTATGCGCTTCGCAACCACATGCCTGGGAAAGGAATGTCCTAGGTTCGATTCCCATCGATGACATGATGAGCCCAAGGATCATCCTCAACCAAAGCCAAGTTAGCCAGTCTTGGGCATGGACAGCAGGGCCCCCTCCTCCCAGTTTATCTGGGGTTTTTCATCCCGCAAGCAGGCAAACTGGCCCTCTTAAACACACATGGATTACAGTCATGAATATCACCCTTAGGGAATGCAGCAGAAGAGCGGCGAATTAGCTGCATTATTTTGCCAGTAACCTATCATTAGGAGGGGACTCAACCATCCTAGACAGATGAGAAGGATAGGATAATCCTTAAAAGATATTGACTTGAAACTGCTTTCCAACTTGTAAGAAGCCAACTTCCTTGAAGAAAATGCATTGATTGAAAATCTTGCATAGCTACTATTAATATGGATGGCAAGTTAGCTTTCTAATAGTGACTACTCCACTAGCTGTGGAAGAGTTATCATAAGAGATCAGTAGCTAATTTTTCATATGCCTAGCAGCTGTTTTGGCTGCTAGGATGAAAACCAGTCATTATGAAAGTAGATTTGTGTTTTGTACTAGATTTGATTCAGGGTGAAACAACTAATGGAAAAGTAGCTTGTTTCCAGGAGGTTAACCGAAGAAAGTGGCAAGCATTTTAATCAAAAAATATTTCTCTTATGTCAGAGGTGATGAATCCCAGTTGTTTACAGTTGAATGTAAAACTAAGGAAAGAAGTGATACTACCTCTCCTAGCTGGTCTCTTACAAAGGTGGAAAGATTTTTCCTCCTTGAAATGGGTTTTTCATCCTAAACAGACAAACTGCCAGAAGAACATAACCATGGCTGCTTTTGCCATAATTCCAAACAGCAGCAGAAGTAAAATCTTAGAATCTTATTATAGAAACTGCATTTGTTTTTGCAATACATACTAAGGATGAATTGGTAAAGTATTTTCTATTAACCATCTAAGATGTAATCTAATTTTTGAAGTTCTGACTCTAGCATTTTATAACTTGCATTCAAAATGTCTTCATATGGCATGTAAAGTTTCTAATCTTTCACAACTAGGCATTTAATAAATTAACATTCTTTGGTAATTTTTTTCCAGCATTTGTGTTAAAAATTTATAAAAATTGCTTCCAAACCACATTTAATTTGAACACGATATCCAGCATAATTAATATATATTGATCTTAAGTTTCTAGCTCAATCAAAAAGACCTACGAGGGTGGTCTGAAAAGTTCTTGGCCTTGACTATAGATGGCAACACTATCAGCAAGATTTTTTTTTCTAAGTTGGTACATCTGTCATAAGCATCCATGTGAAATTGCAAGTCATTCTATCAAGTAGTTTGTTTTATACAGCTGTTGAAGCAAAAGTGTTGTCTGTATCCCTTGAAATGGATAAAATTGAGTATTGTGCAGTTATAAAATTCTTTGTAAAAGAAGGTTTAACAGCAAAAGAAATTCATTTGAAGTTCATAAAAGTTTATGGGCACTCTTCTCCTTCGTTTTCGACAATTAAGAAATGGGCTGCCAAGTTTAAACATGACCGTACCAGTCTTGAAGATGATCCATGTGAAGACGTTGAAAAAGTGTAACAACACCAGAAATCATTGATCAAGTGCACAATATGGTATTGGATGACAGGCGAGTCAAAGTGCATGAAATTGCTGAGACTATAGGCATTTCAAAAGAATGTGTAGGATATATTTTGCATGAAGAATTGCATATGAAAAAGCTTTGTGCAAGGTGGGTGCTGCACTTGCTCACGGCAGATCAAAAATGCACTCACATGAAAATCTCTGAACTGTGCTTGGAGCGTTTTCACAAGAATAAAACTGAATTTTGTGTGTCGATTTATTACTATGGATGAGACTTGGAATCACCATTACACACCAGAATCCAAGCAGCTATCAAAACAGTGGACAGAAGCCAGTTGTTCAGCTCCAAAGGAGACAAAGTCGGTTCCATCAGCAGGAAAGATCATGGCATCTGTGTTTTGGGATGCTAAAGGCATTTTGTGTATTAATTATCTTGAAAAGGGTAAAACAATAACCGGGGAATATTATTCCAATCTTTTAACTAGACTAAATGAAAAAATTCGTGAGAAAAGACCTGGTTTGCAGAAGAAAAAATCATCTTTCATCAGGACAATGCACATGCCCACAAAGGTGTTTTGGCAATGGGAAAATTAAGGGATCTTCACTATGAATTGTTGGAACATTCACCCTATTCCGCAGATTTGGCTCCCTCTGACTTCTATCTCTTCCCAAAACTAAAATTCTTCCTTGCTGGTCAGCATTTTTCTTTGAATCAAGAGGTGATTGCAGCTATAGAGGAGTATTTTGCAGATCTTACTGAGAACTACTAGAGGGACGGCATAATGGCGCTGGAGCATCGCTGGAATAAATGTATTTGTCTTAATGGAGATTATGTTGAAAAATAAAAATAATTTTGAAATTATAAATTCGTTTTTTCATTGTTAGGCCAAGAACTTTTCAGGCCACCCTCGTGCATCCAAATTTTGTCTTCAAAAAGACCCACATTCAAATTTTTAAGATGTGAAGAACCTTAGAACTTTTCAAGTGAAGGTGAGTTAGCTGGTCTTGTCACGTCGTCCCTTCTTTCTTTAATGTGTATCTTGTATCTTTCATTGATATATCGGGACAACTTATTCAATTTTAGCCTTTATTATTACAGTCGCAAATATCAAATTCTATCGCATATATCTCCACGTTAAGTAGGTTGCGTCATTGTTATGCGTTCCACTTTAATAATAAACTAAGTCTTATATCTTGCTTCTCTTATGCTCCTTCTTATGTAACTTAACCTTTAACGGCCACCAGAAGTTTAAACATTCCCTGAATTCTATAAATTATCCTGATCACTCAGGCAAATTTATTTTTTTTCTGCGCCAGCCTGAGCCTTAAAGTTAGAGATAGACACTGCCTTTAGGTTAATTATAGAATATCAGGTGCCACTAACAATATAAATTAAATTCCTAGAAACCTGGGCTCTCTGGCATAATTTTACTCTTATTTGCAGTCGTGCCCTTACTTTCAATTGGGGTATTCCTGCATACACACACACACGTTCTTAGGTTCGATGTTTTATGAAGGTTCAGTCATCATGATCAGAAACACATATAATTAAAGAATCAAAACATTTATTAAATTCAATTAGTAATGCCATACAAGTTAAATTGATCATCAAATCTAATGTTAAACCTCTACCTTTCATTCACATTCTCAGTCTTAAAGCATTTTAGTACTTTACTTCAAAATATCAGTAAGTTCAATAACTCAATACATATTACATTTGAAGAAATAGAAATACAATTTTATTAATACAGACCAGTTTACAATAAAACTTATATTAAAACCTACCAGTTTCGCTAGCAAACTGTCTGGCTTTTTCAAGGCGTTTACGGAGATATGAAAACTAGTAAATGCAAATTGAAAGGAACATAAAAAACGTTGTAAACCAACTAGTAGCTATGGGTACACGTTTCGCGTGACAGAGAGGACTTATTGTTCTTATTCATTATCATGCATGCGTTGTAGACGTGTAATGTGATTACTTGCTGGCTGTAGTTCAGATTGATTGAGAGAGAGGATCAAGTTTTTCCACAAACTGTTTAGAATTACATCCTGATTTCTGTTGAGGTTTCCACCATCTATTGACACTATTGTGGCTTCCTTAAATAAACATTGCCTGTAATCGTCATCGAGATATGGCATGGAGCTGTTTTGCCAATCTATCGTGTGGTTAGACATACAGAAATGATGTGCTAAGCCGGAAGAGATGCTTCTGTTGTGGTTTACATCACCAACATGTTCTTTTTGTCTAATTTCTAAACTTCGTGAAGTTTGTCCGATGTAGGCAAGACCACAGGAACAGGGAATGTAATATACTCCTGGATATTTGTAGAACGACACTTTATCTTTTGGGGATCCTAAAACTTGTCTGATGTTGGTGGTTGGTTTGAAGACCACTCTGATGTTATGGGCTCTTAGTATTCTTGCTATTTGATAAGAAATTGACTTGATGAAAGGTATCACTACAGTAGAAATGTGCTGACAATGGGATTCTTCTTGTCTAGGGTTGTCATTGTATAAGTGATAATGAATAAGAACAATAAGTACTCTCTATCATGAGAAACGTGTAACCATAGCTACTAGTTGATTTACAACTTTTTTTTATGTTCCTTTCAATTTGCATTTACTAGTTTTCATATCTCCGTAAATGCCTTGAAAAAGCCAGACAGTTTGCTTGCGAAACTGGTAGGTTTTAATATAAGTTTTATTCTAAACTGGTCTGTATTAATAAAATTGTATTTCTATTATAAAGCGACTAAATATGTATAATTTACATATTACATTTATGATTACAACTCATTTTGGACATTAAGGTACTTTAACACATTTTATAACCTCTTTCGGAATAAACATGACAGAATCTCTATCTGGTTGAAAGTCCTTAAAGTTCGCTTCAAGAAAACATAGTCATTTACACAGATCTTAATTCTTCACTCTTTCTTTTAATACAAATTTCAGATTGCATTCTTTTAAATGTTAGTCAATTCTCAAAAGGGGCTACCCTTTTGAGAAAGGGAACAAGTGAGAGTACTTATCTATTCCTTTTCTTCGGTTTTCTGCCGTCCGTTGTTCTTTGTTTCGAATCTGGTTGTCTCGACCTTATTGCCACGTGGGTTACACGTGCTCGCCTGGGCTGGACACTACCCTTCTGCTTAGGTTTTTTACGTCGATGATCTTCTCACCACGGCCTGCAGTTAGTCTTGCCGAAACTCTACTGCGGTGTCATACCAAACTCTATCGTAAGTCAGCCCTCAAAATTGAGACCTGAACCGCGAAGAACTCTCGGAACACACGGAGAGAAACTCAGGAACAAGAAAAAACGGGGGTCATTTACTTCCGTGTCGCGGGTTTTATTCGCTCTCCTAGAGCGCCACCTTTCCGAATTTGAAATATCTTATCGTCTCACCCATTGGTCTCTGTTTGGGTGACCTCACCGATTAACATACGGGACTTCTTGTTTCGGGGAACGTATGCATCATGATGCCTTCTAAGATGTGATGCCCGCAGGTGCTTACCCTGATCTTACAGTATTTAGGGTGTTCTTTGCCCTATGTTGTTGAATAGTACGCATTCTGTCACTTACAATATTTCATTAATAATTCCTCTCTTATTTTGCCCCTTTTTCTGACTTATTTTCATGCTAGATACTTAGATATAAAACTTTAAAATTCACAAAATTCACAGTTCATCATATAGGAAGTTGTTATAAACAAAAACATATTTATACTGCGCTAAAAAGATAAGTATGTAGGTATGTTTTTATGTTAATTGTTGGATTCTGGAATGGTGACGTCAAGTAAAGTTTGAAGTCGCCTATTTCAGATCTAACAGTCTCATACAGATGTGGCAGTGTGTCCTCCCCCTGGAAACTCTGGTTTTTCATTCTGTAAAGCAGGCAAACCTGCCAGAAGAACACACACACACAATTTACAGTCATGTATGGTTCTGCTGTTGCTGTAATTATTTTCAAGGGCTATAATAACTTAGAATTTTGACCTTACTTTGTTGACTGAATCATAGGCTTTAGATAAATATATAAAATTTAAAATTAAAGGGAGGTGTTTTATCTCTACATGCTTCTAGCAGCCTTTAAAGGCAATGGTTTAACAGTGCTAATAGTTTTCAAAAACCTCGGTTGATTTTTCAGCAGAAGACATGTTATATAGTTCAGTTTGGTCAGAGGCTTTGTCAAGAAGATAAATATTGCTGAGGTGAGAGGAGGAAAACAACTGAACACTTCTGACAGTGATAGTTTTGAAAGGGATAACATTAATAATAACATAGTAGTTACATGCATCATATGAGCTATATCCACACAAAACGTTCATTGTGATTATTGTTCATTTAGATGATTATTGGCATAACATACAAGAAACTTGCAAATGTCATGGAATATGAGGTTCAAGTTTCTGTTTAAGGTGCCATGTATCACTTCAAAGGATTCCTTGTCTTCTAAGTAAGGAATTGAGACAGCAGACTAGTCTTTTTCATGATATTCTGAAAACATATATGCAATGAGGCTTTTATCTTTCCTATATATTCAACATCACCTTGGTGTTCTTTTTTAATGGATATTTCACAACTTATTCCAATTTGTCCAATAAGCTTTGCTACAGGTACATGGAATCTTGTATATCGTAGGGTCTTTTTTTTTTTTTTTTCAAATGGAACATAGTCTTTTGTTGAACGTAAAAAATTCTGTAGGATATGAACAGGTTTAAAAGCAGTTCTAATATTGCCTTGTTTTCAAAATTGCACTGCATATTTTGAAACTCTGCCAATGTAGGGTATGGAAATTATACCCTTATAATCTGTTTATGCAATCATATGAGTTTGTTTTTCAGAGAAGAGTAATTTATTTAGTAAATTTTTTTGTAGTCATTTTGAAGAAATCAGTGGAATAAGTGATTCTAAAATCCTGTTTTAGAGACCAAACATGGTTCCAGAATAAGTTTCCTGTCTTCATTGCTTAGAAATTTTTTTTGCAGAATAAATAATCAAATTTTAAAATAAAAATTGGAAAGAAATATTTGGAATTTAACAGTATTTAAATTCTTTACAGTCACCTAACAACATTCCATCTTTGCTGGGAAAAGCTTGTATATCATTTAATAAGAAAGACTATAGAGGAGCCCTTGCATTTTATAAAAAGGCCATGCGTACAAATCCTAAATGCCCAGCTGAAGTGAGATTGGGAATGGGACATTGCTTCTACAAACTTGGAAAGCATGATAAAGCCAGGTATACTTCATTCATGTTTCTTTTCTTTTTTTTTTTTTTTTTTAAATAAATATGACATTTTTCTGTAATATGTAACTCAATATAATATGTAAAACTATCGTTAAAATTTCTATGATATTAGATTTCCATAGTATTAAAATAAAATAACGATAACTTTTAAGCAACAACAGATGACACAATATATTGGCTTACAACTTTATGAATAAAAGGATAGAAAATTAGCATTCATTGTTAAAAATTATGGGAACAACTACCATGTTATTTGGTCAACCATTAAAACTTCTGGCCTGACCTAGTTTGGGGAAAAAACTTTACTACATCAAAGCTAGAGTCCTGTTTTCATTATCTATTTGGTTATAAATCATTAAGAGATCCCTAGCAACATGCTCTCACATAATTACTCATGTAAATTAGAACAAAATAGTATAGATGTGGGCCAATAAGAGCTAAAATTATTGCTTTAGAGTCCTCAAGTAAGGGTTTTCTGGAAGAACTTGAGTGGGCTGAATGTGTGCCATCCAAATTCTTTGGATTTTTATGCCACCATTATTGTTAAGATTAGGATGGTTGATCAGAATTTCACAGGTTTCTTTAAATTTGTGTTCATGCCAGGTTTTTTGTATGATGTAAAGAACAGGTACTTTTCCAATCAGTTTGGTGTAGGATGTTAAGAGCATGATCTGAGGGACCTGCTTCACCAAAATTGTTAAATTTAATGTGTAGTTTATGTTCTTTTTTTATGAATATGAATTGTAAGTCCAGTTTTACCAATGTAAGGTACATTATATGCTCACTGGATATGGGATACTCCAGGGTGGGCCAATGGGGATGGGAGGATCTGTAGAGGAGTTGAAAATGTATATCTGATAATATGAATTATCAGATAAAATAAATAGAATTCTACATCATTATAATCTTAATGTTACTCTTAAACCACCTGACAAGGTGATTGTATAAAGAAGGATGTTATTTGGTATGGTGACTGTCATAAAACATGCTATTGATAACTAGGTTATAACTTCAGGTTTTCCTAGAGCAAGTTTTTGGACTTGCTGAATTAGAGCACACATCCACTTCTCTGAAATGGATGTGTGTTCTAATTCAGCAAGAGATTCATAAGAAAACGATGATGTGAAAGGAATACTGTGTAGAGGGAAGACTGGATTGTATAAGAGTGGCCTACATGTGAATGTATTTGGCATCAGGAGTCTTGAAAAATTATTAATTGATGTTAGACCTAACACAGAAAGTCAGGGAAACTAAATTATGATGGGAGGAATGGTAGGAATCTGTGTGTAAGAGCAACAATGTTATGTAGCTGTGTTAATGATAAGAATAGGCATTATAATGGAAACAATTATGAGGAAAGAATGATTTTGTGTTCATTTGTGTTAATAAGTTGGACTTATTAAGCATATGCAAAGATGTCTGCATAGATAAGGCACTAGATAAGAACAGGATCTGCAAGTTGTCGAACTGTGTCATACAGACAAGAATATACAAAAAAGCATGTAAGTAAATTATTATGTCTGTACACAAATGCTAGGAGTATCAGAAACAAATGGGTAGAGTTTGTTGCCTTGTTCAATATGTCAGATTGTAGGCATTAGTGAGACCTGGCTCTCATAGACATACTAACTGATATCAAGTGTAAAGTGTACAGTATTTTTAAGATGGATAGACAAAATAAGAGAGCTGGGAATGTGCTGCTAATGATATTAGATGATTTGAATCCAGTTAGAGTTGAGACCTATGACCGCAGTACTAGTAACAGTTTTTCCATGTAGCAGTGATTTTGAAACCATATGATGTGAGGTAGAGTCTAACAAGATCAAATACGCACTGAATTGTTGTTATAGACCTAGTGGATCAGTGGCTAGTGTTGAAGAAATGCATTACTAAATGAAGATGATGGGTGAGAAACAAGTAATCATAATGGTGACTTTAATTATCCAAATATGATTGGGTAGCTGTGAAAAATCACGAGAAGAATGCAAGTGAATTTATTGAGCTATGCGAGACAACCCTTCTCAAGCAGCATGTGATAGAAGGAACTCGAAGTCAAAGAGTGTTAATCTGATTATAGTATCAGTGGAAATTTTAATTAAAAATATAACTGTTCCATACTTCCCAAGTCTGTAGTACTGACTTGAGAAGTGACTGAGTTTTATGAAGTTTCATTCAGAAAAGGTTACATGCTGAACTATGAAGCAGGCAATTTTGATCACCTTAAGAGCACGTTGGGTTCTCCACCATGGTATCAGTTGTTGGATGGGAATCATTTAAAGAAAATACATGAATGTGTTCCTAGAGTTTGAAGAATAAATAGAGTAGGAGTGAAATGGATGTGTGTTCTAATTCAGCAAGAGATTCATAAGAAAACGATGATGTGAAAGGAATACTGTGTGCATAAGAATGATGTCAATTATGAAAATTATAAGCAGCAGGCCAGAGGAGTCACAATTGTTGTACAGAAAGCTGTGTATGAAAAGAAACTTGCTTCTTAAACTAAAGACAAGCTAAATGAATTCTGTCATTATGGTAAAAGAATAAATGAATATGAAAAATTAACTTTACTAAATATAGATAGCATGTGAGTGACAGATGCAGAAGAAATTGTTTAACGAATGAGTGCACCATTTTGCTATATGCAATTAACCTGTGTATGCAACATTTTGCTCACTGCTACTGCTTCACTGAATGAAGAAACTCAGGTGTGTGAGGAGGAGGAGCTATTAGAGATATTGCACAAACTGAATAAAAATTCTGCAGTAGAGACTGATGAGATATCAGCATGGATGCTAAAAGAGTGTTTGACTTAACTGGCTATTCTTTTGACCAGGTTATATAATTTGATTCTCAGAACAGGGAAGAATCCCCAGGAGTGGAAAGAATGTATGGTAATCCCATTGCACAAGGGTACTGCAAAGACTGATTTATCCATCTATTGACCTATCAGTATCTCTGGAGTGACAGTGAAAATTTTGGAAAAGTTGGTTAGGACTCACATATAGAAATGAGTTGACAGAAAAATTATACTATGCGATGAACAGCATGGACTTACTAAGGGAAGGACATTTTAGCAATTTGCTCACATTCTATAATGTTACTGTTGAATTAGACAAGGGAATGGATACACAACGATGTTTTTGACAGAATACAGCAATGAAGATTGCTGCATAAATTGGAGAATATGGGATTGGATTATAAAATATTGGCATGAATAACAGGATGGCTGACTGACAGATATCAAAAATTGGGGGATGTGAATCTGCTAGATTTAAGGTGACCAGTGGTATGCCACAAAGGGATCAGTCCTTGGTCCATTATTTATTCAATTTGTACATTAATGATATTAGGCAGGATTTGACAGGTGACATACATCCATTTGCTGATGATGCAAAGATAGGCAGGATAATCAAAAATGAGGCAGATATGCAATACTTGCAGAATGATTTGAGTATGTTTAAATTTTATTTTTTTATAATTTTATTATTAGTATTATTATTATTTTTTTTTTTTTGTATTTTTAAAATTTATTTTTAGCAGGTCTGGAAACTCTGCTCTGGAGACTAAACTTGGAACTTTTTTCAAGCCACTTCAGGTCTCCAGTAAAGCATGGCAGTGGTTTCATACTGGGCAGTGAAACCCATCTCCCACCTAAATTGCAGTCTTTACTAAAAATTATATCCCTTATAGCTGAAATATTTTACTTTTTTTTATAGCAGTGGGCAGTCAAAAACCACAGCTTATTTCCAAAAGAAGAAAGTCAATGGGGAACTGAATAATAAGACATATTTGTGCCTATGGTCCCACAGAAGGTTCTACTAAGGTAGAAGTGGAGGAATTTTTTGAGGCCTTAGAGAAAGCAGCTGACACAATGAAAAAGGAGAAGTTGATCTTGTTGGAGATCTAAATAGCAGAGTAGGAAATGAGTGTTAGACATACAAAAATATTTTTGGAAAATTTGGAGAAAAGAACAAAGCTAATAATAATGGCAAATACCTGTTCGATTTCTGCTCAGGACATGGACTGGTTATTACTAACACAATGTTCCAACGTAAAAATGTACACAAATTCACATGGAGAGAAGAGGCAAGGAATGAGAAAAGTCTCATCAACTATGTTATTGTTGATAGTGATGTTTTCTCACTGGTGCAGGACACTAGAGTGTACAGAGAATTTGAAATTGGAAGTGATCACCATTTAGTCTTCAGCAGGATAAAATTGAATTTCATATTGAAAAGAAGAACATGTAAGAAAGTTTTAAAGTGAATAAACATTGATAAGCTCTCAGATGTGAACTGTAGACTAAAATACACAAACATTATTGAAGAAAAAATGAAAGAGTTTGAGAACAAGAACTAAATCTTGGAGATTCAGGTGGCAATCCCTGAAGAAAACATTGATTGATTCATCCAGAGAGGTATGTGGTGAGGTTGTCTGCAAGGGTAGAAAAATCAGAACTCCATGGTGGACACAGGAAGTAAAACAGGCAGATAAGGAAAAGAAGAAAGCATATCAAAAATTCCTGGCAAATAAGTCAACTTGTGCTCTTAGAGAATACAGAGACAAATGTAAGAAAGCTAAACACTGTGTAAAACTAGGTAAACAAAGTCATGGGAGGACTTTGGGAAGAACATAGAAAATAAATATCAAGAAGGTGGCAAGATATTCTGGAGGTTGTTGAAAAAGCTCACAAATGGAGGAAAGGGTGCTGTAAAAGGAATTAAGGATGATAAAGGTGACATGAAAACTGGAGAAAAAGATATCCTTGATGTATGGAGTAATTATTTGGAAAATTGCTAAATAAAACAATCAGTGGCAGCACAGCGGTAAAAAACACTCAACAGGCATGCAATCAGGAATACATACCCATACTTGAAGTAGAAAAAGCTATCAAAAACCTGAAATGTGGAAAGGCAGCTGCAGTAGATGATATTCGACCAGAAATGCTGAAGTATGGTGGTATAAAAATCTTACAGTGGCTACACTGCATAGTTCAGGCCTGGAGAGAGGGACGAATTCCAGATGATTGGAGTAGCGCTCTCATACTACCCCATATATAAAAAAAAGGAAATAAAACTGAATGTGAGAATTACAGAGGTATTTCTCCACTGAGTGTTTCTGGTAAGATTTATAGAAGTATTCCTGGTAAGATTTATAGAAGTATTCCTGGTAAGATTTATAGAAGTATATTTGAGAAACAGTTGAGAAGATTTGTGTAAGAGAAGCTTGGTGAGGAACAAGCTGGATTCAAGCCAAATAGACTTTCAGGATCAGATTTTCAGTTTACGACACATAGTTGAGAAATCATGAGAATATAACAAAGATCTGTATTTAAGTTTTGTAGATCTGGAAAAGGCATATAACAAGGTGCCAAGAGAAAAGCTATTCAAAATGCTACAGTTGTATGGTGTCAATGGGGCATTATTTCAAATAATACTTAGTCTTTATTTGAATTGTAAGTTAGCAGTTAGAATTGAAGGAAGTACAGGATGATGGTTTAATGTTAAATCTGGTGTCAGAGAAGGATGTACATTACCTCCTCTGTCATTCATTATTTATATGGATCACATTATGATGGAAGGTGGTATTATACCTGATATTGGAATTGGAGATGTTAATGTCAGCTCTTTACTTTATGCAGATGATGTTATAGTCCTAAATGAATCCAGTACAAGTCTGCAAAATTCTCTGACTAAATCGAATAACTGTTGTAATAAATTTGTATGAAAATCAGCAATAGCAACACAAAGACAATGAAAATAGGCAGAAGAATTGAAAATATCAGCTGCATTGTGAATGGAGAACCTATAGAATAAGTAAAACATTTCAGCTACTTAGGCATGATTTTTAACGAAGATGGTAAATTGAATATAGAAATAGACAACAGAATCAACAAAGCCAGAATGGTAGGAAGTCAAGTGAATTAATTTATATGGAATTAGAGAGAAATTAGTCAAAACACTAAATTAGCTGTATACAACACAGTGTTCAAGCCAGTTTTAACTTATGGATCTGAGAGCTGGGTTAGAAATAAAACTTGACCAAAGACTAGGACCACAGATATGAGAATCCTGAGAAAGATTTAGGGGTTTAAACAGATGGAATCAATGGCAATATCATATTAAAAACGAAGATATTAGGAAAAAACTTGACATTGTTAGTACCGTATTTCTCCGAAAATAAGACCCGGCTTATATTAATTTTTGCTCCAAAAGGCGCATTAGGGCTTATTTTCAGGGGATGTCTTATTTTTTCATGTACAACAATCTACATTTATTCATGTACAAAAATCTACATTTATTCATCTACAAAAATTACATTTATTCAAAAACAGTCATGTCATCTTCTGGAACATCGTCATAACTTTCCAAACCCTGAATTTCTTGCGACTTCATTTCCTGTAGAACCATTGGCCCCAGTCTCTCATGTCCAGCAATAGAGCTCTCCTTAAATGAGCACTTCTTGTCCATGTAGCCTGCCTCATAGTGCATTGGCAACACAGCTGTCAGTGATTTTATCCCATGAATTCTATACCCAAGTCACGACCTCTTGCAGGCTAGGCTTCATAAAGTTTCCATGCTGATTTCTCTCCATTCTATTTTCAATGTAGTCATTGATTTCCATGCGCAAATGGTCCTTGAATGGCTTGTTGATTGCAATATCAAGAGTCTGAAGATAGGTAGTCATTCCTGCGGGAATCGTTATTTGATCTATTCTTCTCTCTGCAAGGAAGTTCTTCATGTCTCTAGCGTGGTGAGTGCTGGCTGAATCCCTGATTAGCAGACCTCTTTGGCCACCTCGCAAAACAAGTGGCAACATTAAATCGACCTACTTCCTTATAACTGCTTGTGTGCACCAGGCTTTTTGAGACGGTTCATATCGCTGAAGGAAGCCATCCAGCCAGTGTTGTGATGCTTTGAATTCTTCTGGGAATATTTCTAACTGTGGTGCCATTGCAAGGGCAAATGCTTGAATATCAGCCCTGTGCACAACCAAAGTTTTTGCTCTCCTGTCAATAATCCATTCACAGATGATGTCTTCCAGCTCGGGAAATAATCTTTGCCGACCTGATCCACACTTGAGCTTCTTAGCATTTCCCTTGTCCACCTGTTGACTGAGGTTATCGTACTCTGCTCACCATTTTAGGACCATTCGGAGATCCAACTTCTTCTCTTTGCAGAAAGCTGTAAGATTCTTACCCCGGGAGTCCTCCACGATTCCTTTCTTATACTCGACAGAATAGGTCTTTCTTTTTTGTACTCATCTTGTCTGGGGGTCAAAATATTATTCCCTTTAAATCTACCATTAAATCAAGTGTTAATTGAAGACCTAAAAAAACTGGAGCAGCAACAAAAATTATGACAGTTAAGAATGATGGTCCACACAAAAGCAGCGAAAAATTGCAGGCACCAAAATTCAGAAAACATTTCTTTATTTCACACGAGTGCATTAAGTATGTCCGTTACAACACACGACTTATTGAATTATGAAGATTCATATTAGACACAACCACGTCCGTTTGTTATCAAGTGTGCACGTTATTCATGCATTGTGTCTGTACTCCGATTGGTCATTCGGCAATGTATTGAGTTCATCTGCTTATATAGGCATTTACATCTCGTCCAAAGGCACCCGCTTGGGTATTTACAAATACTTAATTATAATTTATATTATAATTTATTTTAAGTATTAATGTCAATAATATTATTTATTTATATTTAATTATATATTAATATTATCATCATCATCATCATCATCATCAAATTCCTGCCATGTACCCTCAAGGGGTGTACAGGATATGACAGTACTACATGAAAAAATTACATCATTACTAACTTCCTATCTACAATTTTCCTCCAAATCAGTCTGTTACTTGTCAAGACTCCAACATTATCAGATCTTATATTTCTATCGTCTAAGGCACTTTGTACCGTATCAATCCACCTATATCTTGGTCTTCCTCTGGGTCGTTTTCCTGCCAACCTGGCAGAGAACACTTGTTTTGCTAATCTTTCCTCTCCCATTCTATTTAAGTGACCATACCATCTGAGATTAGCTCTGCTAACACATTCCTGGATGCTGACAATGTCAAGTTCTTTCCTAATATCCTCATTTTTAATATGATATTGCCATTGATGCCATCTGTTCACGCCTCTAATCTTTCTCAGGACTCTCATATCTGCGGTCTCTAGTCTTTGGTCAAGTGTTTTACTTCTGACCCAGCTCTCAGATCCATAAGTTAAAATTGGTTTGAACACAGTTTTGTATACAGCTAATTTAGTGTTCCGACTAATTTCTTTTTTATTCCATATGAATTTATTCAATTGACTTCCCACGATACCAGCTTTGCTGATTCTGTTGTCTATTTCTATATTTAGTTTACCATCTTCAGTAAAAATTGTGCCTAAGTAGCTAAAATGTTTTACTTGTTCCACAGGTTCTCCATTCACAACACAGTTGACATTTTCAATGATTCTGCCTATTTTCATTGTCTTTGTCTTTTTATTGCTGACCTTCATACCATATCTATTACAACAGCTATTCAATTTAGTCAGAGAATCTTGCAGACTTGTAGCGGATTTATTTAGAAGTATAACATCATCCGCATAAAGAAAAGAGCTGACATTAACATCTCCAATTTTGATATCAGGTTTAATACCACATTCCTTCATAATGTGATCCATATAGATAATGAATAACAGAGGGGATAATGTACATCCTTGTCTCACACCAGATTTAACATTAAACCATCTTCCTGTACTTCCTTCAATTCTAACTGCTGACTCACAACTCAAATACAGACTAAGTATTGCTTGATATAATGCCCCATTGACACCATATAACTGCAGCGTATTGAATAGCTTCTCTCTTGGCACCTTGTCATATGCCTTTTCCAAATCAACAAAACTTAAATACAGATCTTTGTTATATTCCCATGCTTTCTCGACTATTTGTCGTAAAGTGAAGATCTGATCCTGACAGCCTCTATGTGGCCTGAATCCAGCTTGTTCTTCACCAAGCTTTTCTTCCACAATTCTTCTCAACCGTTTCTCAAGTATACTTGCATAGATCTTGCCAGGAACACTCAGTAGGGAAATACCTCTGTAGTTCTCACATTCAGTTTTATTTCCCTTTTTATATATGGGTACTATGAGAGCTCTACTCCAATCATCCGGAATTCGTCCCTCTGTCCAGGCTTTCTGAACTATGCAGTGCAGCCACTGTAAGACTCTTATACCACCATACTTCAGCATTTCTGGTCGAATATCATCTACTCCTGCTGCCTTTCCACATTTCAAGCCTTTGATGGCTTTTTCTACTTCAAGTATGGATATGTATTCCTGACTGCATGCCTGGTCAGTGTTTTTTATCACTGTGCTGTCATCACTGCTTGTTTCATTTAGCAGTTTTTCAAAGTAATTACTCCATACTTCAAGGATATCTTTTTCTCCTGTTTTCATTTCACCTTTATCATCTCTAATTCCTTTTACAGCACTCTTTCCTCCATTCCTAAGCTTCTTCAACAACCGCCAGAATATTTTGCCACCTTCTTGATATTTATTTTCTATATTCTTGCCAAAGTCCTCCCATGACTTTTGTTTAGCTAGTTTTACACACTGTTTAGCTTTCTTACATTTGTCTCTGTATTCTGTAAGAGTAAAAGCTGACTTATTTGCCAGGAACTTTTGATATGCTTTCTTCTTTTTCTTCACTGCCTCTTTAACTTCCTGTGTCCACCAGGGAGTTCTGATTTTTTTATCTTTGCACACAACCTCACCACATGCCTCTCTGGCAGAATCAATCAATGTTTCCTTCAGAGTTTGCCACTGAATCTCCAAGGTTTGATTCCTGTTCTCAAACTCTTTCATTTTTTTCCAATAAACGTTATGTATTTTAGTTTACAGTTCACATCTGAGAGCTGCTCAACTTTTATTCGTTTTAGAACTTTCTTATATGTTATTCTTTTCAATATGAAATTCAATTTTATCCTGCTCAAGACTAAATAGTGATCACTTCCAATTTCAAATCCTCTGTACACTCTGGTGTCCTGCACCAGGGAGAAAACATCACTATCAACAATAACATAGTCAATGAGACTTTTCTTATTCCTTGCCTCTTCTCTCCATGTGAATTTGTGCACATTTTTATGTTGGAACATGGTGTTAGTAATAACCAGTCCATGTTCTAAGCAGAAATCCAACAGATATTTGCCATTATTATTAGCTTTGCTCTTTTCTCCAAATTTTCCCAAAATATTTTTGTATGTCTCACAATCATTTCCTACTCTGCTATTTAGATCCCCAACAAGGACCAACTTTTCCTTTTTCATTGTGTCAGTTGCTTTTTCTAGAGCGTCAAAAAATTCCTCCACTTCTACCTTAGTAGAACCTTCTGTGGGACCATAGGCACAAATAAGTCTCATTGTCCAGTTCCCCATTCTCATATTTGCCCACATTACTCTACTTGAGACTGACTGCCATTCAAGAAGATTAGCCTCGTATTTTGTGTTGAATACTATGGCTACTCCTTCTTTTCCTTGATTGTTATTTCCTGAATATAACATTTTGTATTTATTGCTCAGAAAGATCTCACCAGTTTTGGTCTTTTTTGTTTCAGTCACCCCTATTATGTCGATCTGGTACTTATCTAATTCCTCAGCTAGCTCCATTTCTTTGCCATTCAGGCTTCTTACGTTGATAGTACCAATCTTTAACTCTGGTGATGTTGAGTTGGGGTTTGTTTTCAGATTTGTTCCAGTAGCTGACTTTTCGCTGTTCGCCCTGGTTCCCTGGCAAAAACAACGGGGGCCTTGTTTAACCGGGCGACGCCCCAGCCGGCATGAAATTTTGTCATGTTGTACCATCATTTTTTATTTTGGTTTAACCAATAAGAATACAATTTGGTCGGCTAAATCCCAAATTGCAAGCCCATCCTTGTTCGTTCAGTATCAAAGTAGATACCCAACAGGGTGCACCACGAGAAGGTGAGGATTGGACATTAGGTCAGAAGCCCTGGTCGGTTCTCCGCATTCCTTTAAAGGCTATGTGGAGGTCTCCTCTCAGTTATACAGCTTTGACCCTTATTAATATTATTATTTTATAATTCAATACGTCTGTTGTGTGTTGCAACAGATGTACTAAATGTGTCCGTCTGACTGATGATCTTAACTGGGGCTTATTTTTTGAGTAGGGCTTATATTACGAGCATCCTGAAAAATCATGCTAGGGCTTATTTTCCGGTTAGATCTTATTTTCGGGGAAATTCGGTATGTCCAGGAATGTGTTAACAGAGCCAATCTCAGATGGTATGGTCACTTAAACAGAATGGAAGAGGAAAGATTAGCAAAACAAGTGTTCTCTGGTAGGAAAAAGACCCAGACAAAGACCATGATATGGGTGGATTGATACAGTAAAAAGTGCCTTAGAAGACAGAAATATGTGATAATGTTGGAGTCCTGATTTGGAGGAAAATTATGTTTTTTTGTAGTAATATCATATCTTGTATGCTCCTTGAGGGTATATGTCAGGAATTTGATGATGAAAGTCAATTAGTTAACTGGAATTAAATTAGCACATAAATCAAGGAATAATAGCACTGAAACATAGGATGCTATATCAGCTGACCAGTGAAATGGAAGTTTATTGCCAATTGCTTCAGTTTTACCAAAAAGAAGATATTGCTTTTCTTTGCAAAATTATGACTGGTAATCAAAGATAAGTCAGTTATTCTGACTCCTAAATGAAAATTCACTCTCTGAAATTAAATTTAACTTGCCAAGAAATTATATCTTTATTTTATCCAAGTGTATGCAAACAAAGTTAGAGCATGAAGCATCTTCACGATAAGGCTACTTGTATATAGTAGCTGATGACTTCACATTGATAGCTTCAGTATCCCATAATTCAATGTATACATCATTTTGGGCATGTATAATGCAATGCTTTATGGGAAGGACCGACAGACAGATTGGTTTTGATCTTTATTGAGATCTCATCGGTGGGAGCCAGAACCCAAGGAGATACCAAGGTTGAAGTAATGCAGAAGTCATATATTTCCTACATATAAATAGTGAAAAGGTGTATCATCTTATTATTAAAATACCCTGAATCGGGAAAAAAAAAATTCTACTAATAGAATTTTTCTACTAATTCTGCTGAGGGCTAAACTGTTGAAAACTCAGTTTCCACTAGAACGTGCACACTGAATATCTTTTGGGACTGTGAAAGCAAGATCCACCAGTACTGTAATAGTGTTTAGATGACAGTATTGCAAGCTATGTAAAGACTTTAAGAAAGTTGAAACAGTAAAATGTGTTCATGTTGAGGAGCAGTTGCTTTTCTACTTTTGAGAGAAACTCGTGCCATGAAATTATGAATTATCTACACATAAACACAAAAGTAGATTTAATATGCTGCCAGATATTTCAGTTTGAAATAACAAACTATCATCAGTGACTTAACAGAAAACAGTTTTTTACAAGGTAGAATACAAACAATTGATTATTCAAAATTTGAACAAGCCACGTGATGTTAAATCGCTAATATTGATATCATTTCACTGAAGAAAGGTAAACATAAGAGTGCAGAATAATTACATGTATAAATTTACAATATTATACAAAAAACTTAATTTAATATCATACTAAAGATATCATTAAACAGATGTAGTATATAGATGGTCTTAATTTCAAGTTATTCAAGTTAGAGCGGCAGAGTAAGGTCTCGGCACTCTCTTTAAATAGGCATTCGAATTTATATCAACATCTATGTAGAAGGTGTGTTTCAGACCAGAGAATGTTGTCATTTTATTTCATGTTATGGCAATCCAGACTTATCAGATTTGTTGTGAAGAATATAAGATTGATGTTCTTATATTCTTTTTTCTATAGAGTGTCCAGTTTGTCCAAAGTAGGAAAGATGGCAATCACATTGAACTTGGTATACACCAGGAAGAGATATAGTTGAGCATTTATCTTTAGACGAGGGGATATAGGTAGATGGTTTATTATTATTATTATTATTATTACGGACGACTCCAGGTTGTCCTTAGACTCATCGAGGAAGTCCCTAAACATCATGTCCACACAACTATACGACATTCTCACAGTGTCTATCATACCTTGCGTGAACTCACTCACCGTCATAGCACCCACAACAGACTCTGGCAGCTTATTCCACTCATTTACCACTCTAAAAGTAAAGAACCCAGCTCTAACACCCTTGCTAACCACACTCTTGCCCAGCTTCCATAGGTGTCCCCCTAGTTCTCCCACCACCACCACCAGTCCTGATCTCAAAAATATCCTCTGAATTAATCCTGTAGAAACCCTTTAGCAATTTGAATGTCTCAATCATATCTCTCCTTTTCTGCCTATCAACTAATTTCTACAACCCACAAATCTTGAACCTGTTCTCATAAGGTTCATTCCATAGATCTGCTATCATCTTGGTCACTCGCCTCTGGATCCTCTCCACCTCCTCCCCATCAAGAAGGAACCTAGGTGACCAAATCTGGGCACAGTAGTCAAGATGAGGTCTTATCAAGGCTCAGTACAGAGGTACAATAACATGCTTATCTCTGCTTGTCAAAGTATTTTTCAACAACCAAGTGAGTTGATGAGCTGATTTAGCCACTTTTGCAATGTGCCCCCTGAACTTCATCTCCCTATCCACCAACACTCCCAAGTCCCTGGCCTCATCAATCTCCTGGAGTACAGTTCCACCAATGTGGTATACTGCTGCTAATTTTTTCACCCCAAAATGCATAACCTTACATTTTGTCACATTAAATTGACATCCTTTCTCCTTAGCCGAGAACTCCAATCTATCCAAGTCGTCCTGCAAGATTTTGACATCTTCTGCATTCACTATTGCCCTAATCAACTTTGCATCATCAGCGAACAAATGAAGTGTTCCTCTTAGAACCTTCCCTATATCGTTAATGAACAAATTAAACAGCAGTGGTCCAAGAACAGAACCCTGCGGTACACCACTGATCTTTTGGACTCTACTCCTGAATAAACTATTCTCTGATATCTCTCCATCAAGCACCCACCTATCCATCTCACCAACCTTATATCCATTCCCATATGTTGTAGTTTAGGGATTAGAATTCCATGTGGTATCCTGTCAAATGCCTTAGCCAGATCCAGCAGTATCACTGTAAACCCATTACCCTTATCCAGTTCACACGTCACTGTGTTATAAAACTCGAGCAAGTTACTGAGGCATGATCTACCCTTCACAAAGCCATGCTGTCCCCCCGTACAGTATCTCATTTTCATCAATCCATTCCTGTATTTTTCCCTTGACTACTTTCTCCAGGACTTTGACAACTACTCCTGATATGCTGATCAGTCAGTAATTTCAACAGTAGTCTTGGATCCTCCTTTATGCAGTGGAATTATTTTCTCCTCTTTCCACACCTTCGTGACTAAACCAGACCGAAGACTCAGATTAAACAACATGGTCAAGGGCACTGATAATTCTTTAGCCGCTTCACGTAAGACCTGTGCCGGTATATCATCCAATCCCACAGATGTATTCACAATAAGGTTCTGTAATAGACTATTCACCTTCACTTCATTCATCACAATTCCCATAAACTAATGGTTCCTTCTTTTTTCAATGTCACTACCTTGGGTGATATACTCTTGCAAAGTGCTCGCTCAGTAATTCCACTATATCGGCTGATTCAGTGGCCTCCTTACCATCGTCATTCCTTAAAATCATTCTGCCATGTACAGTTTTTTTTGTTTGCAACATATTGAAAGAACTGTTTGGGATTCTCTTTAGCTTGCATAGCTAATTTCCTTTCATAATACGCTTTTGCTTTTTTTACCACACTCGTTACCCTTTTGACCTGCGCTTTATACTGTTTGTGTGCCTGCAGGTCACCTCTCTCTTTAAATTCTTTCCACGGTTGTTTCTTTTTTTGCAGCTCAAGCTTAATGGTGTTATTCATCCATTTAACCTCTACTTGTTTTATTATTCAGACCTAAGGTATACAATCAGCCGTAACCTCCTCTAAATGCTCCTTGACCACTTCCCATGCTCTACCGTCATCCAATCCTTGCAGTTTTACATGCCTTGGCACTGATCCAAGCAATCTCCTAAGCTTGTCATACTTGCCAGCACGGTAATTCCACATATACCCTGTTTTAATCGAAAATTCCACGCCTTTAGCCACCTGCCAGGTCAAGACCTTATGAGCACTCTCACCAATAGGTGGCAACATGGTCATATTCATTACAGTCAAATTCTCAGATGCTATTACCAGGTCAAGCACTCTCACACCCCTAGTATTTTCTGTTACATGCTGTCTCAGATAGTTATCCCTTATTAATTGAATAAAATCCATTTCCTTCCTCACATGTGTCCTCTCCTCCTTCCAATCACTATTCTCTGTTCTGAAATCCCCCATAATAATTACCCTCCTTCCACTCATTTCATCAATTTGTTTATGCATACTGTCTCCACCATCTATTCCATCACTTGGTCTATAGCAGCACCCAACTGTATATTTTGTTCTGCCAGTCTCAATCTCACACCAAATAGCCTCAAATGAGCTCTTTTCACTATCCTGCAATACAACTTTAATTCTCCTTGGCTGCAGTTCAGCAGCTATCATCAATAACACCCCCACCCATTGTATTCTCTCTGTCCCTCCTAAACACACTATAACCTACACATTCTATGCCACTAACTATATCATCTTCCATCAGCCATCTCACCCATCTTCCGTCAGTCTGTTTCAATAATGCCAATAACCTGTGGCCAGGAAGAGCCAATCAAGGCCAAAAATTCTTTCATTTTTTCCTAATGCTCGTGGCCTTAGTATACACGAAATGCAGAGGTCCCTTTGTCCCACCCCTATCGTGATGCATTATTCTAACTATCCCATTCCGATTTCTTGTTCTTAGTACTGGCTCGGGTACATTATATACATTCTTACACTCAACTGTCTCACCTCACTGATGTCCGCATATCCACTCCCCCCCACCCCCTTGGTAGTTCTAGTTTCCCTGGTTCTGCACATCCATTTTCACTTCATTCAGTGACACTTTTTCCAGTCTCCGCACACCAAATCCATTCAAATGCAGGCCATCCATCTTATAATAGGAATCAACTGTTAAAGTAACTGTTAAATCATATTTCTTCGAAATTTTTGAAATTGGTTCTGAAATTCTGGAGATATATGGGATTGGAACTCGACACATTGATTATTTGTTGTTTTGGTTGCTGATCTCTATAGAAAAAAGAATACAAGAACATCAATCTTCACAACAAATCCGATAAGTTTGGATTGGCGCAACGTGGAATAGAGAAAAATCACAACATTCTCTGTTCTGAAACATGCCTTCTACATAGATGTTGATATAAATTTGAATGCCTGTTTAAAGAGAGTGCTGAGGCTTTATTCCACTGCCCTAACTTGAATAGGAATGACTGCACCTTTCCTTGTCAAAATATGGGAAAGTTTGATTCAGATAACACATTAATTTTTTTTTTTTTAATTAAGACCATCTAGATATTTTTAGCATGATATTATAAATTAAGTTTTTTTGTATGGCATTGTAAATTTATACATGTAATTTGTTCTGTACTGTTACGTTTACAACCTTTCTTCAGTGAAATGATATCGTGATTAGCTATTTGACATCATGCGGCTCATTCTAATTTTGAATGATCAATTGTTTGTATTCTACCTTGTAAAAAACTGCTTTCTCTTAAGCCACTGATGATAGTTTATTTTCAAACTGAAATAGCTGGTAGTATGTTAAATATACTTGTGTTTATGTGATAATTCGTAGCAGTTGCTTTTGCAGTATCATAGTGCATGGTTAGTTTCAACAGCTATCAAAATGATTGGCTTTAAAGTTGTTCAGAATGAACATCCTCTTTCTACAGTGGAGGTTCGATGTAGTATTCTTTTGAAGGCTCTATTGAACTTATGGTTTTTTCCTAAATTGAAAACACATCTAAGATATCCATTTTGAAAATGATGAATAGATCAACCTAGTAGTGAGAATATAGTTGTGAAAACAATATGAAGAGTTCCATTATAATGACTTTGAAAAACTTGTTACACAATGGAGAATATGTATTGAAAGGAAGGAAGAGTACATCAAGAGATTTTAAACTCTCAATTTTTTATTTATTTATTTTTTTCACTGACATTTCTGTTTTAGGTTAAGAACTGCCACAGTGGAGACAGGTATTAATTTCAGAATGCCTATTGTATTTTCAGAATATTGCAATTTAAGAATGCCCATGATTTCCTGATTGTTTTCTGTAGAGTAAAAATCTAATCCTGACAACATCTGGCCTGAGCTCGCTTGTTCTATCCTAATTCTGTCTTAAAAAACAATTCTTGGCTTTACAAGTATGTAAACGTAATTCTTTCCTGAGATATGGTGTAGGATAATTCCTCTACTGTCCTCAACTGGTTTAATTTCTCTTTCTATAAACTGGTCAAATGAAAGCTCTATTTGAATTAGATGACCTTTTAAATATCTGTGTATAAAAAAGTGTGAGACCATAGAGAGATATGATGTAATTTTTCCATGATACAAGTAGGTTCTGCTTTTAATAATGAAGTGTGCTGCTACTTTCAAACATTCTTTGGATATTAATTAGTCCAAAGCGGTGAATATTTCATTACTAGTTATGTATTAACAATTTTCTTCCAATTTGTCTATTATTTGTTAGGTCTCTAATTTGATCAATGTTTGCATTTTGCTTTTCTGAAGCAAGCTTAACTGATATTTTGTTATTTTTTCTATCTGCTTAATATATTTTCTCATAGCTCTTTTTCTTGCCATTTTCTTCAAAATGCTTGTTTTGATAATATTTCATATTCCATTCTATTACCTTACCATACCATCTTAAATTACTCCTTCTTACACTTAAATATTAATAATGTCAAGTTCTTTTTGTGTTATCATTTAATATAGTGCTGCTGTTAATGCCATGATTGGGACTGTGATTGTTGCACTTACTAATTTTACTCATAACTCTGTTGTCTCAGATAGAGATCTTTAGGAAAATTAGAACTCATTGCCAACGTTTTATTTGTGATTCTATTTTTGGATCCATGTGATAAACATTTGTTTGAACATCAAGTTATATTGCCCATTCTTAGCATTTCTTATAAATGCAATAAACCTGGCATTTATAAGAAATGTTGAATGAACAGCATACCTGGTGTTCAGACATATGGATCTACTGCAAGTTGGGTGTTTTGGCTGATTTCCCTGTTATTCCATATAAATTTATTTAACTGGCTACTGTTCCTTGTTCTGTTATCTATTTCCATATTTAATTTGCCATCTTTAATTAAATCATGCTTAAAGCTAAAATGTGTTATTTGTTCTGTGAGGTACTACTAACAATGCAGCTTATGCTCTCTTTAACTGCTCTTAAAATTTTTAGGTCTTCTTCAGTGTTAATTTTCATACAACATCAGTTATATAATATATTGTATACACAGTCTTGCCATAAATATTGTTACACCTTCTTTACACACTCCACTTCCCACAGAATTGCTTGAACATGTGTTTCTGTGCATCCAACATTCTCATATTTATCAGTAGAGAGAGTTGTCTAACTGTATGAGCTAACTACTATGCATGCAGTGGGGAGATTATTAGAACCTCCCTTGTTACAGTTACACCATTATTACATGTAGCTGTAATAACACTTCACAAGGTTGAAATGCAGCCACTTATTTTCAACACACTACTTAGGATTAGTAGGATGTTTGTGTATTGGACTATTAACTATTATAATGATACAGAAGACATATCTGACCGCCAAAGAACAGGTTGACCATGCTGCGTTAGGATGCGACAGCTTGTGAGTGTTGTGAAGGCACACATCTGCTGTAATTCTGTGAGAATGCAGAACATGATATTGAGATGAACATTTCACAGAGAACAATGTCATTCTACTGGACACTTCCTAACACCACAACTTATGCAACACAGGGTGATACAATATAATCAAAGGCACTTCTCTAGCAGTATGTGAACAACACACACACACACACACACACACACACATCCTCTTCATAGATGAGAAAATTTTCGTTGAAGATTCGTTTAACTGCCAAACAATTGATATGTGCCTTGGATGATTACGCAGCATGTGCCATAGTATCCAGGATTCAGAGAGATCATCACCCCATCAGTGATGGTTAGTTGGGGTGATGTATTGGGGAATATCCAAGTTGCATTTCTGTGAGAAAGGGGTCAAAGTTATCAAGACATCATGCTGGAACCCATGGTCCCTGAACAACACTTTGTTTCACGGTAGCCAATGGACCTTTCAACAGGAAGGTCCCTGCACACAAGGTGAGGACCACACAACAGTGGTTGGAGGTGCATGTGATGACCACATATGGACTACTGTGCACAGATTTGGTCACCTGATTTTTCAAGCAGACAAATGTTGGAAAGAATCCAGAGGCGATTGACCAAGGTAGTTTCTGATCTCAGGAATGTTGAGTATGAAAAAAGGTTGAGAAGATGCCATTTACAGTTTAGTGGATATGAGAAAGGCAGGTGATATGATAGAGATGTACAAGCTGGTAAGGGGTTGCTATAGGATTAATGTTGAAGAGGATTTTCATAAAATGGTGGGAGATTGGGGGAAGAATAAGAGGTCATCCCTGGAAGCTGTATGAGGAGAGTGTGAGCAAGGGAGTGAGAAGTAGGTATTTTTGCATGGAGAGTTATGAATGATTGGAATGCATTGCCTGAGAGTCTAATGGCTGCAGAGAATTTGAATGTGTTTAACACAAGGTGTGATGAGCTGTGCGTGTGTGTGTGTTTAAGTTTGAACCAGTAGCTGACTTTTCATTGTTCACTGTAGTGCCCAAACAAGAATAACAGGGGATATTGTTTAATTAGGCAATGCCCTAGATAGCATGATATTTCATTATGTTGTGTCATCATCATTTTCTTTTAGTTTACGACATTATGAAGTATAATTTGGTTGATTAAATCTGAAGCTGTCAGTTCATCTTTTATTCAATATCCAGTTTGAAATCTACTAATAATTATTCATTTGTAGATTGGATATTTGGTCATTTTAAGGGATCCCTTAAAAGTCTATTTAGAGGTCTCCTGGTTAACCTTTAACTTGTAGTAACCCTGTGGCCCTGAAACATGGCTTCATGTGATTACTCCTATCAACATTTTATACTTAATTCAAATTCAACCCATAAATGATAGTCTAATGGTCACACATATTCCAGAAATCTTGCTCTCAAGACCAAGATTGAATTTTTTCAAGTCACTTCATGCTAGTGTTCTATGTGTATTAAAGCATGTATTCTCTCTCTTTGGCCAGTTTGTTTGATATCACCACTAGATACTAGCTGTCACCTTCATTTGAAAAGTCCTTATAAATGTGTTTTGCATCCTGGATG
This sequence comes from Typopeltis vanoorti, assembly GCF_054136105.1. Classification (NCBI taxonomy): domain Eukaryota; kingdom Metazoa; phylum Arthropoda; class Arachnida; order Uropygi; family Thelyphonidae; genus Typopeltis; species Typopeltis vanoorti. The sequence goes on along the minus strand of NC_143554.1, from coordinate 134,738,210 downwards.
AGATTCAGACTGAAAGACTTAATTGATACCAACTGTGTTACATAAGCTCCAGAAATAGTAATAATGTTATCTTAATTAGTTGTGCTATCATTGTATCCTATACATCCCTTGAAAGTACTTATCAGGAATTTACGACACTGATTAAAATATATCTTCAGCTTTTTTTTCTTTTTTTTTTTTAGAGATATTGTACAATAAATCATGGAAGATGAAATTGTTTTTCTCTCTGTCTCTCCATTAGATTGGCTTTTGAACGAGCCCTTCATTTGGATCCACAATGTGTAGGAGCCTTAGTGGGTTTAGCTGTATTGGAATTAAATCAGAAGACTCCAGACAGCATTAAAAATGGAGTTCAGATGTTGTCTAAAGCATATAGCATTGAATCTACAAATCCCATGGTGCTTAATCATCTGGCAAATCATTTTTTCTTTAAAAAGGTATGTAGATATGTTTGAATCCAAACCTTCATTGATATTTAATCTGATTTAAAATATGGAAGCAGTGGGTCACCTATTTAAAATTGATATCTGTAACTCTGATTAAAAAGGTAAAATTTTTTATCATTGCATTCATACATCAGTATAGTATCACTAAAGTGATTCTTATATTTTATTTTTTGGGGGTGGGGAGAGGGAAGTTAATTTAAATTATTTAGTTTTGCACTGTATATTGTTCATCAGTATTAACTTTATTAATAATAATCAGTTTGCTACATGCTTTTGAGATTTGTGGTTAATGCCACAAGTGCTCTTTCCTCCTTTAACCTTACTGCTAACATGACATTGTTAATAAAAATTTTGGTGGTGGTGTTTTTGAATTGAAATATTTTGTTGGTGATGTTTTTGATTTGAAATATATAGAAAAATTAACAACCTCAGAATGCAGTTCATGTTGATACCTTTAGAGATGGGAAAACATTTATTTTTCTGGTATAAGTATTTATTATTATCATCATCATCATCCATCATCTGAGACCTCCAGGGAGTCGAGGACTCATTGAGGGAGGCTATAAATTATCCAAACCGGCTGTCATACATTCTCTTAAATTCATTCACACTAGATGCACTCACTATCCCTAAAGGCAAACTGTTCTACTCACTCACTGCTTTGTGAGAGAAAAATCTATCTTTTACCTCTTTCTTGACTGTAAACAACCTTAACTTTCATAAATGTCTCCTGTGTTCTCTCCCCACCTTCCATATAAGGAAAAATGTCATCAGATGATATCCTGTAACACCCATTCAAAACTTTATAGACCTCTATTGTATCACCCCCTCTTTCTCCTGTTAACCAGAGTCTGTAATCCACATACTCGTAATCTGCCCTTATAATCTAAATACCATAATCTGGATATAATCTTTGTAACTCTTCTTTGCATCCTTTCACAGATTCTTTTTCTCCTTGGTACCCAGGAAACTAATTTATGAAGTATTAAATTATCAATGCTAATTTGGTAACTGTCATCAGAAGCCATGTTGCATGTGCAGAAGTCACAGCCAGTCTCTACATGCAGCATTGTAAAACTAATGTAATTGTAAGCCATTCTTTTAAATAAGCCAGTTTGTGGAATGCAATTTTGGAAAATTTCAGTTTGAAATGCACTCCCTCTCTGATTTTTCCATTAGAAGTAGTAACGGTTTTCATGCTTATCATAGAATCATGACTATCTACTTTTTTTTTTTTTTTTTTGTATTTTTTATGTTGGGCCGATACATGAGAGGTTGGTTGATCAGTTGTTTTCTCATGTTATCTACATATTCAAATTTTGTTATTAAATTTTGAAAGTTGTCCTAGAATTATTACTTTCCTTGTAAAAACCTTTAATCATTACAAAAATATAAAAAACTTGGATAGAGATCTGTGACATTGATATATATATATATATATATATATATATATATATACTGTATGTAATCAGTTAAAGACACTTCAGTATTTAGGACTTATTCTGTTATGACATCCTATTTATGTTGGACATTGCTAATCCATTTTGTTGTTCATTCACTTAGTTCTTATTCTGGACTACTTTCCAAAAATCAGCAACTTTTCTAAAGGCTTTTTAAACATATGCATGTTGATGATTTTAAAAAAAAAAAAAGTTGCTTGCAAAGCAAACTTTGTTTTAACATTACCACCTTTATTAGTGTTAACTATCAGCAGTGCTAATAGTTGAACGTGCACTGTTGAAAAACTCACCTAAAATGTATGCATCTACTGATTTTTAATATGTTACTCTATAGCTTATGAGGACTTAAAATACTAATTTTATGATTTTATAAAATTCTAGCCTTGTAATAAGAATTTCATTTCCATTTTGAGTGATTACATCTTGTAAACTTCAGCATAATCAGAACTAAATGGCCACAGACCTGTTTAGAGGAGACAAGAACTTCCAATCGTGTTCTTTAAATACATGCATAGTGCCTTCACTAGCAAAAATTAACACCCATTGGTTGCAAAGATCTGGGATCTAGGATGGGAAGAAAATTTATTGGAACTTGTCAATTGTTAGTCACTCACCTAAGTTGCGCTTAAAACTCTATTTTCCATGCAACACAAGTGAGATTGTAAAAATAAAGGTGAATTTTTTAATTAAATTTGTCTTTACTTAACTTTTAATTTTTACTTTATTCTGCTTCACTAAGTTAGGACTAGAAACATCTTTAACACAAACTTCTCAAGGTTAGGCTTATGTTTGCTAAACCTGTATCACAAAAGTTAATCTCGCCGTAACTAATTTCTGTCCCCCTTTTCAATTCGATTAGTTAGGCCTTGTGTAGTAAGCCTATTTAACATAAGCAGTCCCTAAACACTTGCGCAATATTAATTAAGAAATTTATATTTTATTATCGATTGCTCCACCTAATTGACTCTATTGCTTGAAAGTTAGGGTGAAAAAGAAATGGAAATAAATTAATACGTTTATACGATTTCCTAATATGCATGTCGTGGTTAGTCATATCTAACTATGCATGCAGGTTTCGCTAATTTTTCGAGATAGTGCATTGGCTAAGGCATAAAACCAGGTAATTACAAAACAAAACATTTATTTTCGATCTAGTGGAACAGGTACAGAGCACATAATAATTATTGAGAGATTACATCACTCAAAAGATTTAACACACCAATTCTAGCAACAGAATGTACTGTGCTTTCACTACCAGTAATGTGCTTTCATTACAAGTAAACATTATTCTTCCTATAAGGATTGTATCAAAAATTTTCTTCCAGCCACATACAATACTTATTTATTGATTCCGATAGAGGGCGTGTTGATGGTAGGACATTGTTTGAAGAGCTCCAAAAGATAAGTTATTTAGTTCTTAAAAAATAGCATTATTAGTTTAAAAATTGTGCTGGAATTATAGTATATTGCAGTTTTAATCTGTTTAGCAAAAAAAAAAATTGTTTTAATTAGTGTTAAATTAGTATATTTAATAAGATACGGTATCGTATCTTATTACCAAATCGCCGTCTTTGTTTAAAAAATTTAACCAAAGGGAGTTCCATCAGTGTAACGTCTATGGGATGTATGCTTTTCCGAGAGCGGCTGGATTAATAACGGTTTAATAACGATAGTTTTGGGAAAGTGTCAGGAAATCGAGGATTTGAAGTGTGTTCTCAGTTTGCGAGATTGATGTAGGTGATGAGTAAAAGAGAGAGTGAAAGTAAAAGTATAGAGCGAAAGAATGGTTTGACTGATAAAAATAATGAAGAGTTAGTTGCAATGTGGGAGATTGCACTGAGTGGTACATAGGACAAAGCGGCAGCTGGAGAGATTACAAAATTGTCTACAGACTGCATCAGCTTACAGAAAGAAGCAAATGTGTGATAAGAAAAATGAGAGCATGATCGGGAATGAAAGAATAATTAAGGAACGAGTGTTGTACGGTGATTCAGTAGTAAAAGATGTAATAGATGAGAGTTTGACAAAATCGTGCTTTCAGGGTGCGAAAATTAATGATGTAAGTGAGGCTATTAGACCACAAAAGCATAGGAATGATAGTAGTGGCTGGAACGAATGATTTAAAAGGTGAAAAATTTGCTATGAGAGAGGAGTTGAAGGAATTACTAGAAGTAGCAAAAGAAAAGAGAGAGAGTTAAGATAGTGATTCTGTTGCTGCGGTATGACAGAGTACAGTTGAGGAGGGCAATAATTGCGAATGACTCTATGCGCAGGTTATACAGGAGGAGTGGTGTGGAGTGAGTTTGATGGACGAAAAGACTTATACAAGAAGGATGGTTTGCATCTGAATGGATTTGGTGTGTGGAGGCTGGAAGTGTTGCTGAATGAAGTAAAAGTGGATGTGCAGAATTAGGTAAACTAGAGCTATTTGGGGGGGGGGGGTGGATATGCAGACATCAGTGAGGCAGTTGAGTGTAAGCATGTGTATAATATGCCTGAGTTAGTTAGTACGTAGGATAACAAACCAGAATGGGATGGTTAGTAGAAGACATCAAGATAAGGGTGGGACTAACGGGCTTCTGCACTTTATGTATACTAATGCCAGGAGTATTCAGAACAACTGCTAAATGAAAAACCGCTAAATGACACAAGCAGTGATGACAGCACACTGATAAAAAACACTGACCAGGCATACAGTCAGGAATACATATCCATACTTGAAGTAGAAAAAGCCATCAAAGGCTTGAAATGTGGAAAGGCAGCAGGAGTAGATGATATTCGACCAGAAATGCTGAAGTATGGTGGTATAAAAGTCTTACAGTGGCTGCACTGCATAGTTCAGAAAGCCTGGACAGAGGGACGAATTCCCGATGATTGGAGTAGAGCTCTCATAGTACCCATATATAAAAAGGGAAATAAAACTGAATGTGAGAATTACAGAGGTATTTCCCTACTGAGTGTTCCTGGCAAGATCTATGCAAGTATACTTGAGAAACGGTTGAGAAGAATTGTGGAAGAAAAGCTTGGTGAAGAACAAGCTGGATTCAGGCCAAATAGAGGCTGTCAGGATCAGATCTTCACTTTACGACAAATAGTCGAGAAAGCATGGGAATATAACAAAGATCTGTATTTAAGTTTTGTCGATTTGGAAAAGGCATATGACAAGGTGCCAAGAGAGAAGCTATTCAATACGCTGCAGTTATATGGTGTCAATGGGGCATTATATCAAGCAATACTTAGTCTTTATTTGAGTTGTAAGTCAGCAGTTAGAATTGAAGGAAGTACAGGAAGATGGTTTAATGTTAAATCTGGTGTGAGACAAGGATGTACATTATCCCCTCTGTTATTCATTATCTATATGGATAACATTATGAAGGAAAGTGGTATTAAACCTGATATCAAAATTGGAGATATTAATGTCAGCTCTTTGCTTTATGCGGATGATGTTATACTTCTAAATAAATCCGCTACAAGTCTGCAAGATTCTCTGACTAAATTCAATTGCTGTTGTAATAGATATGGTATGAAGGTCAGCAATAAAAAGACAAAGACAATGAAAATAGGCAGAATCATTGAAAATGTCAACTGTGTTGTGAATGGAGAACCTGTGGAACAAGTAAAACATTTCAGCTACTTAGGCACGATTTTTACTGAAGATGGTAAATTAAATATAGAAATAGACAACAGAATCAGCAAAGCTGGTATGGTGGGAAGTCATTTGAATAAATTCATATGGAATAAGAGAGAAATTAGTCGGAACACTAAATTAGCTGTATACAAGAAGTGTTCAAACCAGTTTTAACTTATGGATCTGAGAGCTGGGTCAGAAGTAAAACACTTGACCAAAGACCAGAGACCGCAGATATGAGAGTCCTGAGAAAGATTAGAGGCATGAACAGATGGCATCAATGGCAATATCATATTAAAAATGAGGATATTAGGAAAGAACTTGACATTGTCAGCATCCAGGAATGCATTAAGAGATAATCTCAGGTTGTATGGTCACTTAAATAGAATGGGAGAGGAAAGATTAGCAAAACAAGTGTTCTTTGCCAGGTTGGCAGGAAAACGACCCAGAGGAAGACCAAGATGTAGGTGGATTGATACGGTACAAAGTGCCTTAGACGATAGAAATATAAGATCTGATAATGTTGGAGTCTTGACAAGTAACAGACTGATTTGGAGGAAAATTGTAGATAGGAAGTTAGTAATGATGTAATTTTTTCATGTAGTACTGTCATATCCTGTACACCCCTTGAGGGTGCATGGCAGGAATTTGATGATGATGATGATGTATTCAGAACAAGAAGGAGGAATTTTTGGCCTTGGCTCTTCCTGGCCACAGGTTATTGGCATTAATGAGACATGGCTGATAGAAGATGATATAGCTAGTGGGATAGAATGTGAAGGGTATAGTGTGTTCAGGAGGTACAGAGAGAAAAGAATGGGAGGAGGAGTGTTATTGATGATAGCTCATGAACTGCAGCCAAGGAAAATAGAAGTTGAACCACAGGATAGTGAAAAGAGCACATTTGAGGCTATTTGGTGTGAGATCGAGGCCAGCAGAACAGAATATACAGTTGGGGGCTGCTATAGACCAGGTGATGGAATAAATGATGGAGATAGTATGCATTGGCAAATAGACTGATGAGTGGAAGACAGGTAATTATTATGAGAGATTTCAACTACGGTAACATTGATTGGAAGGAGGAAGGAAATGGATTTTATGCAGTTACTAAGGGATAACTACCTGAGACAGCATGTAATGGAATATACTAGGGCTTCGAGAGTGCTTGACCTATAATTGCATCTGAAAATTTGACTGTAATGACTATGACCACATTACCACCAATTGGTGAGAGTAATCATAAGGTCTTGACCTGGGAGGTGGCTAAATGTATGGAAGTTTCAATTAAAACAGGGTACATGTAGAATTACCAGACTGGTAAGTATGACAAGCTTAGGAGATTGCTTGGTTCAGTGCCATGGCATGTAAAACTGCAAGTGCTGGATGTTGATAGTGCATGGGAAGTGGTTAAGGAGCGTTTGCAGAAGGTAATGACTGACTGCATACTAGAGTCCAGATAGTAAATCAAGTTGGGGTTAAATGGATGAATAACACCATTAAGCTTGCAGCTCAAGCTTAACACATTACGCTTGAGCTGCAAAGAAAGAAACAACTGTGGAGGAAATTTAAGGAGAAAGGTGACCTGCAGCATACGAAAAGTATAAAGCACAGGCCAGAAGGGTAACTAACGTGGTAAGAAAAGCAAAAGCAGATTATGAAAGGAAATTAGCAACGCAAGCTAAAGAGAATCCCAAACAGTTTTTTCGATATGCTGCAAGTAAAAGAAAAAATGTATACGGTTGAATGATTTTAAGGAATGCCGATGGTAGGGAGGTAACTGAATCAGTTGAAATAGTGGAATTACTGAGCAAGCACTTTGTAAGAGTATATCATCCAGGTGGTGATATTGCAAGAATGAAGGAACCAATAGCTTATACAGAAATTGAGATGAATGAAATGGAGGTAAATAGTGTATTACAGAACCCTAATGCAAATACATCTGTGGGATTGGATGGTATACCAGCTCGGGTTTTATGTGAAGCGGCAAAAGAATTGTCAATGCCCTTGACCATTTTGTTTAATTTGAGTCTTATCTGGGTTAGTCCCGAGGAAGGGGGGGGGAAGGAGGGGAAAATAGTTCCATTGCATAAAGGAGGCTATAAGACTGCTTTTGCAAATTTCCGACCGATCAGCATATCAGGAGTTGTTGTCAAGGTTTTGGAGTAAGTAGTCAAGAAAAAAATACAGGAAGGCCTTTGACAGGATACCACATGGAATTCTAATCAGTAAACTGCAGCATATAGGGATGGATATAGGGTTGGTGAGATGGATAGGAGGGTGGTTGATGGAGAGATATCAGAGAGTGGTTTATTCACAAGTAGAGTCCAAAAGAAGGCCTGAAACTAGTGGTGTGCCGCAGGGTTCTGTTCTTGGGCTACTGCTGTTTAATTTGTTCATTAATGATATAGGAAAGGATCTGAGAGGAACTGTTCATTTGTTTGCTGATGATGCAAAGTTGAATAGAGCAATAGTGAGTGCACATGATGTCAAAATTTTGCAGGATGATTTGGATAGATTGGAAGACTGGGCTAAGGAGAAATAATGCCAGTTTAATGTGGCAAAGTGTAAGGTTATGCATTTTGGAGTGAAAAGAATAGCAGCAGTATGCCACATTGGTGGAACTATACTCCAGGAGATTGACGAGGCCAGGGATTTGGAAGTGTTGGTGGACAGGGAGTTGAAGTTTAGGGGGCACATTGCAAAAGTGGCTAAATCAGCTCATATCAAATCACTTGGTTACTGAAAAATACTTTGACGAGCAGAGACAAGCAAGTTATTGTTCCACTTTATCGAGCCTTGATAAGACCTCATCTTGACTACTGGACGCCAGGGTTTCTTCTTGATGGGGAGGAGGTAGAGAGGATCCAGAGGAGAGTGACCAAGATGATAGCTTGTCTATGGAAAGAACCTTATGAGAACAGGTTGAAGGTCTGTGGGTTGCAGAAATTTGTTGATAGACAGAAGAGGGGTGATATGATTGAGACAATCAAATTACTGAAGGGTTTTTACAAGATTAATTCGGAGGAAATTTTTCAGAATAGGTCTGATGGTGGGAGAACTAGGGGACATCTATGGAAGTGGGCAAGAGTGTGGTTAGCAAGGGTGTTAGAACTAGGTTTTTTGCTTGGAGAGTGATGAATGAGTGGAATAAGCTGCCAATGTCTGTTGTGGGTACCATGACTGTGAGTGGGTTCAAGGCAAAGTAGGATAGATTCTGTGTGGATGCTGAATAGTTGTTCTGGACATGATGTTTAGGGCCTCCCTTGATGAGTCTAAGGACTTCTTGGAGTTTCCCGTAATAATAATAATTATTATTATTTAGCACTATTTCCAATGTTATCACATGCACTAAACAACACATAGTCTTTTCAACTTATAACCAAGTTACTGCCTGTTTACAAATAATATCTCGCTATCACATACGATTCCGAGGTACACTCTCTTAACAATTACAGTAAAATATAAACTTACTTACTATCATGAGTGGAAAGTCCAATTTACACACAGCAAACCACATAGAGACTGGAGCGTTTTCCATCTGGTCAGTCTTCGAGCTGCTTGGACTGCTCTGGCAGTTTCTCATAGAGCTTTCTTCCATCAAACTAGCTGGGGTTCTGTCATAGCTACCTGGAGCTTAGAGAGAGGGCTGGCGGTGGAAAAACATCTGGCATTGCAGCTGGAAGAACAATCCTCCTGGATGAAGGGAAGTAGCCACGAGGAAGTCGAAGGTGAAAAGCCAAAAAAAAGTTTTGAGCCAAGTGCTGCATTCCCTTTTATCTGGATTTTCAGCCTTTTGTTCTTAATGATGAACTTGCCAGGATTAGCCAGTAGCAAAAATGACATCTTTGCTGGCTGTTCGACCATACGATCTTTGGATGGTACTTATTCCATCCTTTACTAACAGGTCAAATGTATGTGCATTCTCACAGCAACATTTTTTTTCATCTTGTTTAGAACATTTTTCTTTCATAATTTCAAAGAAAAAAAACTAAAAAATCTATATAGCGAAAAATTTACGAAATTTAATTTCTCATGAGATTTTGCAAGATGACATGCAGTTAATAGGCATAAAATATTAGTCTTAATTATCTAGCCTAATTCAAAACCCATTCGATCTAAATTCTTATTTATATCTAAACTCTAAAGTTTCTGCATAAAGTTGTGTTTATGGTAGCTCAGCCATAACAGTAATGAACTGTACTAGAGTTGTTGTGCAAAGTATCTTATGTAAGACCGTATTTCATATTTTTCCTATTTCACTCTTGTGAGTTAGGCACAATGGCTTGTCATAGCCAAGTATATTTATTTTTTTTTTCCTCCACTTGAATTCATTTGGCATCAGAAACCTGGAGAAATTACTTCTTGGTTTGAGACCCAATGCAGAGAGTCAGGGAAACTAGATCATCAAGGGAAGAATGGGAAAAATGTGTGTGCAAGTTCAGCTATGGTATACAAACGTGATAAAGATATGAATGCCATAAAGGCAAATAAAACTGTTTGTTGATAGTAGGAAGAATGAATTATTTGATTAACCAACTGAATTAACCATGTTCACCTGTATTGTTTTTACATCTATATGTTATTTAATCTTATATACATTTAGTGATTTATTGATTTGAACATTTTGCCATTGTCATTTCATGAAGGTGATTCTGAAGGCTATTTAAAAAAAAAAAAAGCATAGAAATGGAAAAGAGTGCTGTAAAAGAAACCAGAGATTGAAAAAAAAAAAAAGTGACAAGAACTGGAGATAACGATATGGATGCCTGGAGTAATTAATTTGAAAGTGTTACATAAATGAGAATGACAGAGCAGTAGTAGAAAATATACCTGAACAATAGGATGTAGAAAATTTTTTCACTTGGTTGCAAATCAGATTAAATCTCCCAAGAAATTATATTCTTGTTTTATGCTTTATTCATATATGAGCAAACAAAGTTTGCTCATATTTGGATAACCTGTTTCGACATTTATTGAGGTCTTAATGGGTAGGAAATTTTTTCACTTGGATTCAAATCCTACATCTATCTCTAATCTAGAGAGTTTGAACACTAAAGTGATGCAACTTTTTACTACTGTTTTTCCCAATTGGAAATATATGACTTCTGCATTAATTCAACCTTGGTATCTCTTCTGGTCTAGTTCCACTGATGAGACCTCAGTAAAACCAGTCTGAGTAATGACCATTCCCATAATGCATAGCATTGTACATTAAAGATAATTCTTGTAGAAAGGCTTATAACGCTGGTTAAACATGATAACTAAATACTTAAGGAAATGACAGCATACACTAGAAATATAAATTAAATCAACTTTAATATATACTTTCCAATATTTCAGCAACATCATGTTGCCATCTTCATGGGAACTTAAGATAAAGACACGTGCACGCAAGTACTACATAACAACAAATGAGAAAGGAAGCGAGGAAGCTACTGTTTTCCTAAAGTCCTGATGGTGCCCCCTGGCAGGCTATATTTGGTGTTCTTGGCCTTTGGGCTGAAGTTCTTCTGATATATGTTTCCCAAATTTGGGGCAGTCTCATGCATCCAAATTTGTTGAGGTTTGGCATGTTCCTAAGGGCTGAGGCTGATTCCATGAATAGTCTTTCATATTTGAACTTGCTGCAGTGTATTACTGTGGCTTTCTTCCACCTTATTCTGTGGCGAGTATCCAGAGCATGGTCTGCAAGCCCAGAGTGGCTGTACTGGTGAAATCGGATGTAGTCCTTGTGTTCTGAGATTCTGATATTTGCTGTCCTGCCTTTGGCCAAAGTAGGACAATTTACAGCTGCAAGGGACCTGGTATACACCAGGTAGGTCTAGGGGAAGTGGTTGGTCTTTAGTGGAGCAGATAAGTGATGCCAATTTTCTATATGGTCTGTAACAAGAAGTCAAATCATGTTTTTTTAGGATTTTGTTGATTTTTTTCCAAGGTGCCTCGGGTGAGGGAATGGTGATGGATTTAGAGTAATCTTTAAGTAACCATATAGAAAATTGGCATCTCTTATCCATCATCTGTAAAAAGTATTCATCTGTAAAAAAAAAAAGCAATAAAACCCGAATGTGAGTATTACAGAGAAATTTCCCTGCTGAATGTTTCAGTTATGATTTTGATGCAAGCATACTTAAAAAGAGGCTAAGAGAAATTTGGAGAAGAATATCCTGGGTTCAGACTAAGTAACAGTTATAAATCACATTTTCACTTCATAGAAAGACAGATAGTTAACAAACCATGGAATATATCTTGTTTTGTAGATCTGTAGAAGGCATATGACAAGACACCAAGAGAAAAAACTTTTATAAATCTTCAATGATATGGGATCGATGGACACAGTCTTATTATTTGAAGATTGTACTTCAGCCTGTCTTACTTTTGATACTGCCCAATATCCTTTCATAGTAAATTTTCCCTTCTTGGGCAGACTTTCACGTCCAACTTATTGTGTCATAAACATATTACGTCAGTAGCTCCCTCATTCTCTGAAAAACTTTTTGTTGAAAACACTGCTTCCCTCCTCATCTCCCAACACTTTATAAATCTCATATCTGATACTTGAATTCAGATTCTTTTTATAGTCCTATGATTTCTCAACTATTTGTCAAGTGAATATCTGATTTTGACTTCCTCTATTTGGCTTGAATTCAGCTTGCACTTTTTCAAGTTTCTCTTCCGATAAATTTTCTTAGCCACTTCTCAAGTATGCATGCATAAATCTTACCTGATAAAATTTATATGGAAATTCCTCTAATTCTCATGTTCACTATTATTTTCCCTTTTTTATATGTATAATTAATGAGATCTCTATTCCAGTCTTCTGGAATTTGACATTTTGACCATATGTTCTGAATTATGCAGTGCAGCTGTTGTAAAACTTTCTCCATATAAAATATGTCTCCACTTCTTAGGTTTTTGATGGCTTTTTCTGTCTCAGGTATTGATATTTATTCCTGATTACATTCTTCTTATTATTCTACGTGACACCTCTAAGGATTCAAGTTACACTACTCTGCTACACAGCTCTTCATCTCTACTTAATCCTCCAACTACACAACGACACTATTACCATCAGTACACAATGCTGTCTACCACAAACAGTATTTTGTGTCTGTAAATTGCATGTGTTCTCAAGGCTGATTGTATGTGGGGTGAAAAACTTAAGTTGCTGTAAGAAAAAAAAAAAAATCTGCTACCTCCACTTGAGATCAACTAACTTACCTACAATTGAAAATGCCCATATAAAGATTCCTCTCATTGCAATGAGAATCAAACTCAGGTCTTTTCCAGTGGAAGGGCATACAATGTTCCGTTGTTCTTCCAATTGTACTTCTGAGGCAAATTCTTGAAAATTTGTTGCTATTTCTATCACTTCTTGTTTCATTTAACTATCTTTCAAAGTAATTATTCTAGACATCTAGAAATCTTTATCTACAAAATTCATGGGAAAACTAGAAGATAAATGTCAGTAAGGTGGCAAAATGTTCTGAAGGTTATTCAAAAAGATCAAAAATGGAGAAAAGCATACTCTGCAAGGAAGCACAGATCATAAAGTGACATGAAAATTAGATATCCACAGCTTTCATGTCACTTTATCATCTCTTCCTTTTAGAGCACTCTTTTCCATGTTTTTGTCTTCAGAACATTTGCCACCTTCCTGATATTTATCTTCTATATTCTTGCCAACGTTTTCTCATGAATTTTGATTAGCTACTCTTACACGCTGTGCTTTGGTTTCTTAAATTTATCTCAGTATTTTCTCTTAGAGCACAAATTGACTCAATTGCCAAGAAGTTTTGATACATTTTCTTCTTTTCTATGACTGCTTATTTAATTTTCTGCCACCATGGAGTTCTGATTTTTCTATCCTTGCAACCAACTTCACCTTGTTGGTTCTTGTTTTTGTTTAATTTTTTCTTGAATAATATTTTTATATTTGCATCTATGCTTCAGTTCTAAATGCTCTTCAGCTTGAACTGTATTTTAAGCTCTTTAAAGCTTTTTTACTTATTTTTTACTTTTAAATATGATATAATTTTTAGTCTGCTCAAAACTAAATGGTGATCACTTTCTATTTCAAATCCCTTGTGTACTCTTGTATCCTGAAACAGCATGAAGATGTTGCCATCAACAATGACACAGTCATTGAGAGTTTTCTTCTTTATTTTGTCTTCTCTCTTTGCGAATTTGTGCACATCTTCAAATTGCAATATATCCGTAATGACTATTCCATGTTCTGAACAGAAATTCAGCAAGTACTTACCATTATTATTAGCTTTGCTCTATTTTTCCAAATTTTCCCCAAACATTTCTGGTATTCATATCCTACTCCTTCTTTGGATCTTCAACAAAGACCAACTGTTACAACCTGTGTGGGTCACAAACTTGCTGGGTGCTGATTGGGTGCAAATGGATTATATAATAAAGTTTCTTTTTGTTAGTAGCAAATAGTGAGATGATACTTAAGTAATGACACATGAATAATCAACAACTTAATATAGACAAAATTAACATTTTGAATACATGCCTCAGATAGCTTAACAAACAAACCATGTGCCTGAAAGTTATACATACTCGTTAGCTAATTTGGATATGTCAAACCTTTCATATAATTCAGATTACCTTATCAGTAGTTTTTGTTTCTCAACATTAAACTTCTTACTTATCATCCTTAACTTGAGTCCTAAATAACTCAGGATTAAGTTTTCTTATGATTGAGTGTGTAACAGCACACTTAATCACATTAATCTGCACTCCACTAAGCACGATCATTACTCTTTAAGATTTAAATGTCAAAGGTTAATATTCTTATATGCTAGCATTGCATTATTTCTTTTTTGTCTTAATATAAAGTTATATCAACTTAATTCACTTAACACATAGGGCATCAAAATATTTTGCTGAACTTTTAGTGTGATGTATAGGTGAATTTCTTACTCTCAGTGGGAGTGTGCATTCATGAATAAACAGTCTCTAGAAAGACTGTTTATTCATGACTTCAGTTAGTGCTAACTGATGACACCTGTATTTCAATGACATTTGTCTTATATTGGAACTTTATAGACTATTTATCACAGTTCATTGGTTTTCGTGGATTCTTGGGAAACATTCTTAGCACAACCCCTATTTTTATTATTATTATTATTATTATTACCTGGCACTTCCAGGGAGTCCAAAGACTCATCGAGGGAGGGCACCTACTCTACAACTATCCACCAACGAACCACAACTACACCAACACCATCCACCACCCACCACCACTAGTATTTTTACAGACAATCATAAACATCCATGCCCACAGCAGGATTCGAACCCGCAGCCTTTTGGCTGGAGAGCGGATATGCTAACCACTCGGCCAACCATTTTCCAATGTGAAAAATCTCATTGGAAATGAGATTTTTCACATTGGAGTCTTATTTCCCATTTCCTACTTTTCCTGCTCATTTGCTAATAGCTGAGAAAGTTACCTTTTTACAATTTCCCCCACCAGTGAGTCAAGCTGATAGAATCCAAATGTTCATTATAACTGAATTAAAATATCAACTGCAGAAAGTAAGGAAAAAACACACCTTTTTTTTACTAGGAACATTAACATAACTGTGATATATAATATTGTTCTATGGATGTTATACTGTTCGACATGAAGGTTTCATCATACAGAAAGAGAAACATTAAGAGAAGATAAATTCCAGCAGAAATGGTGCATCCCTCACACATTGTGTACTATTTGACATGGAGAGACTAAATTTTGCTTACTTTTGTTTTGATAGTACTAATTTCATAATTGAATATTTAGGTCATAGGATACATTTGCAGATGTCTGGATGATGACCTGGGCTGCCTACTTGAGGCATTCAGTCCAGAAGGGACTGATCACTCAAGTGCCAACCATCCTCAGTTTCTTCAGTTACATATCGCTACTGGTTTCAGTCAAGTATAAGTGAGGAAAAGTAAAAAAATGGAGAAATTATGAAAAACTATGAGGTTGAATTCAGTTGAGTCATATTGATATATTAAATTTGCCATGTTTTACTCAAGTTCACTGCCTTGAGGTTAGCCTCAAGGTTACTCTAGTTACCAGGAATCATCTGTGGCTTTTGCCTTTATAGATTTCACATCAATACTGTTATTGTGACTCAACGTTTTGGATTCTGTATTCTGGACTAGGCTTGTCTACTTCTCTATTCCCTTTTCTTATTTCACAGCTACTGTGCTGTCGGTTTACATCTAGCACACTCTGCCATGCTTGTACTATTCTTCTACCTGCCGACGATTTTTCTCTTATATTAAAATTTAATGAAATAACTTCAGCACAGAGAGAAATTAATACAATTTTAGCATTGTATTCCTGAAGACATCTTCAGGAATACGATGTTAAAATTGTAATGACACACACAAAACAATGTGATGAAATGATATTAGACTTTAGTCTTCATATCTTCTCTTTTAATATCATCTTCAGTATCATCTCTTCCGCTTATTGTTTCATGTGTGTTATTATAATTTGAACATTGTATTCCTGAAGATGTCTCTGTGACAGAGACAAATAAAAATAATTAAACTGCATTTAAATATTTTTCTTTGTGCTATAGTTATTCCCTTAAATTTTAATATGAGTGTAAACAGGCATCTAAGCCTAAATATTCATTGACTTTTCTCTTGTCAGTGATATGATTTTGCTGTGTTGATTGCCTTTTTTGCCAATGGCAGTCTCTTTGGTTCTGAGAAGAATACGTAAGTGCTGAAAAGCACTTAAGTATTCTTTTGTCAGAGGATTGTGCATGTATATATCACAATTATACTGGTAATTTTCATGATGAAAATAAGTCACAAGTCAGAGATAGATCATATTGCTTAGTTGATACTTATTCCAATTTTTTTTTTATTTTATAATAAATTCAGATGGAATGAATTTTTGTATGCAAGACTGAATTATTACTTAAACTTTTCCTTCATGTCAGGTGTCGACTCAAAAAATTCCTCCACTTTTTTTGTAGAACTTTTACTTTTGCCCATGGACCCCAGAAAAAGTTTCATTGTCAAGTTTCCCATTTTGCTATTTGCTATCTCCATTTTTAGTCTTGATACTATAATTACAAATTAAATATAGGCATTATTTTTTATTTATGAGCATAGTTCTTGATATAATGCTTGAATGTAAGGTAATGCCTGATGCCATATTAGTTTCAGTACTATATCTACTCATTTCTTTAAATATAGACTTTATTTTTTTTAATGATCATAATTTTTTGATATAATCCTTGAATTTTAGATAATGTGTGATGCCACATTAATTTGTCATCAGGCATTACCTTAAATTCAAATAAATTAATCTTGCACTGAAATGGCTTATCTATACAATTTAGTATAAAGCAAAGCAGTGGAGGGCCCACATATTAATTGTTTTTTGGCTACAACTCTCTTAAAATTAAGAAATTAAGAATTAAAATTAAGAACTGTTAATGGAAGTTTTTTATTTATTCATGTGGAGTTCCCCCTTTCCTCCACCGTCCTTTAGGACTGGTTGAATCCTCCTGATGAGAGATTAAGTATGTAGTTTATGACTGTAGATGTGTGTGTGTGTGTGTTCTGGGTGAGTTTACCTGTTCTGATGGATGAAAAACCTGAGTTTCTGGGTGAAAAACTCTCTACCTCCATATGAGATTGGCTAACTCACCTTTAGTAGAAAAAGACTAGATAAGTTCCTCACATAATGGACATGAATCGAACCCAGGTCTTTCCAGCCAAAGGGCTTAGTCTATACTAACTGAGCTACGGAGGCTCTGTTAATGAATGTGATCATAAATCATTGCCTACCTTTACTATTTTGGTGGTAAAATCTTGAGATCGAGCTTCTCCTTCTTCTCTCTTCCATCATCTATGTGGATGATGATGATGAGGTCGAATGAACTCTTTGCACTTCTGTCAGTCCCGGGAGAGTCCAAACAATTCTGTCCAGTTTGGTGTCGCTTGTTGTGATTTGTTTTTCAGGTCCTCTTTTATTTTGTCTATCCCATCGAATTCTGGGCCATCCTTTGGATCTTTTACCTTTCATCGTTGTATTCAGGGCTTTAGATGGTAGTCTTTCTGTTCCCATTCTGATCACATGGCCAAACCATCGCAGTCTTCTTTCTTGGATTTTGTTTATTATTATTATTTCTTGTTTGAGTCATTTCCTTATGTCTTTGTTTCTTAGTCTATCCAGCAGAGATACTCCAACTAATCTTCTTAGCCAACCCATTTCAGTAGTTAATAATTTTTTCTCTTCAGCCTTTTTGAGATTCCAGCATTCACTTCCATAGAGGAGTATCGGGAAGACCATTGTTTCATAGATTCTTACTTTTGTTACTTGTTTGATGTCTCTTTGACGTCCATATTTTATTAAGTCGTCCAAAAGTTTGGGATGCTTGACTGATTCGTCTGTTTATATCTTTTGTAATTTCACCATTGTACTCAATAACTCCTCCAAGGTAGTTTAAGTTTTCTATCTGCTCTAGATTCTTACTATCAATTTCAATTTTCAGATTGGTTCTTCTTTTTCCTATTTGTATAATTTTTGTTTTGTCTGTATTTATGTTTGATCCAAATTTTGTACACGCCTTTATTTTATCAGAAATTCGCTGTAGATTTTCTTCTGTGTTTACAAGTAATGCAATGTCATCTGTAAATTTTAAATTTGTTACATTTTTTCCATATATTTTGATTCCAGAGTCTTCTTTGTTTAAGGCCTTACTGGTTGCTTCTTCCAGTGTAAGATTGAACAGGTCTGGTGACAGATTGCATCCCTGTCTTACTCTGCTCTCTGTGTGGAACCAGTTGGTTAAGGTGTCCTCCATTCGCACTGCACTTTCAGATTTCTCATACAGATTCTTTATTATTCTTATTGTTTTGTTGGGAATTCCAAATTCTTTCATAGTTTTCCATAGTTCTCTTCTACGGATTGAATCAAATGCCTGACGAAAGCCTATGAAATTTATGTAGCAACTTTGGTTGTACTCTAGTGTCTTTTCTATTAGCTGTCTTAAGATGAATAGTTGATCAATTGTGTTTCGTCCTGGTCTGAAACCTGCTTGTTCTTCTCCTAGTGCTAGTTCTATATATGGTTTAATTTGTTTTTGGAATACTTTCGTAAAAGCCTTACTTGAAATACTGAGAAGGCTAATGCTTCTGTAATTATCGCATTCAGTTTTATCTCCTTTTTTGTATTTAAGAGTTATAACTGATTTGGCCCAATCAGTAGGCACTGCTTCATTTTTGTAGATCCTTTCAAATTATGTTTTTAATGGTTCCAAAAGTTGTTCCTTTCCTGCTTTTAAGAATTCTCCTTGTATTTGATCAATACCAGGTGCTTTCCTAGTTTTAAGTTTTTCTATGCTGTGTGCTATTATTTCTTTCGTAAAGATATTTGTTTCCTCTTCCATTTCAGTGGCTGGAATAGTAATATCCTGGTAGCTGTTTTTATTATATAAATCTCTAAAGTATTCTTCTCATCTGACCATTCTTTTTGTTTTACTTTCGATTAGTTGTCCCTCTTTGTTTTTGATCATTATCATTTTTGTTGTCTGTGTCTTACTAATTTGGTCTATTTGTTTATATAATCCATGAAGGTTATTTTCTTTTGATAGCTTCTCTGCCATTTTGCATTTTCTTTCTGAGATCGAGCAATACATATTTAAGCTTCAAGCAATATGTACTAAGTTCTATTTAAGCTGTAAGTTAGCAGTTAGAGTGGAAGGAGGTAAGGGAATGTGGTATGATGTTAAATCAGGTGTGCTACAAGGGTGCACATTATCCCCTCTTTTATTCAGTATCTATGTAGATTCCATTATGAAGGAAAGTGATATTGAATCTGATATCAAAATTAGCGACGTTAATCTTAGTTCTTTACTTTATGTAGGTGATGTTATATTTCTGAATAAATGCAGTACAAATCTGCAAGATTCTAGGACTAAATTGAATTAAATGCTATAATAAATTTGGTAAAAATCAGGCAATAAAAACACTAAGATAATGAAATAGGCAGAAACATTGAAAACATCAATTGTATCCTGAACAGTGAACTTATAGAACAAGTAGAATATTTCAGCTAATTATGCACAATTTTTAGTGAAGATGGCAAATTATTATTATTAAGAGGCCTTCAGGGAGTCAGGGGTTCATCGAGGGATGCCACATACTACTCGCACCAACTATCATACTTATTCTCGAATTCATTCACAATACTTGCACACCCAACATCCAAAGACAATCCATTCTAATCATGCACTACATTATGAGAGAAAACTCTAGCCCTCATCCCCTTCTTAGCAGCATTCATTCTCAACTTCCCAGGATATCCTCTTGTCCTTTCTCCACCCTCCATAAAATGAAAAATTCCATTAACTGAAATCCTGTCTGCCCCATTCAGAAGTTTGTAAGTCTCAATCATATCACCCCTCTTTCTTCTGTTTGCTAGTGTGTGTGCAGTCTGCAAATTCTAATTCTACAAATACTGCAGTCTACAAATTAAACATGGAAATGGACAACAGAATTGTTAATGCTGGTATGGTAGGAAGTCAGCTAAATTATTTTATATGGAATACGAAAGAAATTAATCAAAATACTAAATTAGCTGTATACAAGACAGTGTGTTCACACCAGTTTTAACATGGATCCAAGAGCTGAGTTAGAAATAAAGCATTTGATCAAAGACTGGAGACCACAGATATTCTTGAGAAAGATTAGTGGAGTGAAATGGCATCAATGGCAGTATCATATTAAAAAATGAGGATATTAGGAAATAACTTGCCATTGTTAGCATTCAAGAACGTGTTATCACAGCCAATCTCAGATGGTATGGTCACTTGAACAGAATGGGAGAAGAAAAATACCATCTGAGATTAGCTCTGCTAATCAAAACAATTGTTTTTTTTGTTAGGTTTGCAGGAAAAAGACCCAGAGGAAGACCAAAATGTAGGTGGTTTGATACAATAAAAAAGGCCTTAGAAGACAGAAATATAAGATCTGATAATGTTGGAGTTTTGACAGATAATGGATTAATTCAAAGGAAAAATTGTTGATCCGAAGTTAGTAATGGTGTAACTTTTTTTATGTAGTGCTGTCATAATATTCCGTACACTCCATGAGGATACATATCAGGAATTTGATGATGATAAAAAATATAAAAATGGGACAGACATAAAAAAGGCACATTACATTTAAAAAAACAACAACATAAGAACATAAAAACATAGTAAAATATATGATAAAAGAATGCAATAAGGGTGCACCAAACAATTTACGGGTTGAAATAAAATGTTTTGGAATAAATCTTCAAAAGATTGGGAAATGCATGAGAAAGTAGTAATGCATCCTATATACTGTTTCACATATATCACATATACTATATATGTGATCCATGATGTTTTAATAAGTGGAAAGTTATACATTCATATTTATGTTATGCAGCTGCCAAACCTCAGAGATAATGTAGTGGCAGTGAACATTGACAGTGTAGCAATGTGTTTTTATCGATATAGCCT
The DNA here is from genome assembly GCF_054136105.1 of Typopeltis vanoorti. NCBI lineage: Eukaryota > Metazoa > Arthropoda > Arachnida > Uropygi > Thelyphonidae > Typopeltis > Typopeltis vanoorti. The sequence continues at coordinate 134,717,158 of NC_143554.1, read as the reverse complement.
CTGATATTTTTGATTTCATTTCTATTTATATTTATATCTAGATTATTTCTAGTTTTCTTGTGGTTTGAATATAAATGAATTAGGTTTTCATTTTCTGTAGGAAAAGTTTGAGGGGAAAAAAAATGGTATTTCAGTATGATATCTTATATTTTATATATGTATTTTTATTATAGGACTATACTAAAGTGCAGCATCTTGCACTCCATGCTTTTCATAACACTGAAAATGAGGCTATGAGAGCTGAGAGTTGCTATCAGCTAGCCAGAGCTTTTCATGTTCAAGAGGACTATGATCAGGCTTTTCAGTATTATTACCAAGCAACACAATTTGCATCTCCTTCATTTGTGCTTCCTCATTATGGATTGGGACAGATGTATATATATCGAGGTGATACAGAAAATGTAAGTGTCTTATTATTTTTAATCGAATACTTTCTCTTTAATGTCATATCTTTATAGGGTAATAATTGAATATTCTGCTATTGATTTAAATTTAACTGAGATAACTTTCATCAGTATTATTTCTTCAGGTTTGATTAGCATCAAAATATTGAAGCTAATACAGTACAGTAATCTACCATTTATCCGACCTCCAAAACAGCAACTAGAAAAGAAGATTCTTGTGCCAGCTTGACTAATTAGGCAAAATACTTCCATGAGAAAATAAATATGTATTCAAACTATGTATAGTGAGGATATGTATTCAAAATATGTATAGTGAGGATGGTTATACAGGTTAAAGTAGAGTCGTGGAATCAGGTGCATAGTGATTTGTAGAGAAAAGCAATTATTAGATTTTGAGGCTGCAAGAAGAGCTTGTAAAAGCTTTCCGAGAAATTGTGATCCAATGAAATTAGCTTGTTTTGGCATTGACTATGGCACATGGCATGCAACACGTCTCCTCAGCTGGAAACAAAGTTAAGAGCCACTTATTATTTTTTGTTGTGCCAGTGCTGCTAGAACCCCCGATTTAAAAAAATAATAAAATAATAATAATAATAATAAAAAAGACTCCTTGGGATTTCCAGAGCAGTCCATGGTTATTTCAGCTGCACATACACAAAAAAAAAGACACTTCTGTTTTCCTATAATGATTGTAAAAATCTGTGTGGTTCTCCTGATTAATTTGATGCATCCATTGGCATGCTTTTAAGTAGCATACCTAAAAATCAGCAATTTTTGACTAGTGTTATTTTTTTCTCGTCATTTGCAATATATAAAGAGATTATACAAATTAAGATCTTTTAGAAATGAAGTACATATTGATAGTAACATAGGTTGATTACTGAAAGCATGTCACACTGAAAAAGGCATTCTACATGACAGTTTCAATAAAATATCACTTCACTGGTGATCTTCTGACACCAGGAAGCCCATAGCATTCCTACTTCTGCATATCAATACATCTTAGCCTAGACTGAAAATGTTTCTCTTATAACACTCACGATATTAAGTTTCTCATGATATTATGTGTGATGTAACACAAGTTAATGAAATACTTTAGGAAGGATAAACCTTGTTTTTGTTTGCCAAATAACTTTTGTTTGCAGTTGCTTCACTTTACAGGTATACATGCACATGTTTGAACTGTGCACTACATAATTAATAACATCATTATTATTGAACTAGCACCATTTATAAAAAAAGAAATCTGTGAAGAACATTGCTTTAAATTAGCATGATAAATACATTGCAACAAAATGAATAACTAGTTTGAAGGAAATTTGGTTTTCCAATTTGAAGTGACATGTTGCTTTTATGAAAGTGTATTGCTCAACAAAAAAAAAAAAAAAAAAAAAAAAATGTTTGTTAGAGAGCTTGGGGAGAAGAGAAAGGAAAAACCACAACTAATTGCTTGATGTGATAGGAGGAAAAAAATGTGATCAATAAGTTGGGGAGCTCTAACCTAACAAATTGTTAGGTTAGAGCTCCCCTAACCTAACAATTTGTGATCTGCATTTCATTGGCCATAATTTATTATTTTAGTTACCTTTAAAATTATGAACAGTCTTTTATTATTTTACCGTCTAACTTTTTGGAAGCTACCAGATGATTTTATTTTCTATTTATGTATTTATTTATTTTTTGTATGGAAAGGGAGAATTCTCCATTTGATTGCAATGATTAAGTTGTAAATAGTTCAGGAAGACAGTAGCTTTCCATTAGAAACATTAACTATAACAAGTGAGCCAACCATTTTGTTTATAGTTTGTTGTAATAGCTCTTTCTCCCTGCTTCAGGAAATCTATTGAATTTCTAACCGAATGGCCACGTTTTTTTGTTTCCTTGCAAGAAAACCATTATGCCGAAAATGTTATTTACTACTTCTTTTTTTTTTTTCTTTCAAATTGATGAAACCAAAAAGCTTCATTGATTATATTTTAATTTAACAATGATGTGAAAAGCATGCATTGACTCCAAGAGTTGCACTTCTTCCTCGTTCAAAGCGCACCTTCAAGTTAACGATCTTTCAAATCACCTAACAAAAAATCCCTTTCCGAACAAGGGTGGATAAATGATAGATTTACTGTAATTCATTAATTGAATTTAGTAATTCAATAGTAATTCATTAATAAAAAATTCACAATCAAAATTTGCATCTGTTAGAAAATATCTGCAATGCTTTATTTTTTTGATTTTCTTTAATTTTTTCTTTTTCTTCTTTTGATCTTGGTACTGGATGCCTACACAACCATAAACATAATGGAAAAAATGTGTTTGTGTAGTGGCTTGCTTTTTATAGAGAGGTAGTTGAGAAGCAGTTGAATATTACATGATTTAGTTCTGTTGCTTGTTTGAACTCTTGTTTTATTTTACACGGTTGTGACTCCAGGTATCTGATATAAAATATTTTTGTTAAACTATGCATTAGTCACTTTGATGAATTCTTCTTTTTACAGTGGCTTCATGTTTATGTAATTCAAAAATTTCTCATAAGTTTGCTTTTTTATGACCTAATGCTAAATTAATTAATTTGTTCCATCCACAAAGGCCTTTCTACTGTTTTTGATTAGAGATTAACAATTTACTTTAGCTCAACATAACAGAATTTTGAATGAGAGGAAAATCAAGTTAACTCTTACAGTCTTTGTATGTTTCAGACTTCAACATATGCTATTACAACAGCATATGATTTCATTACAATTGTATATGTAGTATGGCAAATAAATTTTCATTATTTACCAATGTACCATCGACATTAAACCCTTCACTATTAAAGTCAAGTGTTTCTGTCACATTTCCCATGTGGCATACTTGAATTATACAAATTCACCATACACTAAGGTTATTTTTCATCATCTAATTCTTGATATGTGCCTTCAAGAGGGTACAGGATTCTATAATGGTACTACATAATGAAGTTTACAGTATTATTAACTTCTTATAATAGAAGTTAATAATACTGTAAACTTCATTACAGTATTCCTTCAAATTTTTCTGTTATCTGATTAATTTGAAGGAAAATATGATGTCTACTATTCCTAGACATCATAATAAAGAAAAAAGAAAATAACAGTGTCAACTTATCAGTTTATAGAAAACCAACAAATACAGGACGTTATCTTTGCCATCACACCACATCTCCCAAAAACTCAGCTTCATATGCTAAAGAAAAGAGCTATACAATTCACCACAGACCATAATGATCTAGAAGAATTAAATAAAATATCAAATGATCTACTCCTAAATTTGCTACCCTAGAGGACTTGTTAATAAGATTCTCTTCTCTGATATACCACAAAGACAACGTGATGACACCCAAACAGCAAAGCTATGGATAAGATTCGAAGTCTGTGAGAGCAGGGTGTTTATATATAAGAGGAAGAAAGTGGGTGAAAGAACAGAATCCTGAGGTACTCCTGCATTGGTGGGGAAAATCTGAGGAGAGGAAACTGTCCACCATGACACACAGTGAGTGACCAGTGAGAAAGTTGGTGATCTAGTTGCAAAGTGTGGAAGACAGACCATTGGATGGCAGTTTGTTAAGTAGGTCCCTGCGCCAAACTCAATCAAAAGCCTGTGAAATGTTGAGGGTAACCACATGAGTTTCTCCAGATTTCTCCATGGCTTGAGTCCATAGGTGGGTGGTGAAGGTGAGAAGATCAGCTGTAGATAGCAAGTGGCAGAATCCATATTGCTGATCACTGATTGCTTGGTATGTCTCTAGATGGATCAAGAGTTGGTTGTTGATGACCTTCTCCATAATTTTAGAGAGAACAGTTGGAAAAGAGCAATTGGATGGTAGTTCGTTGGTTAGCTTTTGTCACTTTTCTTTAAGTTCGGCTGGATGTGGACCTGTTTCTACGTTGTCAGGTAGATGCCAGTTGAATAGGATAGATTGAAGATGTGATACAGGATATGTGTTAGTTTTGCAGCACAATTTTTTAACACAATAGATGGAATACCATCAGGACCAGATGCCTTGTTTGTGTTCAGGTTGTTAAGGATTCTTCGGATTTATTTTTGTTGGAAGACAGGGAGACATGAAGGAAGAGAAGAGTGATGCAAGTAAGCTTGCCTTGTCTTTTGGTGAGGTGACTACATTACCATCTGGATGTGGCCTTGACAAGGGACCAGAAGGGGTGACTGTCATTTGGGCAGGAAGCAAGTTTGCAGCATTTGGTCCCTTTCAAAGTCTGACTTGGACTCGGTGATGATTCTTTTACAACTGTTGTTGGCTGCAGTATAGGCAGAGAGGGCTTCTGGAGTTTTAGTCTTGAGCCAATAGTGGTAAGCAGAGGTTTTTTCTTTTACAGCATTGGCAAACTTTTTTGACAACCAAGGCTTGGATGGTGGCTCAGAGTTTGGACTGGAATAGGGGATGAAAGCCTTCATTCCTGTGAGGATGATTTCTGTTATTTGGTCTGAGCAGGTGTTTGGATCAGGAGAACTGAAGTAGTTGGACCATGGGAAGGAGGAATAGAAGTCACAGAGGTCCTACCATTTGGTACCCTTGTAGTGCCAAAGCATATGAAAATGACAGATTGATTTGGTAGAGAAATTTTGAGCCAATCAGATCATATAGTGAGTATTCAAGGATTTGCAGTCTCTGGCATGGTGTGTCCGTTCTCATGAATGAGACTGTGAACTGGTGGGTGTAGGTTGTTCTGCAGCAAAAGACTTGTATGAGATTGTGGTCCAAGTTTCCAAGAGGAAAACTGACAGCCACAGTATACCTGGAAGGGAAGTTTGTTAGAAAGAGGTCAAATGTGTTGGCAAATTGGAGGGGTTATGTGGTATTCTGGTGGGAGGATTGATGATCTGAGATAGGTCATTACTGATGGCAAATGCCTCAGCATCCCCGCCTGCTTGATTGGTGACACTGGAGAAGGGGAGCCAATATTAGTTGTGGACATTGACGTCCCCAAGAAGGATGACCTCACTGTTGGGGTACTTAGACTGCAGAATGTCCAGCTTTAGAGAGAGAGAGAGAGAAGAAAGTTGAAGAGATCAGAGATGTTGATGGTGTTTGGAGAGCAATAGAAAGAGCATGTGAAAATGGCAGATTGATTTGGTAAAGAAATTTTGAGCCAAAGCAGATCAAATAGTGGGGATTCAAGTCCCTGGCATAGTATGTCCATTCTCACGAATGCACAAGTGCCACCCTTGTGGCGGAAAGAGCTATATACTGTGTAGTTTGGGCAATTGAGGTGTACAGTGGCTGATTCTGGTTTAGATGACTGTAGGTGTTGGTGCACATCATTTATATAATTTTTTTTTTTTTTTTGCAAGAATTAGTGTTGGTGGGTTGTTTGGTTGGATTCTGTTGCCTTTTATGATTTTTGCTGTTTATTGTAAAACTATTTTGTGTGGGAGAATTTTTGAGATCCACAGTAAAAATGCATATCTTTCGGTTGTGGTTCATTGTGTTTTGGTGAGGAAGAGATAAAAAGGAAGTGGGGCATGCAGTGAGAGGTGACAGAATCGCTAACATACTGTGCACATAGAGGGGGAGTCGGCCTCCTGTCCATATGTAGCCTTGACAGCTCCTCCTGCAGCCTCTCTCTCTCCAGTCAACAACTGGCACAATGCAGGATTTTCTGCTAGCTGATTGGGAAACCTCCAGGTTTGTTACTATATACAGTAACAGTTTTACCTGCAGAATAGTTTTACTGCTGTGACATCGAATGGGGGAGGTTCTGGGCCCCCTACAATGAGATTGGCATGTCTTTGATGGTATCACTTTCACTGCATGTGGGAAGAGTGGGGGAGGGACAGAAACCAGAACCCTTGCTCTAGCGACCAAACATGTCCAGCCACTTCTGATATCTAATAAACAAGGTGGTGGTATTTCACCTGGTGATGAAAGACATTTACCACTTAGAAGTTAAGTTGGCAGTTCCTACAACTAGAGTGGCAGCAATGCTCACCAGGTTCTCTAGAGCCCTGGTTGTGGAAACATCCCCACCTTTCAGCTATACTACTGGAAGGTGGGGATGATTTGACTGCGAGAGGCTACATACGAGGGTGATCTGAAAAGTTCTCGGCCTCGACCATAGATGGCAACACTATTGGCAAGATTTTTTTTTTTTTTTCTTCTAAGTTGGTACATCTGTCATAAGCATCCATGTGAAATTGCAAGTCATTCTATCAAATAGTTTTTTAAATACAGCTATCTGAAGCAAAAGTGTTGTCTATATCCCTTGAAATGGATAAAATTGAGTATTGTGCGGTTATAAAATTCTTTGTAAAAGAAGGTTTAACGCCAAAAGAAATTCATTCAAAGTTCGTAAAAGTTTTTGGACTCTCTTCTCCTTCGTTTTCGACAGTTAAGAAATGGGCTGCCGAGTTTGGCAGAAGCCTCATGAAGTAATGAACTCAGCTTGCCTTGTAAATACAACTAGGTTCTGAACATGGTGTCATGATGTGGGGCATGTTCTGTTGGTAAGGAACAGGTTCCTTGCCATTGCTGGAAGATCAAGTGTCCTACATGGCTGTACCAGCCTTGAAGATGATCCACGTAAAGGATATCCGAAAAGTAACAAAACCAGAAATCCTTACCAACAGAACATGCCACTTGGCATTGCTGGAAGATCAAGTGTCCTACGTGGCCGTACCAGCCGTGAAGTACCACATGAAGGACGTCCGAAAAGTAACAACACCAGAAATCCTTACCAACAGAACATGCCCCTTGGCATTGCTGGAAGATCAAGTGTCCTACGTGGCCATACCAGCCTTGAAGATGATCCACGTGAAGGACGTCCGAAAAGTAACAACACCAGAAATCATTGTTCAAGTGCACAATATGGTATTGGATGACTAGCGAGTCAAAGTGCGTGAAATTGCTGAGACTATAGGCATTTCAAAAGGACGTGCAGGATATATTTTGCATGAAGAATTGCAAATGAAAAAGCTTTCGCAAGATGGGTGCTGCATTTGCTCACAGCAGATCAAAAACGCACTCGAATGAAAATCTCTGAACAGTGCTTGGAGCGTTTTAACAAGAATAAAACTGATTTTGTGCATCGATTTATTACTATGGATGAGACTTGGCTTCACCATTACACATCAGAATCCAAACAATAGTCAAAAGACAGAAGCTGGTTGTTCAGTGCCAAAGAAGACAAAGTCGATTCCATCAGCAGGAAACATCATGGCATCTGTGTTTTGGGATGCTAAAGGCATTTTGTCTATTAATTATCCTGAAAAGGGTAAAACAATAACCAGGGAATATTATTCCAATCTTTTAACTAGACTAGATGAAAAAATTCATGAAAAAAGACCCAGTTTGCTGAAGAAAAAATCATCTTTCATCAGGACAATGCACCTGCCCACAAAGGTGTTTTGGCAATGGGAAAATTAAGGGCTCTGCACTATGAATTGTTGGAACATCCATCCTATTCCGCAGATTTGGCTCCCTCTGACTTCTATCTCTTCCCAAAACTAAAACCCTTCCTCACTGGTCAGCAGTTTTCTTCGAAGAAAAAAAGGTGATTGCAGCTATAGAGGGGTATTTTGCAGATCTCACTGAGAACCACTCCAGGAACGGGATAATGGTACTGGAACATCGCTGAAATAAATGTGTTAGTCTTAAGGGAGATTATGTCAAAAAAATAAAAATAATTTCAGCTCAGCTCAGCTAACGCCATTTTATTCCCGTATACGGGAGTAGGCGAGGCCATTTAGCCCTATCTAACTTTTGGAGACTGAGTGGGCAGTTCAATCTTCACTGGTACCCAATCAGAGATAGATGGCCCAAGGCTATCACTAATTAAGCGGTACGCAGTGAAGAGAGATGGCTCAAATGTGCCGCCATCTCGTGGTCCCTAACACAAAATATTTAATGTGTGAAATAATGTGGGTTCTACGGTTGATTTTCTTGAGTTTACAGGATGAAAAACCCGAGTTTCCGGGAGGAAAAACCCGCTTGCCCGTGCCAGAGATCGACTAACTCGGGAACCGGTCGAAAAAAGGCTTAGAAAAATTTCCTCTAGTCGCCGACTAGACTCGAAACCAAGTCTTCCTTCATGCGGCCAAGCGCCGTGGTATGCAAACGCCACATCCACTGAGCTACACAGGCTCTTAAAAATAATTTTGAAATTATAAATCTGAAAACTTTTCAGACCACCCTCGTATATTGTGCATCGACAGTTATTTAGTATCTCTAATTAGAGTTTATAGGATGGCATGTAATTCCTTTCCTACTAGAGTAATTAATTGCACCATTGATAATACACATACATGGAGATCCAACGCAATTAATATTGTGTTGGACCTTCTTCAGCCTAAATTACAGCACATAATGCAGTTTGGCATAAATTTCCACAAAGTGTTGGATTGTATCTATGTCTACAACATACCAGGCATTCCCCATACAGACAATCTTTAACTGACTCAGATTTGATGGAAGAGGACTTCACTCCCAGATATGCTTTTCTAACATGTCCCATACATTCACATTGGGTTCAGATCTGGGCTTTGTGGTAGGTCCAGGGAAGATGGCAGAAATCACTGTCATACTCTCCGAGCCACTGCTGAACAATACTTATGTAATGGACAGTAGTGTTATTGTCCATGAAAAACTGTCACCTGCTAGATAAAAAATTCAACATTGCAGGATGGATTTGATTGACAACAACATTAAGATATTCCTTGGAGGACACTCGATCTTCCAGCAATGCCAAGGGACCTGTTCCTTACTAACAGAACATGCCCCACATAATGACACCATGTCCAGAACCTAATTGTGTTTACAAGGCAAGCTGAGTTCATTACTTCATGAGGCTTCTGCCAAACTCTCTGGCTACTGTCGGTACAGAAAGTGTACCATGACTTATGGGACCACATGACTTCTTTCCCATGTCCAGTCATGGTGTTCTTGACACCACTGTAGACGAACTTTATGGTTCTTCACAGAAATCAATGGTTTCTGTATAGGCATTCGACTGATACTGATTCTCTTCAATTCCCTATGCATAGGTCAATGAGATGTGGTTCGGGAACAGCCTTCATTAAATGCTTTGGTCAGTTGCTGCACACAGAAAGTTCTATTTGCCTGTATAAGCTTTCTCAGATGACAGCAAATCCCATTCCTGACAAATTATCTTAGGTCCACAGTTCTCTTGAACAAGTAATGTGGGTTATTTTTCCACTGATTAAACATCCAGGCTATCTTACCAATTGAGGAAACCAGTCAGCTCTGCTGTTTTCAAAATCATAGCTCCACCCAGACGGGTACCCAGAATAAGCCCTTTATTGAACTCGGAAAGATCCTTTGTTGTTCTTATTGTGATCAATGCTACTGATCACTGACCAACAGCATTTTTAATAGTGGTCTAGAACATGTGGCATATATGCTGCATAAGTGATGTTTATGTATATTTGTATAAAGGTATCTAATTCAGTGACCGGTATTGTGTACCATAGCTGTAAAGTTCACTGCATTATCTAGTAGCTGGTTAGTGAAATAATAATTTTAAAGCTGTACCCTCAGAAATAAATGTTCAATCTTGCTCTGATGTCCAATATGACCCTGAGAACATTGCTAATATTCTGTGCTCTATTGTAGGTCTTTGCTTGGGAATACAAACATGGATCTAATCCTTAGCCTCATGGGTAGACTGAAGATTAGATAATGTAGGAACCTTACTGTATAAAGTAAACACAGACACCCATGCATAGAAACTTGTTTCCAACCTTATGGTGCTTATATCACAAGTTAAGACACTTTCCTTTGTGGGAGGGGGGGGGGGTAAATGTCACCTCTTGATTCCCAGCTACATCAGTTCACTCTTAGGTGGTTCTGTTAGGTTAATGCATGGGCTGAGGGATTCATATCCAAATGCTAGTAACAGACTCAACAATATGTGAAGACTCAGGCAGAATATTTGGTTACTGGATTTCACCAAAGTTTGTTGCACTCCATGTCATTGTCACCTGAATATGAGTACTATCCACATTTTAGACTTCTGAGGTTTAGTCTTATGCTGCACTCATGCAATTTCTCTTGACTATTTTGAGAAATATGTCTTCAGTTCCCCTTTTGATTCAAAGTTGCTTGGCATCGTTTTCCTCATTTGCTGTTCATCAGAATTAGCATTAGTAGTTCCTTGGCTGTCTCTAAATCTCTTAAAACATGCATTAAAACAGATATTCAGTATTCTTGCATATTTAACTTCATACCCACAGAAGCAATGTAGTTTGCTTCTTTTGGAATAGTATGGACCTTGTATAGGTCTAACATGCTAGGCTTACCACTGGGGAAAAAAAAATTAAGGGCTAATCCTTTGGTCCACTTATTTTGATATTGTTCATATCATATAGTTGAAAGCATAGTATTGATTACTATTAAAGTAGTTATTTTTAGTTTATGCAGAAGTTAACTTGTCATTTCTGCCTGATATTGGCTAACTCAGCTCCACTTGCATGTGTGGGTGGGTGGTATGAACTGCAAAAAAAGTATTGGTAGCCAAAACACCTCATTTTGTACTTGTTCACTTTTATTTATAACTGTGATTCCTTTTTTTTGAGTCTTTTAATTTGTAATTATTCCATCTATTCCAGTGGAGCCACATAATTTCATAAACAGTCAACTAATGAAGATCTCCAGTGATTATCACTCATTTATAAGGTAACTTGAAAGCTCAAAGGCTTATCTACTGATATTTATCTGAATCCTACTCACGAAAGGTTTTTAATTGTCTAATAATAATGTATAGTACTATAGGTTTACCGTTTGTAGCACTGTGAAGCTTAGGTTTAGTAATCTGGAAATCTTGCTCAGGAAACCAAACAACAAACTGTTTCAAGCCCACTTTGGATTTCGTATAAGCAGGGTGGTAGTCTTAACTGTGCAGTGAAATTCAACTATCACTTGGATGTCCCTGTCTTCAGTGAGATTTGAACCCACAGTCTGTGGATTGGAGACCAGAGATGTTATTCACTTGTGCTTGGATTAGTATATATTTTTAGGAATATATAATTTCAAATTTTAGACTTATTTTAGTTTAGACTGAGTGCTGTCTTTTACTGTTACATACCAGGCAGCGGCACGCCAACCATATGTGCAATGTGTGCGATGCACACAGGCACCAGGATAGTAAAGGCGCCAAAGAGGAGGAAATACTTTAAAAAAAACTTTTTTTTTTAAAGTGATTTTTTATTGGAGGGGGGCAGCAACTTAAGTTTTGCACACAGGCGCCGGACACTACTGGTGTGCCCCTGATACCAGGACCATGGTTTTCTCACTAAAGATGATTGCGACCGCTGCTGTTGAAATGTTTTATATACATACATCCTCTGTCCAAAAAGAAACTGAACTTTTCGAAAATAGAAGAAATTAGTAGTGCCACCTGTTGTATCTTTTTGTTGTTGAAAGCGGCAACCTTCATTAGTGTTGTGTCAACTGTTTATGACATTTGTTTCCTTAGAAGCCGAGTTATAGTGCCAAGAGTGACAGTGTGTTTTGATTAACGGTCAGAAAATGAGTTTCAAACAGAGCTGCAATTGACTTTTGTGTTATACTTGGTAAAAATTTTACCGAAATGCATCAAATGCTTCAAAAAGCGTACCGTAATGATCCCATACTCAAGTTTATGAGTGATTTAAGCGATTTCAACATGGTCGTGATATGCTTGAGGACAACGAAAAGCCAGGCCATCCAAAAACTGGACTGAGTGAAGTTAACATCCAAAAAGTGTGTGATTTCATCAAAGAAAACCTGAAATCATCCATCAGATTGATTGAAGATGAATTGGGGATTCCAAAATCAACTGTGCAAAACATTTTGACCATGAGTTTGGGCCTTCGTAAATTGAATTCATGATTTGTTCCCCACAAGTTGACTGATGACCAAAAAATGTATCGAATTGAACACTGCAAGGACTTCATTAAAATCGCTTGTAAGGACTCAAACTTCCTTGAAACAATTGTTACTAGTGAAGAAACGTGGTGTTTTGAGTATGAGCCTGAAACATAGCACCAGTGTGCTGAGTGGAGACCCCTCAGAAGAGGGGCATCTAAAAAAAAAGTCGCTTGGAGAAGTCAAAAGTAAAGACAATGTTGATTTGTTTTTACGATTCCAAGGACATTATTCACAAACAATTCATTCTGCCTGGCCAAACGGTCAATGGTAAGTTTTATCTCGAAGTTTTGAAGTGATTGATAGCGAGAATTCATCACGTACGGCATGAATATCATGATGCAGGCAGCTGTTCACTTTTGCACAATAATATGCCTTCTCATCGTTCGAACATTGTGAGACAGTTTTCGAGCAAAAACCAAATTTGGGTGTTGGATCACTCGCCGTATCCACCTGATTTAGCACTCTGCGACTTCTTTTTCTTCCCCCAACTTCATTTGCCGATGAAAGGAAAGCAATATGACACCATTGAAAACGTTCAAGGAGCAGTCACCACGACCCTCAACAGTATCCCAAAAACTGATATAAAAAACTCATTTAATGAATTAATTGACCATGCCAAACTCTGTATCAAAACTGAGGGAGAGTATATTGATTGAAATAAATGATTTGAATAATTATAATTGGCATGTGTTTTATTTTCTATCAAAAGTTTGGTTTCTTTTTGGACAGAGGGTGTTTGTATTACTAGAGTGTGTGTGTGTGTTTCAAAGTATTTACAAGCAGACATTCAATATGAAATGAACAGTACTTCTATTATGAGTACCACCATATTATTATTATTGTATTTTAACTAGTACTTTCATATTCCATTTTAACTTACCATTTAAACATATAATTAAATCTTTTTTCAATATTTATATGTAACAATGTAGTGCTTATAATAATCATTTCAGGCTGCTCAGTGTTTTGAGAAGGTTCTTAAGGCTCAACCTGGCAACTATGAGACTATGAAGATTTTGGGATCTCTGTATGCACACTCTACAAGTCAATCTAAGCGTGATCAAGCAAAGGTAATGTAATCACAATTCCATATATAAAATCTCTATAAAATTAATATAAGATTCTAATTTTGAAAATCAGTGATTGTGTGCTGGCTAGTGATCTAGTTCTACAGACAGTATGGCAAGAAATCTTGCCATATTGTCTGTAGAACAGCAACTGAGTGATGAAATAGACTTTGACAATGTCATCAATGATTTTGCTAATGGAAAAGTAAGAAAAATAACATTTTAGAATGTTGGAATTAAAGTTGTACTTCTAAAATAAACATAGTGTTTTAATTTATTTTCTTATAAGTATTTTTGCTGTGTGTTGAGAGGGGCAGCAAACTCAGGGACTGCCCTGGGCAGCAAAAGCTCTAGCTACACCACTGCATATATTAGATTCATGGGTAGACTGAGGTTTAGGTAATCCAGGAATCCTACTATAACCAACACAGACATCATCCATGCACAGAAGAATTTGAACCTGTGGACTATAAATTGAAAAGTTGTAAAACCATCCACTTGTTCATCCAGGCTGGTTTATATTACTTAAGTATATAAGCATATGTATATAAGTATATAAGCATATGTCAGCTCTTTGCTTTATGCGGATGATGTTATACTTCTAAATAAATCCGCTACAAGTCTGCAAGATTCTCTGACTAAATTGAATAGCTGTTGTAATAGATATGGTATGAAGGTCAGCAATAAAAAGACAAAGACAATGAAAATAGGCAGAATCATTGAAAATGTCAACTGTGTTGTGAATGGAGAACCTGTGGAACAAGTAAAACATTTCAGCTACTTAGGCACAATTTTTACTGAAGATGGTAAACTAAATATAGAAATAGACAACAGAATCAGCAAAGCTGGTATGGTGGGAAGTCAATTGAATAAATTCATATGGAATAAGAAAGAAATTAGTCGGAACACTAAATTAGCTGTATACAAGACTGTGTTCAAACCAATTTTAACTTATGGATCTGAGAGCTGGGTCAGAAGTAAAACACTTGACCAAAGACTAGAGACCGCAGATATGAGAGTCCTGAGAAAGATTAGAGGCGTGAACAGATGGCATCAATGGCAATATCATATTAAAAATGAGGATATTAGGAAAGAACTTGACATTGTCAGCATCCAGGAATGCGTTAGCAGAGCTAATCTCAGATGGTATGGTCACTTAAATAGAATGGGAGAGGAAAGATTAGCAAAACAAGTGTTCTCTGCCAGGTTGGCAGGAAAACGACGCAGAGGAAGACCAAGATATAGGTGGATTGATACGGTACAAAGTGCCTTAGACGATAGATAAGATCTGATAATGTTGGAGTCTTGACAAGTAACAGACTGATTTGGAGGAAAATTGTAGATAGGAAGTTAGTAATGATGTAATTTTTTCATGTAGTACTGTCATATCCTGCACACCCCTTGAGGGTACATGGCAGGAATTTGATGATGATGATGATGATAAGCATCAGTTTTAGAACAGTGGCTAAGGTTTAATGAATAATATGCAGGCTGTTGGAGACACAATCTGAATGTGCTTTAATACAATGATAGTAAATTATAATATGAAAATAACAAAGTTTATATAATATTAGGAGCCAACTGATAACGTCAGAAAATCCTAAAGGATAATTAAATTATTTTGTTTTATCTTTTGTATTTGTACACAGCCAGTGCTCATAAAATTGTTATCATCAAAGTAAAATAAAGTTATTGCCATTACAACATGTGTAAAGATATGCACAACATGATGAGATTTCCAATGGAATATATATTAACGGGATTATGATACAAGAAACTGATGAGGCTAGGGATTTTGGCGTTATTGTAGGTAGGAATTTGAAGTTCAAAGGTCACATAGCAAATATTTACAAATACAACTCAGAGGATAATTGCAATGTTGAAATGAACCTTAACATCTAAGGATAAGGTAGTCATTTTGCCTCTTTTCAAGGACTTGATAAGAGCTGCTACGTGCAGATTTGGTCTTCTGAGTTGGGAGAAAATAAAAAAGCTCTGAAAACAGTGCAAAGAAGAGCTCTAAAGATTATATTTGAATGTATATTACAGGGAAAGATTGAGAGTATGTGGACTGCAGGAGAAAGAGGATTGATATAATAGAGGTATACAAACTTCTGATGAAATTGTTCAGCATTTGAAACATGGTGAGGGAATATGCTGAGCATCTATGGAAGTTTGTTTGCAATTTAGAAAGTTGTAATAGCTAGATTTTTCTCTCACAGAGCAGTGAATGAGTGATTGGAACAGTTTGCCTCTTGAGATGGTGAGTGCATCTGTTGGAATGAATTTAAAAGAAGGTATGACAGCCAGTTTGTGTGATGTAGCCTCATTCAATGATTCGTGAGTTCCTGGAGGTCTCTGATAATAATAACGAGTATTTGTAATGATCTGCATTCTCCTGTTGCCATAAAAAAATTAAAAAAAAAACATTTACGACATAAAACATGAAACAGAATTGGCATTGTATAAATAAAACTGATGATTAATCTGTACAACTAAACGATATCATATTGGTATCTCTTAGAGATGGAAAGAGAGTTACAGGAAGACCAAAGAGATGGTGAGAGGATGAGATTAAAGAGATGGCAAAAATTCAGTTGCATAGAAAGGCTCAAGATAGGAATGAATGGAGGACTTTTGGAGAGGTCTTCATCCAGCAGCAGAAAATGGCTAATGATGATACTGGTATGATCATCTACTGGTACAATATGACCACAGCTGTTTTTGCACCATAAAACATCAAACAAACAGTGAGACTGTAATTATCATTCTGTTCAAGTTAATTTGGTGAATAGTTGTTGAAAGTATTTTCACTGGATTATACTATAAATTAAAGAGCCAAGAAATTATATTCTTGGTTTAATCCTTTATCTAAGTGTAAGCAAACAAAGTTTGCAGATGAAGTACGTTCGTGACTAGGCTACTTGTATATAGAGGCTAATGACTCCACATGAATTTCCTTAGTATCCCATAATGCAAAGCATACATAGATTACTAAGGAAATTGATGTGAAGTCGTTAGCCTCTATGTACAAGTAGCCCAGATGTGAAGGTACTTGGCATGCAAACTTTGTTTTCTTACACTTGGATAAACTAAGAGTAGTATGAAGATTATATTTTAGCCCTTTGGCTACTTTACAGATTATATGTAAAGCATGGGAATAGTTCTGTTATGATCTCTTATGTTGCTGGAGGAGGCACAGCATTTTTATATTTTACAGAGGTTGCAATCTTTGGTTAAAAAAGCGTGGCATAGATAACCAAGTAGCAAGCTCTATAAACTCAACAACTGTAAACTACTTTAAATTCAGCCACAGAGGATACCATTTTACAGTTTTAAAAGTTTGAATTCTTTCCACAGTTATTTGATTGTTGGTACTTTATATTATGTGACAAGTGCAACATGAATTTAAAATTTAAAGTGCAACATGAATGTAAATCAGCACCTAAACCTAAATACTCATTTACTAATTCTGCATGAAGATGATATAGCACACAAGGCTAAACAGTACAGTAAGTGGAAGCTTTGTTTATCCTGAGAACTTAATTCTCCTTAAAAGGTGCAGGGACAATGGAATTATACCTGCCTGTGTTAAGTTTAAAACAAAATTTCACTTCTAAGGCTCTCTACATCTACAGACACTCCAGCTTTGCTTTGTGAACAAATTGCTGCTACTTGTGCTAAATTATTTACTATTAATACAGCTATTAGCTCTCTTCAAGTTGAATTCTCCATTCTCAACCCTGAACTATTGAGTATTTTGTCTGATATTTCAGAGAAATCTGCACCTAAAGAATTTCAGAAGATTAAAGATAAACATATTAAAAAAATGTAATAATGTTGTGTCCCAATTTATGATTATTATTCTATCTAGTGAAATTCTGCTTGTCTATATTCAACTTTTATCTATGTACGAGATATCACCCAAAAATACAAATATTTAAGCTATTTCTCCCCTTAGTATCCCTAATATTTATATTATACTGCGCCTTTTGGGACATTTAGTTTGAGATATTAAATACAAAAACAAGGAGCAATTACTAAAATATGTCTGAATGTGAAACAGTATTGCAGTCGTGACACTTTATCTCGTTTTTTAACACATTAATTTCCCGCATGATTAGGTTCATGTGTTTTTCAAGTGGTGCATTGGGCAGCAATTTCAGACAACTGTTTTATCAATGAACAAAGGTTTATTAAACTCATTAGCATGGTACAATTCAATTTCTAATATAATTCAATTGAATACTAAGAAAACATTTACAAATTAACATTAACTTATCACGAGTAATTTGGCTATGTTCCTATATGGGTATTGTGATCATGCCGCCATAACAAATTCAACTCATACAATCATATGTATAATCCCAGATCTAATTAACACATTAGTTAACCCTATATTAGTCTGAATATGCTATATGCTGTAGCACCTGGACATATGTGATCAACTCATTCTATTTAACTATTTAAAACTATGTAGATTAAATTATCCCTTCACTGTGTTAACACATACATTTGACATTTTAAACTTTCCTATAAGTTACAATACACATGCATAAATCTCAGGACACATAATTACTTATATAATATTAATATTAACAAGCATACTCTCATTATAATCAGTCATGTACTAAAGTCCTAGTATAATTTTCCTTAGTCTCTTCAACAGTTCAGTAATAGAATAATGATTACAATTACAGATGATTTTCAGTTAACATGAGATTTTTTTACAGTACCTTTTTCTCTTGAGTTTTCTATATTGGCCTCTACCTTTTTTCCGATTATTCTATCCTGGTATGATCTCTCTTATAATCTGTTACTCCTAAGTTTTTTTGGCATTAAACTGTGCTTACGCGATCTTAACTTTTCGTTCTTGAATTAAGGACACACTTTGAATCATCTATACAGTGGCTGTGAAACTCATCACGTAGACACCGACTTCTTTACAGATTTCCTTTTCACTGGATGATGAAACACATAGATAATACCTTCTTTCCTTTAGCTAAATGGCATTCCTCATTTCTTACCATAGGAAATATGGAATCGAAATCCCGCTCACTTTTGTTTCCTTGTTGTGACGACGGAGATTAACTCCAATTCTGCCACTCAGGAAAACCACATGAAACCTATACGAAAAAACTCGTGAAGAAACTATCCCGGGAAAAAAGCCTCGTGGGTGGGGTTTCTAACCCTTTTATACCTTGATCCCTACCGGCACCTTCTTTAATTTCTTTTCTCCGCCCCTTACTGGATTCGACTTCACCAACCAATTAGGGTGGCGTTCTTCTGCCAAACATCCTGAGGTCGACGAACATGCGACTCACACGTGACGATGTCTAAATCTGGGAATTGACCCTGAGCGATAGTCTATTGTATTTCTTTTGCTAGCCTCTAAATAAACCCCCCCTTCCAAATTTTCTAAGAATTTACTTAATATTTTAATCTCTAGCCTCTCACATACAATTCCTTATGACTAATCCTTTCTGTCTTACTTAGCTAATTTTTTTCATATCACAACTGTAATATTCCTTCTTTTATTAGTTAGTTCAAAAAACACACTTTTTGTTATATATTTTACTTGGATGCAAGAATATTTTTCTTTCTTTAAATAATTTGTGTATTAGCTTTTATACAGGGGTTTTATTTTATTTTCTCTTCAAGTTACACCATGATAACTGAAAATTCCACATGGTAAAGGTATCAGGGTGTAACAATAATCTTTGCAGTTCTTCTCTACCACTTGTAGTCAGCCACTGCAAGTTGTCGTTAACTTATTGTCAAAAATCCATGAAACAGCTGTTAGTGTGCTTAGCCTTGGTTACAACTTTGTAGTTGCACCTCGGCAAATTTCTAGTTTAAAAATCATGTGACATATAGAGCGTGGCACACATAACTAACCTATGAGCCTGTTGCCAGCAGCATTAGGCTGTGCGTAGCTAACATCTTATCATAAATGCTGCTGCCAAAATGAAATCTCTCTAACAGCCAGCTCCATGCTGTATGTAAAGTCCACAAAGATAACAACATATTTATTACTAGAGTTGACAAAAGTGATGCTACTGTTGTCCTCAATTTCAGTGGTTATAAAAGAAAAATGAATGTTCTACTTAGAGACTGACCACTTATAAACCACTAGATTATGATCCTACTAAGTCACAGAAAAAAAAAAAAGCTTCTATAAATGTTACATCTTGGGCTCCTGAAGTTGTTCAAAATCTTAAACCTTTTAGTCTACAAACATCTACAAACATGCACCACTCTTTCAGCTTATTAATTTCTTTAAAATTTAAAACTATTATTTGTTTCATATTATGAAACTTGAAACTTTGTTTCTATATTTAAAAACAAATTTTCATTTCTGGAGCTAAATTCTATTTAAAGACAATATTCCATGAATTTCATACACCCATTTTTCTGAATGGATGTATTGTTTGTCATATTTCTAATTTGATCAACTCTTACATTTTGATATTCTAATGCATTTTAAACCCTAAATGTTCTATATCATGGTTTTCTTTTTTGGTCAGTCTCATTTCCGGCTCTTGTTTCGGTAATCTTTCATCTCTCATTCTGTTTCTAAGATCTTATCATTTAGAACAACTTGGCTTAAGTATTCATCATCATTTTCATATACTTAACAAGAAGTTATATTCTTGTTTTACACAAATATAAACAGATAAGGTTTAAACTTAAAGAAAGATCTAAGCGTATCGTTGTAGTTAGAAGTGCCTTAAAGACTGAAATGATCAGATCCGACAATATTGGAGTTCTCATAGATAAGACTAATTTGGAGTAAGATTATCAACAATGAGAATTATTGTTGATAATGATGACCTCTGGAATAAGAATTTTTTCTTGTTTTATTTGTGTTCTCTCCACATAAATCTGTTTACATTTTTATGTTGAAACACGCTGCTATTAATGATTAGTTCATGTTCTATGTAGAAATTAACAAGTAATTGCCATTATTATTAGCCCTGACCTTTTCTCTAACATTTTCAAAAAAAAAAAAATTGTATATTCTGGATTGGCTTGGATAAGTGGGTGGCTAATGCACAGGTATAAGAAAGTGGTATGTAGGTGATGTGAATCTGCCAGATTAAAGGCAATAGTTGTTTTCTCCATGGGGTCAGTCCTTGGATCATTGTCATTTAATCTATACATTAGTGATATTGGATAGGGCCTCACAGGAGATCTTCAGTTGTTTGCTGATGATTCAAAGATAGGCAGAGCAATCAGAGATGTTACTGACATATGGCATTTACAGGATGATTTGAATAGGCTGGAAGTGTGGCAATATGGAAGTGTGTCAGTTCAATTCAATGTTAGTAGGTATGAAGTCATGCACTTTGGCATGATTAGTTAATCAGTCTCATATTATATTGATGGGAGTATGCTAGAAGAAACTGATCAGGCTAGGGATGTTATAGTTTTAATAGATAGGAAGTTGAAGTTCAATGGCTATATAGCAAATACAACTCAGAGGACACTTGCAATGTTGAAACAAACATTGGCATATGGAAGTCATTTTGCCTCTTTACAAGGCCTTGATACAACTACACCTGGACTACTGTACACAGATTTGGAATATCTCCTTGTTTCCAAAGGGATAAAGCAGCTGTGGTAAGGCTGCAAAGAGGAGTTACAAAGATATTGGGATTATGGAATGTAGATTACATTCCATAATCCCAATTATGGAATATAACGATATCATTTATAATGTAAACGGTATTCCATACCGTTTACATTATAAATGATATCGGTTAATAAATTTTTTTATTATTTGGAAAGTTGATAGAGGACAAGTGGGCATCAATGGAAGTTAAGTTTGTGTGCTGTTAAGGAGTAAGAGCTAATTTTTCTCTCAAAGAACCATGAGTGAGTGAGTGGAACAGTTTCCCTGTTGAAGTAGTGAGTTCTTCTTGTGTAAATGAGTTTAAGAGGAGGTATGATAGCTGGTGTGGATGATTTGCCTCTCTCAATGAGTTCTTGACTCCCTGGAGGTCTAATAATAATATGCGGGATATATTTCGTACTCTACTGTTTTAATATCAAACAAAAACTGAGTTTTCCTTTTTTCTTTATATCACCTGTCCTCGCTTTCATATCAGAACTTTTCATTGCACCATGGACACAAATGTCATGTTATTCAGTTTCCCAGTTTGAAATCTGTCTTCTTAGTAGTAGTATATTGAAAATATTTCTCTAATTTTGCTGCTGGCTCCCTATCTATTCTATTGGTGCTTTTTATACTGATGGTACCTATCTTCATAAGGCACAATCAATATAAGGTTTGAGTATTTGACTTTTAACTCCCCCTACACATACACACACCAGTGTGTGTGTGTGTGTGTGTGTGTGTGCGCGCGCGTGTGTGTGTGTGTGTGCGTGCGCGGGCGGGCGGGCACTGGTTCCCTGTCAAAAACAGTAAGGCCTGAATTAGCATGAATCAGTCATGTTTTACTATCATAATGTATTCATATTTTAAGTCAGTATAGAACACATTCATTGATTCTACTCCCAAATTGCCAGCCCATCCTCATTCATTTAGCATTCAAGTGAATGACTAGTTGGGTAGTGCTTCTGGGTTATGTAGAAGTTCTCTCTTGTTAAGCAGCTCCTAACTTTTAAATGGGATGCAATAATAATGTTAAAAATCCTGTGACAGACTGAGTCAGAAGGCTTTCAACATATACAGTATTCTTTGATACAGCACAAAGTCAGACATGTTTAATCTGCACCTCCTTTTAAACTATGGCTGTAAGGATTGAGTTACAAGCCATACAACTTACAACTGCTTCAAAAGAGTTAAGTGACAGTAATTTATGTGGCTGTTTGATGTCAGCATTGGACTCATCATCTGATAACATTAGTATTATTAAAATAACTAAACCCTGGCTTTATTGGTCGTAAAGATTTAATGCTATTAGTCACTTACTAGTTTCGCCAAATAATCTAGTGGCTTCACTTGGCTTTTGATGGACATACAAATAAATATACAACACAAAAAGCATTATTTATGAATCAATACATTACTAAAAAATACTGAATGAGTAGGAACCGTTACACAAGTACAACAGAAACACGTGGGGTGTGGATGCTGGCACATAGTCAGTCATTCAGCAGGTGTGTCTGATAGTTAGCAGAGAAATTAAACTTTGCTGTGTGTAGAGATCTAATAAGTTTTTAACTAAGTAATTTAAGGAAATTACAACGTCACTAAGATATACATTAAAATAAATTTTAATATACTTCAATATTTCAGCAACGTCACGTTGCCATTTTCAAGAAACTTAAGAACAAGACACATGCACACAGGCACAACAAACAGTAAATGAGGAAGAAGCAGGAAGCTATTATTTCTCCTAAAGTCCTGATGGTGCCCTCTAGCGGGCAATGTTGGTATTCTTGGGCAATTGGGCTGAAGGTCTTCTGATGTAGGTTTCCCAAATTTGAGGAAGTCTCATACAGCCAAATTTGTTGAGGTTCGGATTGTTTCTTAGGGCTGAAGCTGATTCCATGAAAAGCCTTTCATACTTGTATTCACTACGGTGTACTATCGTGACTTTCTTCCACCATATTCTATGGCAGGTATCCAGTGCATGGTCAGCAAGACCAGAGTGGCTGTACTGGTGAAACCGGATGTAGTCCTTGTGTTCTGAAATTCTGATATTGGCTGTCATGCCTTTTTGGCCAAAGTAGGACAGCTTACAGCTGCAAGGGACCTGGTATACACAGGCAGGTCTAGGGGGGGGGGGGAGGTTGGTCTTTAGTGGAGCGGATAAGGGATGCCAATTTTTCATATAGTCTGTAACAAGAAGTTAGGTCATGTTTATTTAGGATTTTTGTAATTTTTTCTGAGGTGCCTCAGATATAGGGTATGGTGATGGATTTAGAGTAATCCTTGTTGTTGTTGGGGGGGGGGGGGGGGGGTTGTGGTTTACTGGTTTCAATATTTTTTGGATTTTTTTTTTTTGTTGTGGGGGTAGCCATTGGGTGAGAAAGTGTTGAGAATGTGGTTTAGTTCTGTGGGGGCATTGTCATTTGAACAGATAAGTTTAGCCCTGTTGTGTAGTGTCTTAATGACTCCATATTGTTGCGAGGAGGGGTGGTGGGATTGTTGGTGAATGTATCTGCCTGTATGGGTGGGTTTTCTATAGACTGAGAAAACCAAGGTTCCATCAGGCTGGCGGGTGACTAGTGTGTCTAAGAAAGGAAGGCAGCTGTTTTTTTCTTCTTCCAGGGTGAATTTGATTCTGGGGTCGGAGCCATATGACCAAATAGCGAAGCCAAATGGTTGGTTTTTGTCGGGCAGAGGTTAAGGCTTTCTCTTCAAAAGTCTCCATATAAAAGTTGGCCAATGGTGGGGAGAGTGGAGAACCCATGGCTGGCCCCTCTGTTTGTAGAATTTTCCTTGCCAAACTTGTTTGACAAGGAAAATTCTACAAAAAAAAAAACAGGGCTAAACTTATCTGTTCAAATGACAATGCCCTAACCACAGAACTAAACCACATTCTCAACACTTTCTCACCCAATGGCTACCCCCCCCCCCCCAACAACAAAAAAAAAATCCAAAAAAATATCGAAACCAGTAACCCCCACCCCCACAACAAGGATTACTCTAACTCCATCACCATACCCTATCCGAGGCACCTCGGAAAAAATTACAAAAATCCTAAATAAACAAGACCTAATTTCTTGTTACAGACCATATAAAAAATTGGCATCCCTTATCCGCTCCACTAAAGACCCCCCCCCAGACCTACCTGGTGTATACCAGTTCCCTTGCAGCTGTAAGCTGTCCTACTTTTTCCAAACAGGCAGGACAGCCAATATCAGAATTTCAGAACACAAGGACTACATCCGGTTTCACCAGTACAGCCACTCTGGTCTTGCTGACCATGCACTGGATACTTGCCATAGAATACGGTGGAAGAAAGCTATGATAGTACACCATAGTAAATACAAGTATGAAAGGCTTTTCATGGAATCAGCTTAGAAACAATCTGAACCTCAACAAATTTGGCTGCATGAGACTTCCTCAAATTTGGGAAACCTACATCAGAAGATGTAGGTACATAAAAAGACAAAGACAATGAAAATAGGCAGAATCATTGAAATTGTCAACTGTGTTGTGAATGGAGAACCTGTGGAACAAGTAAAACATTTCAGCTACTTAGGCACGATTTTTACTGAAGATGGTAAATTAAATATAGAAATAGACAACAGAATCAGCAAAGCTGGTATGGTGGGAAGTCAATTGAATAAATTCATATGGAATAAGAGAGAAATTAGTCGGAACACTAAATTAGCTGTATACAAGACAATGTTCAAACCAGTTTTAACTTATGGATCTGAGAGCTGGGTCAGAAGTAAAACACTTGACCAAAGACTAGAGACCGCAGATATGAGAGTCCTGAGAAAGATTAGAGGCGTGAACAGATGGCATCAATGGTAATATCATATTAAAAATGAGGATATTAGGAAAGAACTTGACATTGTCAGCATCCAGGAATGTATTAGCAGAGCTAATCTCAGGTGGTATGGTCACTTAAATAGAATGGGAGAGGAAAGATTAGCAAAACAAGTGTTCTCTGCCAGGTTGGCAGGAAAACGACCCAGAGGAAGACCAAGATATAGGTGGATTGATACGGTACAAAGTGCCTTAGACGATAGATAAGATCTGATAATGTTGGAGTCTTGACAAGTAACAGACTGATTTGGAGGAAAATTGTAGATAGGAAGTTAGTAATGATGTAATGTTTTCATGTAGTACTGTCATATCCTGTACACCCCTTGAGGGTACATGGCAGGAATTTGATGATGATGATACATCAGAAGACCTTCAGCCCATTCGCCCAAGAATACTAACATTACCTGCTAGAGGGCACCATCAGGACTTTAGGAGAAATAATAGCTTCTTGCTTCTTCCTCATTTACTGTTTGTTGTGCCTGTGTCTTGTTCTTAAGTTTCTTGAAAATGGCAACGTGAAGTTGCCGAAATATTGAAGTATATTAAAATTTATTTTAATGTATATCTTAGTGATGTTGTAATTTCCTTAAATTACTTAGTTAAAAATGCATAACCAACGTCTAAGCCTTTCCAAGAGATCTAATAAGTGATTACCAAAATGGCACAAAATCATCCCTTGGTTTCTGTTTAGAGTACCCCTTGCAATTGGATTACCACTCTAGCTTCTTTTATATTGCGGGAGCTGTAGTTTTCTATATATGGCATGGAGCTCTTATCCCATTGTCTCAGTGTTGTGATGGGTGTGGAAGAAATGGAATGCCAAGCCTGAACTGTCCTCTCTGTTGTTATTGATATCTCCAATATGCTCCTTTTGTCTTATTTCTAAACTTCTCAAAGTTTGTCCTATGTAATTAAGGCCACAAGAACATGGAATATTGTAAACTCCAGGATGTTTTTTGAATGAGTAGTGGTCCGTGGATGAGTGTAACAGATTTCGTACTGTCATGATAGGTTTGAGGGCTACTCTAATGTCATGAGATTTCAGGAGATTAGCAATTTTTTGCAAAAGTTCACCTACAAAAGGGATGGAAATTGATGCTCTGTAATGAATGTCATGGATTTATCGTGGAGAGGGAATAGAAAATAGTAATCTTTGTGCTATTTTTTTAGGGTATCCATTGCCGGTGAATAGTTGGAGGATAGAATATAGTTCTTCTGTTAATGTTCCTTCATCTCTTATAATAGAGATCACCCTCTTTTTCAGCATATGTACAATGCCCAATTTTTGTGAAATATGGTGCAACTATCAGATGCAGCTGCTGAACAATGACTGACCACATGCCAGCATCCACGCTCCATGTGCTTCTTGTACTTGTGTGACGGTTCCTACTCATTCAGTATTTTTTTAGTTATGTACTGATTCATAATTAATGCTTTTTGTGTTGTCTATTTATATTTGTATGTTCATCAAAACCCAGATGAAGTCACTAGGTTATGTGGCGAAACTAGTAGGTGACTAGTAGTATTAAATCTTTACGACCAATAAACCTAGTGTTTAGTTATTTTAATTACATTAGTTTTGTGGTCAAAAATAACATACTTAATATTAGTATTATATAAATTAATTTTACTTAAAAAAATAATTTGCTGACCATTTTTTGTATGTCAACCAAGAATCTGTTTGTTGCTACCAAGATAGCTTGTAAATGCACTAAACTAAACTCTCAATAATTCAATACATAAATAATCCTTAAGAATACATGATTTAATCGTTTATGTAAAATAGAACTCAAACAATCTGTTGTATCCAACTTTTTATAAAACTGATTTTTTGTAATGATAATACATTTAAGAAATTTTGCCATCTTCCATATATGACTAGCTAACACACCTTCATTTGTTAAAACTTTTATAAATATTACTTGCATCCTAGATAGGATTTTCACCTGGTCTTTACATCCAAAGGGTTCAGCTTCACTTGAAAGTTCATTGAAAAGCTTCGCACAAAAGTTCATAGTTGTATGAACTTGAAAATTAATCTTTCTTGTCCAGCATTAAGAAATATATTCTTACACTGCATTTTGTCAAATGAATTATAACACTAAGTGTTAAGGCTTATTTCATCTCACTTATATGCTGTATTTAAATAAGCATGAGGACCATGCTATTTACAGAACTGTGCATCTGGTGCAAGGGCATCTAGCACAAAAGCAAAAAATTAGCAAAAGCTAGGCATAATCTCTACCATTTTTTGATAATATTGGTGATAAGTCAGATTATTGGACTCTTCTTCCTTCAGAATTGTTACTACTTCTGGCTAGTAGTCATTCTGAAAGAATGAAAGTGTTGAACAATTATTTTATTAAGTTTCAATCTCTACTGGTTTCACGTGCAGTATAGTGCACTTCTTCAGAAGAGTGAATTAAAAAATTTCATGATGGTATATTCAATTTAGTTTTTTAATTTACTCACCTGAAAAAATTTATTATATGTGGAACGTATACCAGACATGAACTTTCAACACAAAGTATCTGTTGAAAATTTTAGCTAATTGCACATTATCTAGATCATTTTACTTGTTGCATAAATATTTTTTTATTAATATTTGTTTAATAATGAATTTCAGACTCATCTAAAGAAAGTAACAGAACAGTTTCCAAATGATGTTGAGGCATGGATTGAATTGGCTCAGATTCTTGAGCAGTCAGACATTCAGGGCGCCCTGTCAGCTTATGGAACTGCCACCCGAATATTAAAAGAAGAGGTAGAAGCTGATGTCCCACCTGAAATTCTGAATAATGTTGGTGCTCTTCACTATCGTTTAGGAAATCTTCAAGAAGCCAAGGTCTGTTAATTTTCTATGTCTCCTTGCTTCTGTCTGCCTCTTCTCTACCCACCTCCCCATAAATGCACACAATTTCTCACATTTACTTGAAGTTTTCTTAGCTTACAAATCTTTTTGTAGGCTAACACAAATCTTTTCTTAGCCTATCATACAAATTTTTTTTTGTTTGTTTGTTTGTTTTGTAGAAGTATTATGAAGCATCACTGAAGAGATCAAATATTGAAAGTCAGCATGATGAACACTATTATGGTGCCATTTCTGTTACAACAAGCTATAATCTGGCCCGACTTTATGAGTCACTTAGTCAGTTTGATAAAGCAGAAAGGTTTTACAAGAATATACTCAGAGAGCATCCTAACTATGTTGATTGTAAGTAATCAGATTGTAATCAAATATGTGTATCTAATAAATAATAGTGTATTGTAATCAAAAGTGTTATTAACATCAGGTATTTCCAAAAGAAAAGTCATAACTCCTTTTAAAGAGTCAGAGTCTGCCCCAAAATTCACTGTTATATTGGAGGCTGTTAAATAAAATTTAATCCGAACTGTTTGCATTTGGATAATAGTATGTAATAATGTAATTACATACTTTCTAGTTCATAATAAATCTACCACTACTGTTTTGAAAACTTAAAAATGAGAATTTAATAAAATGCAAAATTGTCCTGTGATCTTATTAATAAGTAATATAGAAAGCAAAAACAAAGCTGTAAATCTGATAGTGTATTGTAATAGCCTTGTCATGCAAATCTTTTGTTTGTTTATTTTGTAGAAGTATTATGAAGCATCTCTGAAAAGATCCAGTATTGAAAGTTAGCATGATGAACACTGTTATCGTGCCATTTCTGTTACTACAAACTACAATCTGGCCCGTCTCTATGAGTCACATAGTCAGTTCGCTAAAGCAGAAAGGTTTTACAAGAACATGCTCAGAGAGTATGTACAGTTTGTATACTGTACAGTTTGCTGTCATCACAATTATGTGATACCTTTGATGTGCTGTTTGGAATTTCACAATTCATTATTTTCTGTTAGGAAAGGTCTCATAATGCTTGTGGCATTTCATTTCTTATTAGTCAGATAACAGGTAAATTCCTGGTGTGAACCTTTCTTCCTCACATCTGATTTTTCACAAAGGAAAAAGAAAGAACAGTTTTACAATTGAATAGTTCACAGTGACTATTTAAATTGAAACTGAGTGCACTTGCATTCTTCATTGATTCTAGCACTATTGCTATGCAGTGAGAAAATTACCTATTAATGCATTTGTGTAGGATCACTTAAGGGTCAAAGCCAAATAACTGTGAAGAGACCTCGACATCACCTTTCAGGAATGTAGAGAACTGACTCGGGCTTTTGACCTGACATCCAATCCTCACCTTCAGGTGGTGCACCCAGTTAGTAGGTATCTGCTGGGTACTGAACAAGAGGATGGGCTGGCAATTTTGGGCTTAGCCGACCAATTACTCTCTATTGGCTTAAACCACAAACGCATATCATGGTACAACATGATGAGATTTCGGATAAACAAAGCTGCCACTGTTTTTGTCAAGAAACCCAGAGCAAACAGAGAAAAGTCAGTTACTGGAACAAGCTCCAACTCAACATCTAGAAGTAAAAGAATAAACCCAACATCAGAAGAATTGAAAGTAGGAATCAAAAATATAAGGAGTATTAATGGAAAGGAAATCAAATTTGCAGAAGAATTGGAAAAGTACCATGTGGACATAATTGGCATTACTGAGACAAAGCAGACATAAACAGATGAGATAATACTAAATAAGTATAGGATATTATTTTCAGGCAGTAATGATCAAGAAAAAGCAGGAGTAGTAATTCAACACCAAACACGAAGATAAATTTCTTGGTTGGAAGACAGTTTCAATTAGAGATATGTGGGCAAACTTCAAAATGTGGACATGGACAATGAAACTCATTTGTGCCTATGGTTCCGTAGAAGATTCTTTCAAGGAAGAAGTGGAGGAATTTTTTGAATCCTTAGAACAAGCAGCTGACAAAGAAAATGGAAAAAGTTGTCATTGTTGGAGATCTAAACAGCAGAGTAGGAAAGAATCCCACCTGGCATATAAGAACATTTTGGGAAAATTTGGAGAAAAGGGCAAAGCTAATAATAATAATGGTAAGTATTTATTGGACTTCTGCTCAGGACACGGACTAGTTATTACTAACACCATATTTCAACATAAAGATGTGCACAAGTTCACATGGAGAAAAGGACACAATAAAGAAGAAAAGCTTCATTGACTATGTCATTGTTAATAGTGATATCTTCATGCTCGTTCAGGATATGAGTATACAGAGGATTTGAAGTTGGAACAGCTTTTTGAAAAGCTGCTCAAATTGAGCAGTTTTTACAAGTAAATTGTAGACTCAATTATACAAACATTATTGAAGAAAAAATTAAACAAAGCGAAAACAAAACCCAAACCTTGGAGTCTCAGTGGCAAACTCTGAACAAGATGTTGATTGATTCAGCTAGGGTGGTATGTACTGAAGTTGTCTGAGGATAGAAAAATAGGAATCCCCTATTGTGGATACAAGAAGTTAAAGTAGAAAGCAATCAAAAGTTCTTAGTAAATAAGTCGTGAGATACTCTAAAAAAATACAGAGAAAAATGTGAGCTAAGCTATGTGTAAAAGTACCTAAACAAAAGTCATGGGAAGACTAGTAAGAATATAGAAAATAAATATCAGGAAGGTGGCAAAATGTTCTGGAGGCTATTGAAGGAGCTTAGGAATGGAGGAAAGAGTACTGTAGAAGGAATCAAAGATGATAATGGTGACATGAAACTGAAGATAAGGGTAACCTAGATGTCTGGAGTAATTACTTTGAAAGACTGTTAAACGAACCAAGCATTGACAGAGCCATACTAGAAAATTTTCAAGAGGAATTTCTTTACTAAGTGTATCAGGTAAGATTTATGCAAACATACTTGAAAAAGCCGGCCTGGTTGGCCGAGTGGTTAGCGTATGCACTTTCCAGCCAAGAGGCTGCAGGTTCGAATCCCGCATAGGCATGGATGTTTGTGATTGTCTTCCACCTTCATACATTCATTCACCCAAGTATAAATGCACTCTTCCAATATGGATTGGGTCACCATGGGAGTAGTAGATCCAGTACCTTCTGCAATGGAAGAGGCCTTCATCCTGCAGTGGGTAGAAAAATAGACTGTTCATAATCATATAGTAATCACTTGAAAGGAGGTTGAGAAAAATTGTGGAAGAGAAACTTGGAGAAGAACAAGCTGGGTTGAGGCCAAATAGAGGTTGTCAAGATCAATTTTCACTTTAAGACAAATAGTTGAGAAATTGTGGGAATATTTAGTACTTAAGTTTTGTAGATCTGGAATAGGCATACGACAAGGTACCCAGAGAAAAGTTTTGAAAACACTTCAATTGTATGGAGTGAATGAAACATTATACAGAGCAATATATAGTCTGTATTTAAGTTGTCAGTCAGCAGTTCTAATTGATGGAAATACAGGAATGTAGTTTGATGTAAAATCAGGGGTAAGACAAGGATGCACATTATCTCCACTCTTATTTATCATCTATATGGATCATTTTATGAAAGAAAGTGGCATCAAGCCTGATATTAGAATTGTAGATGTCAAACTTAGCTCTTTGTTTTATGCAGATGATTTTGTACTTCTAAACACATCCAGTACAAGTCTCCAGTATTCTTTATCTAAATTAAATTACAGCTGTAACAAATTTGGCATGAAAATCAGCAATAAAAAGACCTAAACTATGAAATTTGCCTGGAGCATAGAAAACTTCAGCTGCATTCTGAATGGAGATCCTATAGAACAAGTAAAATATTTCAGCTATTTAGGTAGAGATTTAGTGAAGATGGCAGGCTAAATCTGGAAATAGACAACAGAATAAGCAAAGCAAAGGTTAGTCAGTTGAATAAATTTATATGGAATAAGAGAAATTAGCCAAAACACCAAACTAGTAGTATACAAGACGGTGCTTAAACCACCTTTAAGTTATGGATTTGAGAGTTGGGTTAGAAATAAAGCACTTGATCAAAGACTAGACACTACAGATATGAGGGTTCTGAGAAAAATTAGGGGAGTAAATCGATGGCAGGTTCATATTAAAAATGAAGATATTAGAAAGGAACTTGACATTATTAGCATTCAAGAATGTGTTAGCAAAGCTAATCTAAGGTAGTATGGCTACTTAAATAGAATGGGTGAAGAAAGGTTAGCAAACCAGGTGTTTAATACCCATATGGCCGGAAAGAGACCCAGAGGAAGACCAATGTCTAAGTGGATTGATTCAGTCAGAAGTGCTTTAGAAGCACGGAATGTTATATATGACAATATTTAATAGATTGATTTGTGGGGAAAAGGAAATTGATGATGGTGATGCATTTGTGTGTGTGTGTGGGGGGGGGGGGGGGGCAGATGAATCTTTGTTCATTTATGATTAAAAGAATAACAAACAGTTATTTGAAATTGAAGAAGATAATGTTCAGTTTTAAGTAACGTTCAATTTTAAGTTTATTGAACTAAGAAAAATTATTATTGGTGCTGAGGTAATTAAGTATGAGAGAATTGTGATTAATTGAAGCAAAAGCATAACTTGCTTAATAATTAATCAGATGAAATCGAAACATGGATTGTAATGTTATTAGTAATTTATTTATTTAAGAAATTATTTAAGTTTCTGTGTTGTTAAGAAAAGGGTGAGAGCTAGATTCTTCTCATACAGAGCAGTGAGTGAGCGAGTGATTGGAACAGCTTGTCTGTTGAAGTAGTAAGTGCATCTAGTGTGAATGAGTTAGAGAAGGCACAGCAGCTAGTGTGAGTGATGTTTGCCCTCCCTCTTTTACTCACTCACACCACATTCTGACGTTAAAATTTTGTCAAGCTTTTTCTGACATTAGTTGTAAAATATCTACAGAGACAAAAAATTGACATGCAATCAGTGAATCAAATGTATTCAAAAGTAATCAATAATATGGCAAAACTTACTTTCCAATGCAGTTTTTGAGCTATCTGAATTAATGGAGGTTCTCCAATAGATACTCTCCAATAACAAACAGCAGAAGCACATTTTCCTTGCATAATCAATAATAAATAATGATAGTCCATAACTATACCTTCTTCTGTGTCTTACTTTAAATATATTCAATCTCTGGAGTTAGAGAAAGATGTTGAAAGTTTATTTTTCACTTGGTTAGACTATAATAAATTTAGTTTAATCCTTTATCCAAGTGTGAGCAAATAAAGTTTGCACCTGAAAATATCTTCAGGACTGGGGTCAGGTAGTACAACACCGGGCAACTCGTAGCAAAGGTGGACCAAGTTAACATCACTCCTATCTCAGTATCTCCCATGCATAACATTATGCATATCTTGCAGATATGCATAATGTTATACATTAAAGGAGGGGCCATTACCCAGACTAGTTTCAACCTTTATTGAGGGCTCTTCAGTGGAAGCCAGGCCCAGAAGTGAAGATACCAGGCAGAAGCAATGGCAAGGTCATCTTTACCTATAGGAGTTGCTAAAAGGTGTGTCACCTTTTTATTAAATTACTTAAACATCTTTCTCTAAATCCAGAGTAATTTAATAAAAAGGTGGTGTTGAATTTTGAATGAAAATATTTTAACTAAGAAATATCTCATTCAGAATTTAGCAAAAAAAAGAAAAAAAACTAAGAGGGGAATGCTTGTAAATAAGTAAAGATACTAATTTGTTTAAAGAATTATACCAATACAAATTTTGAAATATTAATTAAAGGTGAAACGTCATTTAATTGTAAAAGATTATAATGTAAGAAGTTTCTCTATAAGATATATGTTAGAGCATAGTAACGAAGGTTCAAAATCCACTGACAACAACTTCGGATAAATTGTGTAGCCGGCGGCAAATTGCTTACGTGCCAACGGCACGTGTACAGTGTTTTCCAGGAAGATGCGGCACGTGTACGAAGTATTCCAGGAAGATAGAAATTAAAATATGAGCCGGGCGCAAAAAGAAAGTGTCGGACAGAAAGATTTTGTAGTGAAGAGGTCGCTAGAGATATGAGGTATAACTGGTAATTAGTTTACGGAATTAACAACGCATATAAAGTATATTAATTAAAGGTAACTTTAATGAATAACTTCTATATTTCGGCAACATCATGTTGCCATCTTCAGGAACATAAAGATATGGTATGTGCATGCAGGCACTAACAAAAGCAAATGAGGAAGAAAGCAAGAAACTAATATTGTTCCTAAAGTCCTAATGGTGCCCTCTGGCAGGCTAATTTGGTTGTCTTGGCAGTTGGGCTGAAGTTCTCATAACGTAAGTCTCCCAAATTTGGGGTAGTTTCATGCACCCAAATTTGTTGAGGTTAGGAACGTTTTTTAGAGCTGCTGATGATTCCTTGAATAATCTTTCGTATTTAAAACTTGCTGCAGTGTATTATTTTTGTTTTCTTTCAACGAATTCTATGGTGGGTATCTAAGGCATGGTCTGCCAGTCCAGAGCGGCTGTACTGGTGAAACCAGATGTGGTCTTTGTGTTCTGAAATCCTGATATTTGCTGTTTTGCCTGTTTGGACAAAGTAGGACAATTTGCTGCTGCAAGGGATCTGGTATATACCAGGTGGGTCTAGGGGAAGTGGTTGGTCTTTGGTAGAGCGGATAAGGGATGCCAACTTTTTATATGGTCTGTAACAAGAAGTAAGGTCATATTTTTTGAGGATATTGGTTATTTTCTCAGAGGTGCCCTGGATGTAGGGGATGGTGATAGATTTGGTGTAATTTTTATTGGGGAGGGGGGTTGTGGTTTACTGGTTTTAGTATTTTTTGGGGGTTATAGCCATTGGCTAAGAAAGTGTTGAGGATGTGGTTTAGTTCAGTAGTTACGGCCTTGTCATCTCAGCAGATTAATTTTGACCTGTTATATAGTGTTTTTATAACCCCATATTGTTGTGAGGGGTGGGGGGATTGCTGGTGAATATATCTGCCAGTATGGGTGGGTTTTCCGTAAACAGAGAAAACCAATGATCCATCAAGCTGGCGAGTGATTAATGTGTCTAGGAAGGGGAGGGTGTTGTTTTCCTCTTTTTTTAAGGTGAACTGGACTCTGGGATGTTGGTTGTTTAAGTGTGTTAGGAAGGAGTGGAGTGTGTCTGAGCCATGTGGCCAAATTGCGAACGCATCATCCACGTAACGAAGCCAAATAGTGGGGCAGAGTTTAAGGCTTTCTCTTCAAAGGTCTCCATAAAGAAATTGGCCAAGGGTGGGGAAAGTGGTGAATCCATGGCTGTCCCCTCTATCTGTTTGTAGAACTTTCCTTGCATAACAAAATAGCCTGAGTTCATTGCGAACTGAAATAGGGCTGAGATATCGGGAGGAAACTTGGCTTGGATGAGCTCTAGGGTTTCTTAGTGGGACATTAGTGAATAGGGAGGAGACGTCAAAACTGACCATTATGTCAGTGTGTTGGAGTGAGAGGTTTTCTATACTGGCTTTAAAGTGGACTGAGTTTTTTATGTGTGATGGTGTGTTGCCAGTATAGTGTGCGAGCGTTTTGGCTAATTTGTATGTGGGGGAATCAATGCCATCCACTATGGGACGTTATGGCACAATTTGTTTATGTATTTTTGTGAGTCCATATAATCGGGGGGGGGGGGTCCTAGAGTTATAAGGTTTTAGTTTGTTAGTGACTTTCTTAAGGAGTCTGTGGAGAGTTCTAATCTGAAAGCTGGTAGGATTATTTTCAATAGGGAGGTAAGTAGTACAGTCTAGTACTAAAGCATTAAGCTTACCTTTGTAGTCCTTTTGATTGAGCACCACAGTGGCATTTCCCTTATCCACTTTGGTGATTACTATTTTTTTGTTATTCTTCATTTCTTGTAGGGCTGCATATTCGTCTTTGGATAAGTTGGTTTGTGGAGGTTTGGCTTTAGTGAGAACACCGACTACATCCAGTCTGACATTGTTGGCGATATGGAAGGGTGCGAATCCCATGTTCTATTGGGATCATGATTTCCTCGGCAGGTATTCTTTTAGGAGCTAGGGCGAAATTGAGACTACGTGCAAGTGCGGTGAGTACTTCAGGCTTTAAAACTACCAACGAGAGGTTGACTACAGTGTTGGGTGGTGGCTGCGGTAAGGAAGTAGAATTCTTTATCAGGTTTTCATATTTTTTCCAGTGCCGACTTCGTATTTTTTCAAATTCTTTTCTTGCCGATGCGCATGAGACGTCATAAAGTATCGTCCAAAGATCATGGCCTGAGTGTATTCGAAAGCTCTTCCTCTAGCGCCCGTAAGGTTTTGTTTTCGTCGGCAAGGAGAACACGCGTCACGGTAATTTGTTCTCTTAATAGGGGCAAAGCTAGTGCGATTATAAATGCGCAGAGCTTTCTGTTGAAGTAAAATGGTGCTTCAGTTTAACACAATTAGGGATTACCTTGCTATCCCGGCAGCGTTTTAGGAACGTCAGACGATTTAGTTGTCTCGATATCTTCAACCTCATTTTGCTGTATTGACTGGCCTTTTGTGCGATGGAATCTCCGTGGATGATCATAATTCTAGTAGCAAGGCTTATATGTTGGTCATACATAACTGGTAATTAGTTTACAGAATTAACAACATATAAAGTATATTAATTAAAGGCAAGGAAAGTTCTACAAACAGATAGAGGGGACAGCCATGGGTTCACCACTTTTCCCACCCTTGGCCAATTTCTTTATGGAAGCCTTTGAAGAGAAAGCCTTAAACTCCGCCCCACAAAAACCCACTATTTGGCTTCGTTACATGGATGATGTGTTCACTATTTGGCCACATGGCTCAGACACACTCCACTCCTTCCTAACACACTTAAACAACCAACACCCCAGAGTCCAGTTCACCTTAGAAAAAGAGGAAAACAACACCCTCCTCTTCCTAGACATTTTAATCACTCGCCAGCTTGATGGATCTTTGGTTTTCTCTGTTTACAGAAACCCACCCATACTGGCAGATACATTCACCAGCAATCCCCCCACCCCTCACAACAATATGGGGTTATAAAAACACTATATAACAGGTCAAAATTAATCTGCTCAGATGACAAGGCCATAACTACTGAACTAAACCACATCCTCAACACTTTCTTAGCCAATGGCTATAATCCCCAAAAAATACTAAAACCAGTAAACCACTCCCCCCCCCCTCCTCTCCTCCACACTAAAGATTACACCAAATCTATCACCATCTCCTACATCCAGGGCACCTCTGAGAAAATAACCAATATCCTCAAAACATATGACCTTACTTCTTGTAACAGACCATATAAAAAGCATCCCTTATCTGCTCTACCAAAGACCAACCACTTCCCCTAGACCTACCTGGTATATACCAGGTCCCTTGCAGCTGCAAATTGTCCTACTTTGTCTCCAAAGAGGCAAAACAGCAAATATCAGGATTTCAGAACACAAAGACCACATCCGGTTTCACTAGTACAGCTGCTCTGGGCTGGCAGACCATGCCTTAGATACCCACCATAGAATTCGTTGGAAGAAAACAAAAATAATACACTGATGCAAGTTTAAATACGAAAGATTATTCAAGGAATCATCAGCAGCTCTAAAAAACGTTCCTAACCCCAACAAATTTGGGTGCATGAAACTACCCCAAATTTGGGAGACTTACATTATGAGAACTTCAGCCCAACTGCCAAGACAACCAAATCTGCCAGAGGGCACCATTAGGACTTTAGGAACAATATTAGTTTCTTGCTTTCTTCCTCATTTGCTTTTGTTAGTGCCTGCGTGCACATACCATATCTTTATGTTCCTGAAGATGGCAACATGACGTTGCCAAAATATAGAAGTTATTCATTAAAGTTACCTTTAATTAATATACTTTATATTCGTTGTTAATTCTGTAAACCAATTACCAGTTATGTATGACCAACATATAAGCCTTGCTACTAGAAAGATATGAGGTATAAAACGGGTTTGCTTCCTCCTCCCCCTCCGTTAAAGGCTTTTTCATCTGGTGTTGTTGAATTTTTTTTGTGGAGTTGGGAAGAGTTCGAGTTCGGGATCTAATCGATAGCGGGCAGCTATTCTCTGCTGTCGGTTCGCGATGTCGTATGGAAAGAACAGACGAAGAAATATTCGTACTCTTCCGAGTAAGCTTGAACTATCTGGCTGCCGCATACGTCCACGTGGGTCAACCCAAGCCATGGTGTTTCCAATCAAGAATGCGATGGAAGGACAGAACAGTGAAGTCCAAATCTAACCCGTGAATCAATCACCAAGGATGAGATCGAACATTCATAGGGAAAATATGAAAGAATGACAGACTGAATGAGTTCTAGGAATGTGGTAATGTAAAACCCTTTTATAATTCTTTTGTTAAGAAAGAACGGAATATTGTGTTATGGAAGAAAAGAGATGTTATGTTATAGAATTAAACTTGTAGGAAGAAGGACTATAGTGAGATTTAGATACCAGTGTCTAGAATCTAAAGGCTGTTTCCTTAGTATTTATGTGAATGAGTAGTAGTTAATTTGCT
The DNA here is from genome assembly GCF_054136105.1 of Typopeltis vanoorti. Lineage (NCBI taxonomy): Eukaryota > Metazoa > Arthropoda > Arachnida > Uropygi > Thelyphonidae > Typopeltis > Typopeltis vanoorti. The sequence continues at coordinate 134,678,935 of NC_143554.1, read as the reverse complement.
ATGAGTAATGATCTATTGAGTTATCGATGCGAATGTTTTAAGAATATGTATAAACTAGTAAAGATATTTAAAAGATGCTAGCAAGAATTTTGTGTAGTGAAAATAGCCTATGCTTGGATATGATGTGTGAATTACGATTGCTATGTCTAACCTTATAACTTGGGATAACTCTTCCTATTGAGTGTTTTTTTTGTAAATGTGTAATCTTAGAAATCTAATAAATGTATCTTGATTATCTTAACCTGTTTTGTGCCTTGAATTGAATCCAATGCTCCGCTTGCTAATATCCGATTCTGAATGGGAGAGAATTATATGACAGAGACCACAACTGCAAACTAAAGCATTTTAAGAGAGATAGATAAAATTGAGATAAAGAGTAATTAATAAATTGATTTACTTAGTATATTTTCTGAGGGTTACTCCTTTGTTAAAAGGAATTTCTAACCTAGGGATCCGGCTGGTGCAGCTTGATGAAATAAATATTGCCAGAACCTGATTAGGAGGTAACTCCAGACTGTTATTGCTGAGGATCGGACTCTATTCAGAAGTCTACCCTTTGTTAATTTATTTAATATACTTAATCATGCTAAGAATCGGCCAATTGTGAGGATATATTTAACTGTGGATAAGAGAGTACAGAATTCTGATAGTCTCGTGTGTATAGAGCATAGAAATATATAGTTAAAGTAATAACACTACACAGTGACAATCTAAGATAAGTGATATAAGTAGGAGAACACAATAAAATATAAATTAAAGAAATGTCACGACATAACAATGTCGTGACATTTCTTTAATGTCACGACATTAAATTGTGACTGATTGATTAAAACATATTAATCAATCAGTCACAGTAAGTTGGTTTTGGATTCAAGTCAGGCGATCAAGATGCATTAGAATTTAAGAGAGAGTTTGACTAATTTAGAGAAAAAATTTGTAAACTTAGGTACAAGCATATCGAGTGACTGACAGTGGGACCAACACCTCAAGAGAGAGAGAGATTGGGCTAGTTTATATGGAAGATGTTCGATCAATGGTGAAACAGGAAATTGAACGACTTCAACAGCCCTTAATGGACCATCTTGATGTGGTACTGAAACAGCTGGCAGCAGTCCCAGATAAGACTTCAGAGTCGCCTATCCCTCAACCAGAGGAGACTGATGCATTAATCAGACAAGAAGTCGAAAGACTTCAACAGCCTTTGTTGAATCAATTTGATGATGTTATGCAGAAGTTGGCGGCAGTGACAGAAAAGACCTCTGAAATATCTCTACTTCGATCAGAGAGAAATAATGAAAGGGGAAACAGAAAGGGAATTCTCAAATGTTTCAGTTGTAGTAAGATCGGACATATAGCTCGCAACTGTTTTTATAACAGGGACCCTCCATGAGAAATAATGAGTCAAAGTTTGGGCAAACTTCTCATCATAGGTATAAATGTAGACAGTGGGATTATGAACATCAAGGAAGGTCAAAAATGATAATAAAAGGTGCAGTACGAGGATCTCGTTGTGACATATTGTTGGATACTGGTTCTCAGGCCTCCGTCATAATGGGAGACTACTTTCACAGAATAAAATCCAGTGTGTGTGGCAAGGAATTTCTGATCTGAGAAAACTGATCAAAATATCAGGGTTAACAACATCCAAAGTTTATGTGACCAAGAAGGTAAGAATAAATTTTTACTTACCTGAATTCAAAATGTATGTTTGGCAGGATTTGTTGGTCCTCCCTAGGACATCCTGCCCTAACGTTCAGATAATTTTAGGAACTAACTTTCTTGAGAGGTACAAGTTCTCTTGCAACTTCTCGAGAAATAAGATATTCCAAATGGGTAACAAACGGTCCAGAGGAGAGAACCATAATTATAGGAATAGGACTAAAAGGTCACAAAAGGGGAAAAAGCAAAGTGAAGGTAATGTTACACCAAATGATAAACCTAATGAAGTGACTCAAATTAACCAGGTTGATTCTGAGATATCTTCAAATTTAGAGGTGAATAATCATCCTGAAACTTGCCAAATGTCAAGCGTTTATTTGGCAAATAACCAGGGTGGTGCAGAACAACAATTAAGGCAAGATGGTCTAAGATCAATCAGAATGAACTATATTGAGATAGATTGCAGATCTAAGAGTTTCCATAACAGAAAGAGAAGAAATAAGCACAGAAGACAGGAAGTTAGTACACGATCTCAATGGCAATTTAATTATGCAAACTTCCTCTGTTTTCTTTTCCTGCTTAGAAAGCTATAAGTGGTCTGTTATGTTGGAACTTAACACTGGCCACAAAGGCTGCACATTTACTAACAGATTGTGTAAGCTCTAAGAATAAACCTGAGGAAGAATTGTTTAGGCCCAAGGCATTGAAGGACAGCAGTAAACCTAAGTGTAATCATGAGGTTAAAACACAAAATGAGATAAAGTACAATTTTAGTCAAAGAAAGATATGGAAGAAACGAGCTACTAAGTCATGGTCAAGACCCCCCCCCCCCCCAGAGATTGTGAGGGGAACACAAATAAAATTTTTGATAAGTGATATAAGTAGGAGAACACAATAAAATATAAATTAAAGAAATGTCACGACATAACAATGTCGTGACATTTCTTTAATGTCACGACATTAAATTGTGACTGATTGATTAAAACATATTAATCAATCAGTCACAGTAAGTTGGTTTTGGATTCAAGTCAGGCGATCAAGATGCATTAGAATTTAAGAGAGAGTTTGACTAATTTAGATTTTTTGGGAAAATTTTAATAGAAGGGGGGAACCTTTGTTGAATTTTGAATGAAAATATTTTAACTAAGAAATATCTCATTCAGAATTTAACAAGAAAAAAAAACTAAAAGGGGAAATGCTTGTAAATAAGTAAAGATACTTTGTTTAAAGAATTATACCAATACAAATTTTGAAATATTAATTAAAGGTGAAAGATGTCATTTAATTGTAAAAGATTATAATGTAAGAAGTTTCTCTATAAGATATATGTTAGAGCATAGTAACGAAGGTTCAAAGTCCACTGACAACAACTTCGGATAAATTGTGTAGCCGACAGCAAATTGTTTACGTACGAACGGCATGCAGACGGTGTTTCTCGGGAAGACGTGGCACGCACACGAAGTATTTTGTTCGGGATCTAATCGATAGCAGGCAGCTATTCTCTGCTGTCGGTTCGCGATGTCGCATGGAAAGAACACACGAAGAAATATTCGATACTCTTCCGAGTAAGCTTGAAGAAACTGGCCGCTGCATACGTCCATGTGGGTTGACCCTAGCTGTGCTGTTTCCAATCGAGAATGCAATGGAAGGACAGAACAGTGAAGTCCAAACCTAGCCCGTGAGTCAATCACCAAGGACGATTATTATATGGGCACCTCCATGGTGTCCGAAGACTCATTGCGGAAGACCCAATCTATCATGCCTCTCCTTGAATCCATTAACAGAAAAAGCACTCACAACTGACTTTGGCAACCCATTCCACTCATTCACCACTCTCCAAGCAGAAAATCTAGTCCTCACACTCCTACTGACCACACCTTTGTTCTGGTTCCTCTAGCCAAATGCTGAACATTTCCTCTGCATCTATCCTATAAAACCCTTTAAGCAACTTAAATGTTTCTATCATATCCCCTCTTTTTTCTCCTGTCAACCAACTTCTGCAATCCACACACCCTCAATCTATCCTCATAGGGCACATTTCATAGGCCACTTATCTCTGAATCCTCTCCATCGCTTTCACATCCCTAAGAAACCCAGGGAGCCAGACTTGAGCACAGTAATCCAGATGCAGGCATATCTAATCCTTATAAAGAGGAATTACAACTTCTTTATCTCTACTTATTAATGTGTTCTTCACTAGCCAATAATCTTATGTGCTACTTTAGCAACCTTAGCAATATGTCCTCTAAAGTTTAACTTTCTGTCTACCACCACCCCTAAATCTCTAGCTTCATCTATTTCTTGGAGTAAAGTGCCATCATTGTGATAAACAGCTTGTAATCTGTTTATCCCAAAATGCATAACTTTGCATTTCTCGACATTAAACTGACAGCCTATTTAAATCGTCCATGTCGCCTTAATTAACTATTATTCTACCTAATTTTGCATCATCAGCAAACAGCTGAATATTTCCTTTCAGGTTGTTTCCTATTTGTACATGAAGTATCTTCACGACTAGGCTATTTGTATATGGAGTTTATTGACTTCACATCAGTTGCCTTAGTATCCTATAATGCAAAGTCTACTCCCTTTCAGACGTGTAATGCTGTGTATTATGGGCCACTACCCAGATCAGTTTCAACCTTTACTGAAGTCTCATCAGTGGGAACCAGACCCATAAGAGATATCAAGGTTGAATTAATACAGAGGTTGTATATTTTCCTTATACAAGTAGTGAAAAAATGTGGACATGTATAATGCACAACATTATACATATATGAAAGGTAGAGTGTGCTTTGCATTATGAGATACTAAGACAAATGATGTGAAGTCATTAGCAAACTTTGCTTGCCTACACTTGGATAAAGGATTAAATAAGAGCATACAGTAATAATAATTATAATAATACACATTTGAAGTGAGAAAATGAGTTTTCAAAAACTGTTTCATAATTTATAAATAGTTCATGAAATATATAATTTATAAATTTTAGAAAATCTGAGAAGAGTAAAGGTCATAACCAGAAATCTGCTGAATGTTTTAATATTTTGGAATGCAGATACAAATGTATATTACACACACACACATATATATAAGTAGTGAAAAAATGTGGGCATGTATAATGCACAGCATTATACACATATGAAAGGTAGAGTGTGCTTGAGATATATGAGATTCTACACACTGGTGTAGGTTGTAGATATAGAATAGTGGTTCTCAACCAGGATGTTTCTGCTGTACCATGCTTATATATTAGAATGCATTATCACCATAGCAGTCTTTTCTAAATACTGAATGCACATATACCTGAAGAGTTTGTTAAAAATAATATAATGTAAAATCTGTTGATTCATAAAGGTAATTTCAGTGTGATATGAAAAAGAGTTTATTGATTTTGTAATCTGTTGTTTCTTAATCAATAAACTTGAGGTTACAGTTATTATAACTTATTGCTGAACAGTTTTTGGGTGTATGCTATAAAACAATTTGGGAAAGACTGCTATGGTGATAATGCTGCAATTTTCTACTATTTCTGTGAGCAGGGCTTTCAGCACTAACAAATATTAAATGCAGGAAGAGGGAAAGGCTGCTTTTGTCCAGTAAAGAAGAATTGTTTATCCACAGTCTGATCATGAAGTAGTAGCTTCATGAAGAGGTATCAGTCATGTGTCATATTAAAATTGTATAAGAGTTATTATTAAACATATACTTTTGTTTTCAACCTAACCAAAGTTTTGATGATTGTCTATTAATATATGTATATTAGTCTATAATTATATATTAATTTTGATAAATAAAATAGTTATAAAATTAATTTGCTACTTTTTTACTGAACATGTTAATTAATAAGAGAAAAAGAACTGTTATACAATTTTTTTTAAAAGGTTAGTTGGGTTATTGTGAGTTAGAAAAGGTTGAAAATCACTGATATATATCTTCTTCTGCAGCTTCTCCCACTTAAGTGGGGGGTCACTGTTTGTAATGAGTCTCCTCCACACCTTCCTGTCTTGGGCTGTCACCACATGCAAGTTCTTCATCTTCAAGTCCTCTTCTACCAGCTCCCTCCATCTCTTCTTTGGCCACCCATGCTTCCGCCTTCCTTGCACATCCATCTGCATGACCCTTCTTCCCACATATTCGTCCTCCCTCCTCATCACATGACCAAACCATCTCAACCTTGCCTCCTGTATTTTCGCTCCTAAGTTCGTAACTTTCACTGTTCCCCTGACATAGTCATTTCTCAGACGATCCTTTCTGGTCACACCGCACATCCACCCAAGCATTCTCATCTCTGCTACTTCCATCCTGCTGATGTCCACAGTTTCTATAGCATATGTCATAGCTGGCCTCACTACTGTTCTATAAATTTTGCCTTTCAGATTGATCGGCACCCTCTTATCGCATAACACTCCAGCCATCTCTTTCCAATTCCTCCAACCCGCTTGTATCCTGCATCCCACTTCCTTCTCAGCTCCTCCATCTTCTTCCACTGTTGAACCTAAGTATCTAAAGTCTCTCACCTTCCTGATGACATTTCCTTCCAGCTCCAGATCTGTCTCCTGGCCGCCACCGCCCACTGCACAACACATATATACTCTGTCTTACTTCTGCTCAGTCTCATACCTCTCTCTTCCAGTACTTGTCTCCATCTTTCCAGTTTAGTTCCTGCTTCTTCTCTTGAATCTACACACAGCAAGATGTCATCTGCATACAACATTGTCCAAGGCGCATCTTCTCTCACCTCCTCTGTTACCATCTCCATCACAATATTAAACAGAAACGGACTTAATGCTGATCCTTGATGCAAGCCAACTGTTACTTGAAAACTTTCTGTCTGTCTGAAACAGGTCCGAACACTTGTCTTCACATTTCTGTACATTTCCCGCACCAACCACACCTCCAGACTTCTTGCCGTGGCACTCTATCGTATGCTTTCTCCAGATCAATAAATACCAGGTATAGCTCCCTTTGTTTCTCTCGATATTTTTCCATCATCTGTCGTAACCCAAAGATAGCATCTGTTGTTGATCTACCAGGCATGAAGTCAAATTGTTCCTTTGCAATCTCCACCTCCTTCCTCAATCTACCATCAAGAACCCTTTCTAGGATCTTCATTGTGTGGGACATCATCTTTATTCCTCTGTAATTTTTACAGTCTTGTGCATCCCCTTTAGCCTTGTAGATGGGAACAAGAGTACTCTCCCTCCATTCCTCGGGTATATTTTCCTGTTGGCAAACTTTCATTAACAGGTACCACAGCAGGTCAATTCACTCTTCCCCCAGTGCCTTCCATGCCTCCACTGGAATTCTGTCGGGGCCCACCGATTTTCCATTCCTCATCCTCTTCATGGCCTCCGTCACTTCCATTCTACTGATGTTCTGCACCATCCCCTCAGAAGGCTGCCCATCTCCTCTGTGAGTCCTTGCATTTTCCTCATTCAAAAGTCCCTCAAAGTATATTTTATATCTGTTTCTTATGTCCACATCCCTCCATAATACTCTTCCTTCAGCATCTTTGATCTGCCTCACATGTAAGATGTCCTTTGCTGCTTTATTTCTACATTTCGCTAGTTGGTAAATTTTTCTCTATCCTTCCTTTGTTTCTAATTGATCATACAGATCTTGACTCATCCCACTTCTGCTTTGCCTTCCTCTTAGTTGTCACTGCAACTTGTACATCATTATTCCACCACCAACCCTCCTTCTGCTCTCTAATCTTTCCAGATGTCTCACCAAGCACCTCGATTGCACAGCTCAGGATTACTTTTGAATTATGTTTCCACCAATCTTGTACACTTTCCAGTCCATCCGAAATCCTCTCCCTCTCCCTAAAACGATTCCTCACAGTCTCCTCTTTTAAGTGAAACCACTTAATTGTCTTCATCCCATGGCATCCAGAAGTTCTTATCTTCGATCTTATTTTAAAGTCTGTGCACAGCAGTCGGTGTTGTTGTGCTACTTGATCTGTTGGAATTACTTTACAATTTGTCACAACCTTAAGATGTTTTCTTCTAGTCAAAATGTAGTCAATTTGTGAGGTGTTGTTACCACTCCTATATGTTATCAAATGTTCTTCCCTCTTGTAGAAAAACAAGTTCACAATTGCCAGATCAAACGCTACTGCAAAGTCCACAACCCTCTCTCCTTCCTGGTTCATCATTCCCACTCCGTGGCCACCATGCACCCTTTCACAGTCTCTATTCTGTCTTCCTATGTGCCCGTTCAAGTCTCCTCTGACAATCACCATCTCATTTTCTTCCAATTCCCTCATTTCTTCATCTAACACGTTCCAGAACTCATCTTTTTCCTCTGCTGTACAACCAACTTGGGGCATATACACATAATACGACCACCCGCTCTTCTCCAAGACCCAATTTCATTTACATGATCCTGTCGTTCCTTCTACCCACGTCCAGTACTTCACTCTTCATTCTGCCACACACCACAATTCCTACACCAATTCTTCCCTCGTTATTTGCTCCAGAGTCGAACAATTTACATCCATCTCCCAGTTCCTTTGCCTTTCCACCTTGTCTCCTGCACACATAAAATGTCCAACTTCCTCTTCCTCATCATGTCTGCCACCTCTCTTCCCCTTCCAGTCATGCTTCCAACATTCAGTGTTCCCACTCGCAACATCCTCTCCACCTGCTTGGCTCGCTTCTTTAATCGCACCCGCCCTTGATGCGGTAGCCCTCGTCCACTTTTCGCAGCTGTAGGGCGATGTGGCTGTATGTCGCTTAAGGGGTACGCCCTAGCCCTTATGTCATTTTCTCTTTGACTCATAATCATAGTTTGAGTTGGCACCGAAGTTTTCCGACCGGATGCCCTTCCTGACATCAACCCTCGCATTTATCCAGGCTTGGGACCGACACCTATTGAGGCTAGCTTGCCTCCTTTGGTGGCTGCATAAGACGAAACGACTTAGCAAGATAGGAAAGACACCCCTAGCCCTCAAATACTCTAATAGCATCAGGGGGAAGGAGCAAGGAGAGGAGAAAGAAGCAAAGAAAGAAGAGGAGGGACTAGTCTACAGAATAATATAACAGATATATATTACATGAAATAAGGCATGGTCCAGCATCAGGTACCTCAGGTTTGCCATGCCTGTACTCACTAAAGTGAGCCCTTGAGGTAGAACCACTGATATATACATATATATATATATATAGGTAGTAGTATTATTGGGGGAGGAGAATTACACCACTATATAAGAGCAAAATAAACCAGGTATTAAGCTGTTGATATTTCATTGTTTTTCAAATCGGAATCCTTGGAGGGGGGGTGGGGTGGGGGAAACCTGTCATATGTACACTATAATCAGTTAATTGTGGAAATTCACATTGTTAAAAAAAATACAATAAAAAAAATCCCACTATAGGAATAGATGTGTAAGTAACCTATGGTTGTTGAATTGTGAAGATGGTCTTAAAATATGTCTTTCAGTTTTGGGTAAATTACAGTAGCTGTTCTTGTTTGAGATTTGGAGAATGCTTCATGATGCTGACTTCAGTAATAGTCTCCCAGAGTTGTAATAACTTTTGTGTAGTTTTCTTCCATTGAGTCCTGTGTGAAGTGATGCCCAACATATGAGCTGGTGTAATGATTCTCACTTGTGTAATGGTGACAGCATGTGCATTTCTTATGCTTTTGTTTTTCAATGTTAATAGCTTTTCCTGTCTTTCTCTAGTAAACAAAATTGTATTCACTATGCTTGATGTTCTAAAGGGTATACAGTAAACTATCACTAGAACAAATACTGTTAAAACACACTCACTCATTCACTGCAGGAAGCCATTGAACAATCCTGACCAATGACCAATAAGTGCAATAATGTGAGAAAGGATATTCACTGTAGCAGACTATCCGCCATAATAAATAATTCCATGGTTCCTCGGAGTCTGTAGTAGAGAGAGTTCACGGTAGTTTGTCCATAGAAACATGGATTCTGTTGCTACTTTTATAATATGTGGTGTGAAAATTATACTTAAATAGTACTGTAGCTGTCATTTTAGGTCTATGCTGGATATAGGACAGAAATTTTGCTGTGAGACAGGGTTTTATTTTATCCGTTTTTCAGAAGGTTTAAACATTAACTAAAATGTATGGCATAGATAATTGAGTTAAGTGGTAAGAGTTGTCACAGGAACCACCTTATGTGTCAGAATTTTCAGATAGACTATTCCTGATCTGTATGTTGGTATAATTGCTTATCTTCAGTGCATGTGTTGGTTTTCTGTAAATGGTGATTAATTGTGAACTGTTTGAGATCAAATCTCAAACAGTTCACAATTCACAACATATAGATCAGATGAGATCTGATCTGTATGTTGGTAATAATTCACAATTACCAACTGTATGTTGGTAATTGTGAACAGTTTGAGATTTGATCTCAAACATCTGATCTGATCACAACAGTTCACAACATACAGATCAGATCTCATCTGATCTGTATGTTGGTATGATTGCTTATCTTCAGTGCATGTGTTGGTTTTCTGTAAATGGTGATTAATTGTGAACTGTTTGAAATAATATATCTCAGAAGATACTCCAATTATTTGAATTGTTTTTCTATAGTGAAGTATTTTTGGATGCTTGTTGTTTAAATGCCTTAAAATGTAATATATCTGAACCATCTGGAAAAAAAAGCATCAGTATAGGTCTTGTTGAAGACTTTAATCTGTAAGTGTTTTGCAAATGTCTCTCCTTACAATGGCTTATACAAATGGTTCTCCTACTCCAGTTGCACAGATCAAGCAGGTAGAGAGGCTGAGTAATTTGATATCACCAATGGTAATGGTCTTATACAAATAGTACACATGCCTATCTGAATACAAGACAATGCCAACCACTCTCCAAATACCTTGGATCTCTTCCTCACTAGTATCTATCCAAGTACACCGTTAATGTAGTCTGTCCGCTAGGTAGTTGAGACCACAATCTTGTGCTGATCTCTTCTTCCTTGAAACAGCACAAACACAATCATTCATATCCGTACATTATATAACATTACAAGAAAGCTAAGTGGGGTGAACTATGCAACTACTATGCCATATTTCCTTGGACAGATTATTTGCTTCAGGCCATCTGACCCGAGCCTATGTGCGGAACATATCACCGAAATAATTCTTATCAGCATAAAAACATTTATTCCTCATTCCACACCAAGTTCCTGTCCCCTATCTAAGCCTTGGTTCTCCCACAGGTGTCCCAAAGCTGTACATGAGAAGAATCAAGCATACCATAACTGGCTTGCATCCAAAACACCATCCACCTATACCAGATTTTCTTATAGGAAGGCTTATACATTGGTTATACATGATTATTAATTAACTTAAGGAATTCACAACGTACACTAGAATATAAATTAAATTAAACTTTAATATATATTTCCAATATTTCGGCAACGTCACGTTGCCATCTTCAAAGGAACTTAAAATAAAGACACATGCATGCTGGCACCACACACAGTAAATGAGGACGAAGCAAGTTAGTTATTGTTTCTCCTAAAAGGTAACCTATACCAGAGCTTGGCACAGTTGCAAGAAAACTATCAACATGTTAAAAAATTAGCTAGAAAGCAGGAAATTTGCATTCTGTCCACAGAGCAGCCATGCATTATGATCTCTAGCCCAAGTCATTTTTCACACTTCTGCCCCAACAGTGCTACCACCATTGTTGCATCATCACCCATAGAAAAAAATCAAATTTCCAACAATTTCTCCAATTCTTGTACTGCTGATTTTGGTAAATATCCTCCAACTATTCCACACACTCTTCACTCTGTGTCCTTTTGCCAAAAAGAGATTAAGGAGAATTTTGCTCAAATTGAATACCAAAGTCTCCTGACCCTGATGGCATTCCCAAAATTATCCTGAAGGTCTGTGCTCCAGAGGTGACTCCACTGCCTACAGTATGGAAATAGCTCATAATTAACCTATCCCTAAAAAGGGAAACAAATCAGTACCCTGAATGATATAATCACGTAATCACAAGAAAGATATTTATTTAACCAAATATTTCGGTCTGGAAATAGCAGACCATCGTCGGTGGTATTACAAGAACAGTTTAAAAAAATATACAAGCTAGAATACTAACAATAGATCGTTGAAATTAGAACATGCCGCGTGATGTTATATCACTAAGTATGAAACGAAATATTTTGAAGTAGAAACATGATTGAATTTGCTATTAAAAAAAAAAAAAAAAAAAAAAAAAAAAAAAATTAATGAGTAATCTTGATTAGGCTTTCCCAGATTTTTGATATAGATATGCAGTCATTACGATTCAGGTTGGGATGATGGAGCAAGGCCTCCACGCTTTCCTTGAACAAACGTTCGAACCTATAACGGGATCTATGTAAGAGGCGCGTTTAATCAAGATTACTCATTAATTTTTTTTTTTTTTTTTTTTTTTTTTTTTTTTTTTTTTTTTTTTTTAATAGCAAATTCAATCATGTTTCTACTTCAAAATATTTCGTTTCATACTTAGTGATATAACATCACGCGGCATGTTCTAATTTCAACGATCTATTGTTAGTATTCTAGCTTGTATATTTTTTTAAACTGTTCTTGTAATACCACCGACGATGGTCTGCTATTTCCAGACCGAAATATTTGGTTAAATAAATATCTTTCTTGTGATTACGTGATTATATCATTCAGTCTTATGTCGCAAGTATCCTTAAAACAACAAATCAGTACCCTCAAACTACCATCCAATTTCCAAAGTAATGTAAAAATGCTATCAACACTCAACTGCAACACTATCTTGAAGACTCTCAGCTAATAAATGACCACCATGATGGTTTCCATCACTGTCAGTCAGCAGGTGATCTACTCACTTATGTCACCCATATTTGGACAAATACTATGGAAAAGTTTGAGCCCCAAGTGGTCACCCTTGATATCTTCAAGGCTTTTGACCAGGTCTAGCACAAAGGCCTGTTTTGTAAACTCCCATCATTTGGTCTAGCCCTCACTTCTGCAGTTCGACTACCAGCTTTCTGACTGAACATTACTTCAGGTGATAGTGGATGGTTACTTATCTCCTAAGTATACAACCAGTGCAGAGCCGTAACAGAGGGTAACAGAACAGAACAGAGCCATCCCACAAGGCTCTGTTCTCTTACCCACCCTATTCCTTTTATATATATAAATGACGTCAGCGGATTACCAACCCAATACATTGATGGCAGCACATTGTATTCCTCCCTTTTATTTGACAAACCCAGCAGTGCACAAATCACCACAATCTCCAGAGTCCTAATCACTACCACCTTATAATATAGATCTCCAAAACATTCATCAGTGGGGTTTGGATAATCTTGTCAATTTCAATGCAAGCAAAACACAACTCTGTCTTATATCACACAAAGAAGAACATTTCCCTTCCAGCCTTACTTTTGACAACACCCAAATCACCATGCATGGTGAGATTTATCTTCTTGGGATAACCTCATACTAACCTCAGATCTCTTTTGGAACAAACATATTACAAATATTGCTCTCTCTGACTCCAAAAAAGTTATATATTTTTTTCTCTCTCAAAGCGTTACTTTAACTCCAAACAGCTAACTTTATACAAATCACAAATCCATCTGACCATTGAATATTGATCTTGTATCTGGAGTGGTAGCCCCAAGAGCACCCTAAAGATACTGGACTGTACAAAAAAAAGGGCACTCAGACTAATCAATGATCCCTCACACACACACACACACACACACACACACACACACACACACACACACACACACACTACTGCACTTCACTCACATAGGTACTCAGTTTCTGCTGCTTGCATCTTCTACAAATACTTTTACAGCGCTGTACATCAGAATTAGCCTCAATAATATCTCACTCTCTGTCAAATCAGTTAAACGTGTGCAGTAACTAATCAACACTCCCTCACAATGCATCTCGAAACACCCATCCACGGTACTAGGGTACTATAAGTTGAAAAAAATCATTTAAAAAAATGTTGGGGGCATATGATTTTAGATGGGAATCAATGTTGCAATGTGATTGCTTCAATGCCAGTTTACCAGCATCCAAATAGTTCAAATTTCAGAAATATCAGGAAGTGTTGAGAGTCTTTTGATGATTCATCTGTGACCAGTAAAGTAAACTGATCATGAAATCTGAGTGTTTTGTGTATATGGGAGTTTTCTATACTAGTTTTGGAATGAGTTTTTAAAAGCAAATGTTGCCTCCAGAGGAAAGAAATGTGGACAGGAGTAACTTTCCCAACTATTTAGCAAGTTGACGAGTAGGTCATCCATATTGTCAATAACTGCTAGAAGGAGAATATTGGATCTGTGAATTTTTGCATTCTGTATATATGAGATGGTGTAGCATTTTATGGATCATAAACTGGTAGTATGTGGCCTTTAATGAATTATGCATTTTTTTTTTTTTGTGTTCTGTTTCATTTATTATTACTGTAGAACCCACCCTTATCTGCTTTTGTTATAATAATATTTTTGTTTAATGAGTTTTTCTAGTGTAATATTGATTCCTAGTTTCAGTGCCAAAAAAAAAAAAAAATGTGTAAATGGCAATAAATATGTAAGGAAATGATTATTATAATACTAATAATTAAAATATTTAGGAAGAACATATTCAAAGTCAGCTGTGTTAGTGACTCTATTTTTGATTTTATGAATAGGTTACCTTCGTTTGGGTTGCATGGCTAGAGACAGAGGACAAATTTATGAAGCTTCAGATTGGTTTAAAGAAGCACTTCAAGTTAACCAGGTAAAAAAAAAAAGTATTTTGATTAATTAGCAATGCATTTTAAAAAAGGTTATGTTTTAAAATTGAATGATGTTGAATTCTTAATTAATATTAAAAATTCAGCATTAAGATTTAACATTGTCTTAGTTTTTAAGATTATTAACACAAACGTTATGAATTAACTTATGACAAATACAGCAATCCCTAGATTAGTGCACCTAATGCATTCCTTAAAACAGGTGCATTAATTTTTTTTATAAAAGAATTAAGATATGTCTCAGGGCCTAGTTAAAGGAAAACCATGAAGCTGAAAGACAATAAAACATATTCAGAATATAAATTTTATTATTCTACTTCTTAACAAAGAATTGAGCTAACGTAGTTTGGCAGGCATTTTGTTTCTTTTTTTTCATACAACCGACGGTATGGCCCTATTGCCTCTTTTACTCTTCTGCAAATTTTATTGCCTCTCTCTTCATCAGGGTCAGCCTCTAAGCATTGCTGTTTAAAAACTTTGTACGAAAAATATTTTCAAATTGTTTATGTGAAATCTCTTCTGACTGACTATCAGTGGTTAAATTTTCTTCATATTCTTCGGGATCTTCCCGCTATGCATCTAAATTTAGCAGGTCGGAATCACTCAGTTCTTCAGAATGAGATTTAATCAATTCTTGGATGTTATCATTGTCAATCTCATCAAAACCCAGTTCATGCCTGATGTTGGCAATTTCCTCAACAACATTATCCATTTCATTTGAAAAGCTTCCAAAATCTTATGCACAATGTGGAAGAATGTGCTTTCAAATGGCTTGCATATTGCTAGCAGTAATTTCATTCCAATATTGATGAATATTTTCAATAGCAGATTTAATATTAAATTTCTTCCAGAATTCTACTAATGTCATAGGATTCTCACCAGATGTTGCTTCTATTACCTGTTTAAATGTTCTTCTCAAGTAGTATGCCATAAAGGTTGCGATAATCCCCTTGTCCATAGGTTGTATGAGAGAAGTTGTATTTGCCGGTAAAAATTTGGAACATAGTATACATGGAAGTAGTGTAGTATGCCATTATAAATAACTTTGTAAAATGTTTTAAATCGGTAACTAAATTATTTCATTCTGCTGAGTGATTTTTAAAATAGTTAGCCATAAAAATGTATAGATAGAAAATTTTTAAAATCTGTAACATTTATTTTTAAGATGTATATAGTTGCCCTAATCGAATTTGGGTATAGAAAAAAATGACGCACTAATCGAGGGATTACTGTAGTTAAACTTGCTTCCCCCCAATCCTAGAGAATTATTTGATGATGTTTTATGCAAACTTATTAAAGTCATTATTAGAAATAATATAACATAGGAAAACAGTCTGAAGTTCCTATAGGCTCAATAATTAAGTGAAAGTTTAATTCATCATAATGTATAATCATAGTAATTGAATAGAAATAAAAACAAAGATCACGCTGACTAGCAGAGAATTAAAGTATGAGGCATACTTTCATTCTTTGCTATCCATTCGTTTGATGTACCTAAATATTATTATTACTACTACTACTACACCTGCAGAGAGTCATTGCTGGAGGTCACTCTACATGTGACAACACAATCAACTTACCATTCTTATGATTTTTTGTCTTTGCTGTACAGTCCACTAATCTGCACTACACAGTATTATTGTGTAGTGCTGATTAATAGTGCAACAACACTACTTTTTTTTAACATGATTTTTTAATGTTCATCCCTGCACTAGAAGTGTTATGTTCTAGTTAAACTATGCATCAGGTTCAAAGTGTGATGCAAAATATTGTTTATGCTTTTAAAATATGTTAAATGTCATACTGTCTATTTTAGTATGGTAAAGTTCATCATTATCAAATGCCTGATATGTACCCTTAGGGAGAGATGGGGGTACAGGATATGGTAAAGTTTTGGTTTGAAAATAAAATTTTCCCATGTTCCAATTTCAAAGATGTTAGTTTGTGTATCATCATCATTGTTTATTTATAATTTTACACTTATAAATAGGGAAACCAATCAAACAAATAAGTAGTCTGTGGATGCTAAGGCAGGACTTGGAGGTTCTTATGACATGAAGGAAAACTAGGCTTCTCTGTCATATGCTAACTGATGGATCTGTGATGCGGAGAATTGAGGAGAGATGGGGAGAATATTGCTGATGTATTTCCAATATTGAGTTCGGGGTCTATCTTTTTTTCTTTTTCCATCTGTAGAGACGTTGAGGACCAGAGCATCGAAAGGTGCAGAAGGTGGGTGTCTGAGTTGGTGGCTGAGCCATTTTATCTGGTTTCTTTGAACAGTGCTGACTAGAGGATCTTGCTAGGTATCGAATATAGTATAATTGGGAATGGGGTCTTGCCAGGAGTAGTTCAGGATATTTCTTAGACAAGTAGTTCCAAAGCTATTTATAATATTGGTTACTGCTTTTGTTGATATGTTCCAGGTCTGGGAGCCATATAGAAAGATAGACTGGCTGGTGCACTTGTAAAGATGAATCTTCATCTCCTTTGAGATGAGGCTCGACTTCCATACTTCATTAAGACTTTTGTGGAAATGGAGTGCTTTCTGTTTCCTTGTCTTAATGTCTGTTAAGGAATCTGAAATATGTGTGATCCTAGGTATGCAAAGTCCTCTACTTCATCAAGGTGGTCATTTTGATTTATACAGATGTGCCCATCTATCTGATTTTTTAATATCTTTGTTTTTTGGAGTTTATTTTTAGTCCAAATATTTCTGCAGTTCTCCTAAGGCTGTTTGAAGTGGTTTTGGGCATCTGTAATGTTGAAGTCAATAATGACTATATCATATGCAAAGCTCAGGTCTTCAAGGTGCATCTGTATATATTGGGTCTTTGATGAGGATTCCAGATTTAACTCGAATCAGTTTATCACTATGATGAATAGGTATGGAGCCAGAGTATCTCCCTGTAGGACTCCTGTGGTGATGGTAAAACTGTTTTTGTTCTCTGTTAACTAGTACTGTGGCTTGATATCCTTGGTAGGGTGCCTTGATTGCCCTGATAATTTTAGGTGGAATGCCATAAAGTTTGAGTGTTTCCCATAGTCGTTTTCCCAGTGGTGTAACTGGGGGGAGGTCTGCCCCAGGCGGCACTTTGTGTTTAAGAAATCTTGCCATACTGTCTATAGAATAGCAACTGAGTGATGAAATAGACTTTGACAATATCATCGACGATTTTGCTAATGGAAAAGCAAGTAAAATAACATTTTAGAATGTTGGAATTAAAATTTTAGTTCAAAAATAAACACAGTGTTTTAATTTATTTCCCTATATGTCGTTTTGACTTTTTGTAGTATTTTTGGTGTGTATTGTGAGAGGGGCGGCAAACTCTGGGACCGTCCCGGGCAGCAAAAGCTCTAGCTACACCACTGGTCATTCCCTGTCAATAGAATCAAATGCTTTATTAAAGTCAGTAAAGTTCAAAAGCAATGGTAAGGGGTTGTCCTTTGAACCCGCTACTAGTCTTCTGATGCAGTGAATGTGTTCTAGAGTACCACGTTTTTTGAGGAATCCAGCCTGGTTTGTATTGAACCACGTGGAGGTATATGTGGTTCAAGTTTATTTAATATCGTTCTATTATAGATTTTTAGTGGAGTAGAAAGGAATGTGATTCCTCTGTAGTTTTCAGGTTATCCTTTTTTGGAATTGATATTAATAGACCCTCTGCTCCTGGTGATTTTCCTTCTTATTGTTGTTGAAAGCCAACTGTGAACTCCTGCATGGTGAAATCATCGCAGTTGATGCTAAGCATTTCCGGTACTCTGGTTTTCAAGAGAAATCGGTGTTTGGGGTTGGTGTGTTTTGGAAGTGTGCCTTCCATTCATAGTTCTTCGGTCTTGTTTTCATACGAGGTTCCATCCTTTTTCGTGATTTTCAGCATTCTGGGTTTTCTTTCTGCTGTGATTAGGGACTTGTCTATTTTGTAAGTTTCTCTTATCTTGTGCAAGTTTTGACAGTTTTCTAGTTCTTGGCAGAAGTTCTGGATGTAGGCTTCTTTATCTTTTGAGAGAGCTTCATACACCTCTATATTTAGTTGCTTTATCTTCAGTTTTTACTTTGCGTTTTATTTTATTGTGCTTGTCAATCAGTCTGTTTCTTTGGTTACCCAGTCTTTATCTACACTTTTTTTGTTTGATTGAAGAAATGTTTGGGAGGTGCTTGATGAATGATGCTAGCTATTGCTTTAGATATATTGTCTTTGTCTATGTTATCACTCGATACTGCCTGTGGGTGATTGTTCTTTTGTGAGTTGCTGAAATTGATTTGCCTTGTTAGCCTTTTAATTCTTCCCAATTGTATCTGAGGTGTTTTTTTTTTTTTTTTTTTTTTTTTTTTTTTTTTTTTTTTTTTTTTGTGATTTGGATGCTCTTAGTCATAGCTTTAATCGTGCACTTACAATTCTGTGGTCAGAGTTTAATTCTATGCTGTTGTATGCTCTACAGCAGGCTGCATGCGGCCCACAATGCTATTTATTTTGGCCCATCCTGATTGAATTATTTAATCATACAGGAGAATATGAAATTAGACGATTTTTTCCTAGCGTTGAATTAAATTTTTACTAAGACTTTGCATGTTTACGTTCATGCGATTAATGTCACAATCATGTTTCTTTCAACTCGACAATAAATTGCATTTGGAGTTATTCCCATTGTCGTATTTAATAACAAATTATTACAATCTCTTTGAGGTTTTGTTAACACTAGTGTCGCTGTGGGGAAATTCAAAGTTACATCTCTGTGATAACGACTTGATATCTACAAACAAGAACGAATCATATTACACAAAGTTGGCCGTGCCTTGATTGGCTTTGGCAGTGTAGTGGTTGGTTGTAGCTGGAGCAATACATTACATAACTGTTATCATAACCTGCATTATTGTGAGTTTTTCATCATTAGTTTTTTGTAATTAATATTGTCAATATAAGTAAAAAGCTTAAAATAGATTCGGAACATCGAGCATTTAACCCTGAGTGGACAAACAAATATTTTTTTACGTTGTTTAAGGGCAAAATAGTGTGCATTGTTTGCCAGGTATCTATCGTTGTGCCGAAAGAGTACAATCTGAGATGTCATTTTGAATCGAAACATCCTAACCTTGGCAAGTTGGATGCAAGTGAAAAGCAAATAAAAGCAGCAAAGTTATTGAAAGTCCTTAGCAGTGAGCAACAAGCCTTTAAAAAAGTGACATCTGCAAATGAAGTTGCCACAAAGGTAAGCTTAAAAATATCACAAGAAATAGTTTGTGCTGGCAAATCATTTACTGAGGGAGAGTTGATAAAAAAGTGTCTGATAATTGCTGTTTTCGAATTGTGTCCTGATAAGAAAAATAATTTTGAAAATATCAGTTTGTCCCGTATGACTGTTCAGCTCAGGATGGCTGATATTGCCGAGGATCTTAAAGATAACCTGCAAAAATCAGCTAATGAATTTGTCTATTATTCACTTGCCATGAATGAAAGTACTGACGTGAAAGATACTGCACAGCTTTTAATATATGTAAAAGGCGTTAATAAGAATTTTGAGGTGACAGAGGAGCTTGCTGGTTTGTGTTCAATGAAAGGAAGAACAACCAAAAAGAAGATTGCAGAAAATGTCAAGATGTGTGTGTGTAACTGAAAACTATCCTTAAATTTTAAGAATTTAGTAGCAGTTTGCAAACTGCTATGTGTGAAAAAAATGTTGGTGCTGTAGCATTTATTGAACAGTATGCAGGTAAACCATTGACAAAATTTCACTGCCTAATTCATCAGCAGGTGTTATGTTCAAAGGTTTTGCAGTTTGATCATGTGATTAAAATAGTATTTGCTCTGGTCAACTATATCCAAGCTCAGGGTTTGAAACACAATGTTTCAGGCGTTTCTAGAAGAAAATGATGCCGAGTACGGGGATCTACCATACCACACTGATATACTTTGGCTGAGCCGCAGTAAAGTTTTGTCACACTATTGTCACTCTAAAAAATGAACTAGTTGAATTTTTGGAATCTCAATTCCCAGAAATAATGGATGAAGAATGGAATCAAGATTTATTTTTCTTGTGTGACATTTTGGGTCACTTGAATGACCTTAACTTACAGCTTCAAGGAAAAAATAACTTTGTTTTTCAGTTAATGTCTCTTATAAAGGCATTCAAAATGAAATTAAGTTTGTTTGAAAATCAACTTGCTAAGGGAAATATGTCACATTTCTTAACTTGTTGACAGAATATTCCATCAGAATATCATTCAATGGTGGATGGAAAATATAAGAAGCACATATCACTTCTAAGTGAGGAGTTTCAGAAAAGAATGCCATTGAGTAATGACATAAAAAGTCTGCATAAAAGTGATGGAGGATCCATTTTCTGTCGAAGCAGGAAATCTACCTGTCGAACTCCAG